>NC_058123.1:21281875-21595000 GCF_914725855.1 Thunnus albacares | reverse complement strand
ACATCAAGGCTGGAAGAGACTTCAGTAGATTCCGCTGCAAGCTGACATGGAAATTGAAGACAAATTGATGAATGGCAGGATGGATCCAACAGTAGTTGCTGGGGAGAAGGTACACTGAACCAAATTCTCCCAGCTGCAATGGCATGGCTGAAGTGCTCTGTGGCTCGTTGGTCTAGGGGTATGATTCTCGCTTTGGGTGCGAGAGGTCCCGGGTTCAAATCCCGGACGAGCCCAGGAGTCAGGAATGTGGCTACTTACTGTGGGGTTTCTGCCAAGGTTTGGAACTGTTGGGAAGCTAAGACATCCTAAGAAGGAGTTGAGAGTGGAAGTGCTACGCCTACATGTTGAAGGTACCAGTTGAGAGGTATGCTGGTCACGTCCCCCTGCTAGGAGACTGCTTTAAATGGAGGAGGAGCATACTGTAAGTGCTGCATATCCTCTCTCTTATCGAAATGCCTCGTGATCCCCCTAAACAGTGCAGGTGGAGGAGGCGGGGAAGACAGCATTTAGCCATTTTTGCTGAGCATGCAACCACTGCAACCTGACCTGGAAAGCGAAGACAAATAGACGGATGGATCCAACGGTGGTTGCTGGGAAAAAAGGCACACGCTGCAAATTTCGACCCGCTGCAATCGTATTGTTGCTGCTTTCTGCGGCTCGTTGGTCTAGGGGTATGATTCTCGCTTAGGGTGCGAGAGGTCCCGGGTTCAAATCCCGGACGAGCCCAAAGGTCAGGAATGTGGCTGCCTATTGTGGGTTATGTGGCTAGTTCTTAAAAGTGTTGGGAAGCTAATACATCCTAAGAAGGGGTTGAGAGTGGAAGTGCTCTACCTACATGTTGAAGGAGTCAGTTGGGAGGTACGCTGGGCATGTCCTCTTGGGAGGAGACTTCAAGAGAGGCGGGGAAGACAGCATTTAGGCATTAATGCTAAACATGCAACCGCTGCAACCTGACCTGGAAAGTGAAGACAATTAGATGGATGGATGCAACAGCAGTTGCTTGAAAAAAAGGTACACTGTTTAGATTTCACCCGTCTGGAATCGCACGGTTAATGCTGTTCGTGGCTCGTTGGTCTAGGGGTATGATTCTCGCTTCGGGTGCGAGAGGTCCCGGGTTCAAATCCCGGACGAGCCCAGGAGTCAGGAATGTGGCTACTTACTGTGGGTTAGCTGGCTAGGTTTGGAACTCTTGGGAAGCTAAGACATCCAAAGAAGGAGTTGAGAGTGGAAGGGCTACGTCTACATGTTGAAGGTATCAGTTCCCCTGGTAGGAGACTTCAGTAAAGGCCAGGAGCATACTGCAAGTGCTGCATATCCGCTCTGTTCTGGAAATGCCTCGTGATCCCTTAAAAAGTGCAAGAGGAGGCAGGGGAAGACAGCATTCACGCGTTTTTGCTGAGCATGCAACCGCCGCAACCTGACCTAGAAAGCGCAGACAAACAGATGGATGGATCCAACAGTGGTTGCTTGGAAAAAAGGTACACTGTGTAAATTTCACCCAGATGCAATCACATGGTTAAGGCTGTCTGTGGGTCATTGGTGTAGGGGTGTAATTGTTGCTTAGGGTGTGAGCGGTCCCGGGTTCAAATTCTGGACCAGCCCTGAGATTCAGGAATTTGAGTGCTTCTTTTGGGTTGTCTGTTTTCATTTTTCAAGTTTGAAACCTTTAGGAACAGTGGGAAAGCTACAACATACTAGGGAGGTGAGAGTCAAACTGCTCCACCTGCATGTTGAAGTTCCCAGTTCAAATGTTTGGGAGGTATGCCGGGCACATCAAGGCTGGAAGAGACTTCAGTAGATTCCGCTGCAAGCTGACATGGAAATTGAAGACAAATTGATGAATGGCAGGATGGATCCAACAGTAGTTGCTGGGGAGAAGGTACACTGAACCAAATTCTCCCAGCTGCAATGGCATGGCTGAAGTGCTCTGTGGCTCGTTGGTCTAGGGGTATGATTCTCGCTTTGGGTGCGAGAGGTCCCGGGTTCAAATCCCGGACGAGCCCAGGAGTCAGGAATGTGGCTACTTACTGTGGGGTTTCTGCCGAGGTTTGGAACTGTTGGGAAGCTAAGACATCCTAAGAAGGAGTTGAGAGTGGAAGTGCTACGCCTACATGTTGAAGGTACCAGTTGAGAGGTATGCTGGTCACGTCCCCCTGCTAGGAGACTGCTTTAAATGGAGGAGGAGCATACTGTAAGTGCTGCATATCCTCTCTCTTATCGAAATGCCTCGTGATCCCCCTAAACAGTGCAGGTGGAGGAGGCGGGGAAGACAGCATTTAGCCATTTTTGCTGAGCATGCAACCACTGCAACCTGACCTGGAAAGTGAAGACAAATAGACGGATGGATCCAACGGTGGTTGCTGGGAAAAAAGGCACACGCTGCAAATTTCGACCCGCTGCAATCGTATTGTTGCTGCTTTCTGCGGCTCGTTGGTCTAGGGGTATGATTCTCGCTTAGGGTGCGAGAGGTCCCGGGTTCAAATCCCGGACGAGCCCAAAGGTCAGGAATGTGGCTGCCTATTGTGGGTTATGTGGCTAGTTCTTAAAAGTGTTGGGAAGCTAATACATCCTAAGAAGGGGTTGAGAGTGGAAGTGCTCTACCTACATGTTGAAGGAGTCAGTTGGGAGGTACGCTGGGCATGTCCTCTTGGGAGGAGACTTCAAGAGAGGCGGGGAAGACAGCATTTAGGCATTAATGCTAAACATGCAACCGCTGCAACCTGACCTGGAAAGTGAAGACAATTAGATGGATGGATGCAACAGCAGTTGCTTGAAAAAAAGGTACACTGTTTAGATTTCACCCGTCTGGAATCGCACGGTTAATGCTGTTCGTGGCTCGTTGGTCTAGGGGTATGATTCTTGCTTCGGGTGCGAGAGGTCCCGGGTTCAAATCCCGGACGAGCCCAGGAGTCAGGAATGTGGCTACTTACTGTGGGTTAGCTGGCTAGGTTTGGAACTCTTGGGAAGCTAAGACATCCAAAGAAGGAGTTGAGAGTGGAAGGGCTACGCCTACATGTTGAAGGTATCAGTTCCCCTGGTCGGAGACTTCAGTAAAGGCCAGGAGCATACTGCAAGTGCTGCATATCCGCTCTGTTCTGGAAATGCCTCGTGATCCCTTAAAAAGGGCAGGAGGAGGCAGGGGAAGACAGCATTCACGCGTTTTTGCTGAGCATGCAACCGCCGCAACCTGACCTAGAAAGCGCAGACAAACAGATGGATGGATCCAACAGTGGTACACTGTGTAAATTTCACCCAGATGCAATCACATGGTTAAGGCTGTCTGTGGGTCATTGGTGTAGGGGTGTAATTGTTGCTTAGGGTGTGAGCGGTCCCGGGTTCAAATTCTGGACCAGCCCTGAGATTCAGGAATTTGAGTGCTTCTTTTGGGTTGTCTGTTTTCATTTTTCAAGTTTGAAACCTTTAGGAACAGTGGGAAAGCTACAACATACTAGGGAGGTGAGAGTCAAACTGCTCCACCTACATGTTGAAGTTCCCAGTTCAAATGTTTGGGAGGTATGCCGGGCACATCAAGGCTGGAAGAGACTTCAGTAGATTCCGCTGCAAGCTGACATGGAAATTGAAGACAAATTGATGAATGGCAGGATGGATCCAACAGTAGTTGCTGGGGAGAAGGTACACTGAACCAAATTCTCCCAGCTGCAATGGCATGGCTGAAGTGCTCTGTGGCTCGTTGGTCTAGGGGTATGATTCTCGCTTTGGGTGCGAGAGGTCCCGGGTTCAAATCCCGGACGAGCCCAGGAGTCAGGAATGTGGTTACTTACTGTGGGGTTTCTGCCAAGGTTTGGAACTGTTGGGAAGCTAAGACATCCTAAGAAGGAGTTGAGAGTGGAAGTGCTACGCCTACATGTTGAAGGTACCAGTTGAGAGGTATGCTGGTCACGTCCCCCTGCTAGGAGACTGCTTTAAATGGAGGAGGAGCATACTGTAAGTGCTGCATATCCTCTCTCTTATCGAAATGCCTCGTGATCCCCCTAAACAGTGCAGGTGGAGGAGGCGTGGAAGACAGCATTTAGCCATTTTTGCTGAGCATGCAACCACTGCAACCTGACCTGGAAAGCGAAGACAAATAGATGGATGGATCCAACGGTGGTTGCTGGGAAAAAAGGCACACGCTGCAAATTTCGACCCGCTGCAATCGTATTGTTGCTGCTTTCTGCGGCTCGTTGGTCTAGGGGTATGATTCTCGCTTAGGGTGCGAGAGGTCCCGGGTTCAAATCCCGGACGAGCCCAAAGGTCAGGAATGTGTCTGCCTATTGTGGGTTATGTGGCTAGTTCTTAAAAGTGTTGGGAAGCTAATACATCCTAAGAAGGGGTTGAGAGTGGAAGTGCTCTACCTACATGTTGAAGGAGTCAGTCAAGTCAGTTGGGAGGTACGCTGGGCATGTCCTCTTGGGAGGAGACACCAGGAGCATACTGAAAGTGCTGCATTTCCGTTGTGTTCTTAAAATGCCTCACGATCCCCTAGGAAGTGCAAGAGGAGGCGGGGAAGACAGCATTTAGGCATTAATGCTAAACATGCAACCTGACCTGGAAAGTGAAGACAATTAGACGGATAGATGGATGGATGCAACAGCAGTTGCTTGAAAAAAAAGGTACACTGTTTAGATTTCACCCGTCTGGAATCGCACGCTTAATGCTGTTCGTGGCTCGTTGGTCTAGGGGTATGATTCTCGCTTCGGGTGCGAGAGGTCCCGGGTTCAAATCCCGGACGAGCCCAGGAGTCAGGAATGTGGCTACTTACTGTGGGTTAGCTGGCTAGGTTTGGAACTCTTGGGAAGCTAAGACATCCAAAGAAGGAGTTGAGAGTGGAAGGGCTACGCCTACATGTTGAAGGTATCAGTTCCCCTGGTAGGAGACTTCAGTAAAGGCCAGGAGCATACTGCAAGTGCTGCATATCCGCTCTGTTCTGGAAATGCCTCGTGATCCCTTAAAAAGTGCAAGAGGAGGCAGGGGAAGACAGCATTCACGCGTTTTTGCTGAGCATGCAACCGCCGCAACCTGACCTAGAAAGCGCAGACAAACAGATGGATGGATCCAACAGTGGTTGCTTGGAAAAAAGGTACACTGTGTAAATTTCACCCAGATGCAATCACATGGTTAAGGCTGTCTGTGGGTCGTTGGTGTAGGGGTGTAATTGTTGCTTAGGGTGTGAGCGGTCCCGGGTTCAAATTCTGGACCAGCCCTGAGATTCAGGAATTTGAGTGCTTCTTTTGGGTTGTCTGTTTTCATTTTTCAAGTTTGAAACCTTTAGGAACAGTGGGAAAGCTACAACATACTAGGGAGGTGAGAGTCAAACTGCTCCACCTACATGTTGAAGTTCCCAGTTCAAATGTTTGGGAGGTATGCCGGGCACATCAAGGCTGGAAGAGACTTCAGTAGATTCCGCTGCAAGCTGACATGGAAATTTAAGACAAATTGATGAATGGCAGGATGGATCCAACAGTAGTTGCTGGGGAGAAGGTACACTGAACCAAATTCTCCCAGCTGCAATGGCATGGCTGAAGTGCTCTGTGGCTCGTTGGTCTAGGGGTATGATTCTCGCTTTGGGTGCGAGAGGTCCCGGGTTCAAATCCCGGACGAGCCCAAAGGTCAGGAATGTGGCTACTTACTGTGGGTTAGCTGGCTAGGTTTGGAACTCTTGGGAAGCTAAGACATCCAAAGAAGGAGTTGAGAGTGGAAGGACTATGCCTACATGTTGAAGGTATCAGTTGAGTGGTATGCTGGGTACATTCCCCCTTGTAGGAGACTCATGTAAATGCCAGGAGCATACTGTAAGTGCTGCATATCCACTGTTTTATCGAAATGCCTCGTGATCCCCTAAACAGTGCAGGTGGAGGAGGCAGGGGAAGACAGCATTTATGCATTTTTCCTGAGCATGCAATTGCTGCAACCTGACCTGGACATTGATGACAAATAGACTCATAGATGTATGGATCCAACAGTGGTTACTGGGAAAAAAAGTACACTGTGCAACTTTCAACCCACTGCAATTGTATTGTTACTGCTTTCTGTGGGTAGTTGGTCTAGGGGGATGATTCTAGCTTTAGGTGTGAGAGGTCCAGGGTTCAAATCCCAGATGAGCCTAGTGAGCTGGACTGTCACTATTTCATGTGTGTATATGACTTTTTATGCAAGTTTGAAGCTGTTGGGAAGCTAAGACATCCTAACAAGGAGATGAGAGTGGAACTACTCCACCTACATGTTGAAGGTGTCAGTTGGGCAGTTGGGAGTTATGCTAGGCACATTCTCTTGGGAGGAGACTTCAGTAAATGCCAGGAGCGTACTGGAAGTGCTTAATATCCACTGTATTCTCGAAATGCCTTCAAGGCCTGGTGTGGGGACCTCCTTCGTAAGACAATTCATGAACACTTTAATTTCCTAAAATTAAAAATAATAAAGACAAAAATAGGGATTTTAAGCCTCTTCCATGACAACAAGAACAAGGAGTCTTGCAACAGATGATTTGGCCCCCACACAGCCCTGATCTCATCATCATTGAGTAAATCTGGGATGACATTAGTGGATGCTGATCCACAGAGGCAGAGGAGGAACAACCTCCTCTATTTTTTGAGAGGCAAGAGGGAGGTCAAAATATAAAAAAGAATATTTGGTTGAAATAAACCATTACCAAATCTCAGTATTATTTCTAAAATATTTTTCTCTCTCCTTTGGAAAAAATCCATTATTGAAATTCTGGTTAAAATGCTTCAACAGTGACACCTGCAGGGCAGGAGGAGAAAGGGCAGTGTGTGTGAAGAGGTGGTGGGGGCAGTGGGGGAGAGTGAGGGGGAATGGGGGGCAGTGGACGGGTGCCTGCTGTCCTCCTCAGGGCGGGATCTCTTACATCGATTTATGAACTTAATTTTTTTAAATGCTAATCTATGATTGGCCAAGACACGTAAAAGGACATCCTCCCTAACCAATCAACAAGTAGAATGCAATATTGACATCGTGTTGGTCCAATGATAGTTTCAAGATTTCATCTTCAGTTGTCTCCACTGTAAGGCAGAGTAGCAGCAGTAGATAACGAGCAGTAGATAGCTCCTTGCGTTGGCCAACACAACAGTTGGCTTGTTGTAGCAGCCCTGAAAGACTCTTTATACATCCATGGACTGTTAAGGATTGTTGTTAAATTAATTGATCTGGACTGTGCTGCGCAGCAGCGACAGGACGCCGCCGGGGAGGCTGGAGAGAGAACCAACCGGAGAAACAACCAGGAAAGTTAGCTTGTTTGTCATTGTTGCTAATGATATCAGACTGGTTAACCAGCAGCCACAAAGTTCTGTTAACTAACAAACAAGATGACCAACAGCCACAAATGGACGTTATGACATGAATACTTCATGTTCATGATAGAAAGAGGAAGACATCAGATAACGTGAGTCAGACACAGCTACTCTCTTTCTGTCTCTCTTTGGTCACTAATTTCGTCTCTGATGATTAAATGTCTCTCTGTGTGGCTGTTGTGTGAATTTATTTCCTTAACAAGAATGCAGCAGGGATCATGTGTGCTGTGGGTAGTTTGTTGAAGTTATAGTGGAATTGATCCAGTTTTTAATTGAGAGGTTGTTCAGTCACCTGTTGATGTTGTGTGATTAGTGAATGAGTGTGCAGGAGGTCTGGCTGCTTACTGGTGACAATTTCTTCAGTTGTTTTTTTAAGCTGAGTCGTATATTGAGTAATAAGCTTAAAGTAACTAGAATAACAAGTGTTAACATGTCAGCTTTGTAGACTGTATTTTGTATGTCGTGCATATAGATAAGAGTGTGCAAGTCATGTATTTGATACATGCATTAATATCTTCTGATGTGAACCTGCACTTTTAGATCTGTGAATTTTTTTAGTGTTCAGTCTTTCTAGTATTCATCACTGATCTGTACCTGTATCGCATTATATGCTTTGTGGTACTTTGTATATTCCAGTATACTAAGAAAATACATAGGAAACATGCGTAAATAATTTGATATGTTGTCTGTTTTTGATGAGAACATATATCTGTTGTCACAATAGAACAATACTGTTGATTTGAATTTAACTTTGTTGGTAAAATGACATTGTGAACCACACTACAGCTAAAACAAGCACTTCTTTGTTTAGAAACAATATGTATATGCTAAATGACTTTAAAGAAGCAGCATTTTCACCACTCACACTTTTTGTTTTTGAAAGCAAATTGTTTTATTGGCATATAAAATTGTCTCCCACCCCTCCGATTTCATCAGGTGGGGGACAATGATGTAGTATGATGTGGTTTGTTGTAAGATTCCATGTTGGTTTTCCTCCTGTCCTCCCCAATTTTTTGAGTCACCAGCCGCCACTGGATTACATGAAGAGACACAACTGAAAAATCCTAAATTCACAGAAGAACTGTGGCAAGTTCTCCAAGATGCCTGGAACAACCTAACTGTCAAGTACCTTGAAAAACTGTGTGCAGGTGTACTGAGGAGAACTGTTGCTGGTTTAAAGGCAAGCTGTGGTCACACCAAATATTGATTTAATTTAGGTTTCTTCTGTTTACTGCACTTAATATAAAGTTAATGCTCACTTTACTTGTAGTGCCTAAAACATTTGCATAGTACTGTATATCTGCCTAAGGAAGGAGTTTTGGTCGAATCATCACATACCTAAAAGAGAGCTCTGATTTCACTGTGCAGGTACCTTTCTATTTCACTTATATTCATATAAGCATATATACTCTTGTACATAATTTATCAGCTATCAATTTTACAAAACTTTGTAGGTGAAATGTACCATTAATTACCTGCAAGCGGTGGTACTACAACCTGTACTTCTGATAAAAGCTGAACGGGATTGTTTTTAATAGACTAAACACACCCCAGCAACAACTGGCAGGGACACTTTATAGATTAATTTATCAGTAAGCCACATTGAACCTAGATATACTGGAATTCAATCATAATATAGGTAAGGCATGCAGCCTGCAGCATTTTGTTAAATTTGTATACACTTTTTTCCCTAAGCTTTCATTGTAGTGGTTTGCACAAGAGACACAAAAGCAAGAACGATGAAACAAAGACAAGGACTACTGCATGCCTGAGTGTTTATGCACATGGATTTGATTGTATGTTAGAACATGGAAAGGTCTTGAGTGGATGTTAGGCAGATGCAAATAAAACATTATCATTAAATCCAAGGACTGTAATCTACCAATGAAACTAAAATGATTTTCAGCAGGGTTGGTGCATTAATACAGAAATTAAGGGCATTGAAAGCAGTATAATCAATTATATGTACAGTATGTAAGGAAAAGCTGTTTCCCTAGTTGTTTTGAATTTAGGATTTATGCTGTTTATTATACAGTTTTGCACAACACAACATTATGATGGAATATTAACTTAAATCCATGGTAAGCAGACTGGATTTGCCCAAATGTCTTATTTTATTATCTTTTTTCTTTTGCAGTTTCCTCTCTCTGCTGCGAGGATTAAATATTGACTGTGGGTGCATGAGATGAACTTTCATCATAGCATTGTCAGGACGCATCATTCTTTGGCCATAATTATGTGATTATGTATGCTGAAGGCCGGGACATTGCTGGTTGATGAAGTGTTACATGTATATACATACATATATATTTTTGTAACACAAAAGAGTGTCAGCAAACACAAAATGAGTTACATTCACAACTGTATATCCACTTCCCTGATAATCAAACACATAGAGAAGAAAACATAAATAAGTTAGGCAGTCCACACAAGAAAATCTTGTTCAAGGTCTGTGAGAGAAAATTGAACAATAGGTTATCATTTTATAAATCTTTTGTCTATATGTCACAAATGTTGTTTTCAAACTAAGGGGTCAATGTTTGTTCTCATTTCAATATGATGTAATGCAATGTCACTGTGGCATAATAAATCCTACTCCTAGGCTAGTTGAACTCTTGAACTTGTTTCTATCTGAGGGATGTTTGCTGATTTCTGGGGTTAGCTAGAGATATCTTTGCCTTAGGTCTACTGTTTTAGACATTGTGTGGATCATGAAGTACCTAGACAAGCTAAATTTGAAGGATGTCCTCGTTTGGAGTTATTGACTGACCATTAGGTCTCTGTGGGATCATCCTATGACCATACATGTTTGTAAGAAGGGGTTGTGGTAGTGTCCATTTAGGGACCTGACTGTTTTTAGCTTTGCTTCTGGAGAGGTATGAAGCTGTCTGGTTTGTGTTCGCAGTGTTTGGAGAAAGGGCTGGCTTCAGGGAAAGGGCCAGCTGAAAAACATGCTTTCTCTCCAAAAATACAAGATGATTGTATTTTTGTTTTGTGTTTTTGTTACCGATTGTGTGATGGATTGTACTGTCTACAGCTGTTTCAACAGGTAACAATGTTTAATGCTTTCTATTGTATATTTGTGTGTTCTTGAGTGAGCCAAGCAAAAATTTCCACAACATGTCATGTCCAACCAGTTTTTCTGTTTTGTCACTGCAACCGTCTTCATCTACAGCACGTGCTGTACTGGTCTGCGAATAGATGCATTTCCCCTCTTCTCCCATTTAACTGGGAATTTAGAATATTTTGACTACTTTGTTGTCATATTTAATTTCTTCCTTTGACAGCCAACAACAGTTATTGTGTTTTTCATGGATTGTTGTTTGGCTCTTAATGCTTTAATAACATTGTTTACCCAAAAATCTTGTCATCCACTTTTCAGTGTTGGAGGCAAACCATTGCTGTTATTTCAAAAGAGACATTCAAAGAACAGATTTAGAGGGTGACATGTGCTCCCTGTCTCTCAATGAGTTCAAAGTGGTAATCGTGCAGGTTGGTCAGGATTGGTGGTTTGCAGTAGGAAGCCTAATTATCATAAAGTGTTTAAATGCTGGATTTGTTTCAGAGTGAGATTTAACAAGTTGATGATTAGGCACAGACATGACCTGACCTCAGTATTACAATCCATCAGAAATAGATTAGCTTGGTGTGTGTGTGTGCCTGTGTGTGTGTGTGTTTGTGAATGCTTAAAAAGACGCAGTGCTAACGAGGAGCATAGGGAATCAGCTGGATGTCAGCCCAAAACAAAGCTTAAGACACCAACACCCATACCTGTCTACTCTTGTACTCTGTTGCTCTCCATCTTTCTGTGTGTGTGTGTTGTTGCATTGATACATCACTGTATATGGAGATCTGTGCATGTCTAATTTTTGTAAAGCCTGCAAATCCTTCATATATCCCCTTCCTTTCATCTAGATCCATTAAGGCCTAAACTGATTTAAAGGTTGATCACGAGCTCAATAACCTAAATCTGCTTTGTTGTAAAGTTGCAAATCATATTTTTGATCATCTGTTTTTCTTTCAATATTTCCAACATCATTCCCCATCTTGCCTTCACATTAATGGTTATAGTACAAGCTGGTTTAAGCTATTTTACAGTGACAATGACTATGTTGAAAATGTCACTTCTTGCCTCACTATGCTGTGCTCATAAAAAACAAATCTGTCTGATAGGAAAGCTATAATTAAACCTCAAACTCTAAAGCCTTTAAAGGCCAAAACTGTTACATCTCCAGACTGATATAGATGAATCATTACATCATTAATGAGTGACAATATAATTTTGATAGAAATAATTTATTTTGTGTCAGCTTTATGGAAAAGACAAGAAAAATGATCAAAATATGGTGACAGAATCAAAATAAGAAGTAGGTGAGGTGTCCTACCAAGAATACTTGTGGGTGATTTTACCACACCAGTGCTAATTAATTAATTAAATAATTTGACAAATGAATAAATTATAAGAGAACATATCTATGGGGAACAGATAAAGCAAACTAACAGTTTTAAGACTTCTATGAGGGTAAGCACCTTTTGCTTTGATTTACTCCAGTAACCCACAGTAATGTAGAGGATCAGCATACCCCATTTTATCATAATTTTCTGCAGAGGCTTTAAAAATGTGTCCAGCAAAGCGAATTAGTACTTAATTAAGAGATCTACCAGGAACAGTGTTTTCTAACGAACCCTGGAGGAAAAGCACATAGAGACTAATCCAAACAAATCTCAACGAATTTGATTCTCTAATGAGATGCAGTGGGAATATCTATCTTCTATATTAGTTAATGCTTAATGGGATTATACAAATTAACACTGCATATATGTTTTTCTGGAACCCACCAAATACATTTGAAGGATTATTCTGATTGTCTAATTCAGTCATCATCCTGACTGAAACCCTTTGACGAATTTATGCTGTTCTTTTTTTCTTATGGTAAGGAAGAAATGCATTAAAATAAATAACATAAATGCATATAATACAGACAACATATTTGCATAGAAATGATTTAGTTAAAGTGGACATGAAGCTTTTTGGATTCTAAAGTGACCACTCAAATAAATCTGAAACAAAAACATTGGAGACAGAAAGTGCTATTTTCTGAATCTGACTTGAATTCTCCAACAATGAATCACTTCCAACAAAATCAGGTCTTAATGTTTACATTGTTCAGCGGATAATTTCCCCACCTGTGCAATTGTTTGGCCTTGTTCTGATGGTTGGCTTCGTCAGCTAACATCTTGTACTCTTTGCTGAGCCTCTACGCTCACCTGCTTCAAATGTTGTCACTCGATTGAATGGGCATTATCAGTGGTTATTAGCCTCAAAGATATGGGTTAGAGGGGGCCTGCTACACCTGCTAGTAGATTCAGAAGGCTCTCTGGTCTCTGGTTATTGACCTGGGCCCTGAGGGTAACAGGTCATACTGGTACATGTGCAGTGGTGTGCTACTCCCTAATTGCACATATTGACCTAGGAAGTTTGATACTCTGGCGACTTTAACTCCTTCCACTGTACAATACAAGATCAAGCCTTGAGCTAACAGATTTACAGGGCAGAATTTGGAAAAGAGGAAGAAATGTTTTTTTTATCTCTATCTTTTGTATCTACAGACAGTGGCAGAATGTATGATTCTTATACTGTGGTGCCTGTTGCTCTCACAGTATGAATGTACCACCACTCAATTTTGGGGGATTTGGAAATTCATCTTGCTATATAACAGAAATAGGAGCCCCAGAGTCAACCAGAAATGTAATATTTTTGACTAAAACCACTTATATAAAGCACTTCTTTATATCTGTGTCGGTGTGTGTGTGTATGTGTGTGTGTGGTGTTAGGGGTGCATTCACCAGACTCAGGAGTACTCCTCCTTCTCTACCGCCTGTCATGCCCTATCCTCTCTGTAGCCTTTCGAGTGAGTGACAGTCACACTGCGTGGGTCCTCTTTTTCTCCTCAATATGGGACAGTCTCTTGACAATTGGTCAGGGTCTCCACAATTCCAGCATCCATTGTTCTGAGGGCCTGGATTGCATGATCCTCTGCTCGGAGCTCGATCTCTGCTCCGCGAAAGACCATGGCACCCTCTGCCTCTCCCTCTGTCTGGTCCTTATAAAGACTGGCACTGTGCCAGCTGGACCTTGTCATTCAGTTGAATTTTGCTCTGCTGTTCTTTTTTCTCTGACATTCTCAGTTTCTGCTCAGCATGGATGGGATGGTGTGATCTTGGACGAGTGACAGGCATCCCCTGTCCCAGCCTATGCAGTGTTGGTGCATCTGGTAGTTAATTTGCTCATCCATGCCTTCCAGGAAACAGTTCTTTAGTTGTTGTTCATATGGGGAGTCATCTAGTGGGTTAACTGGTGGTGTCATACTGCTGTTTTCCTTGAAGATTTCTGTCAATCTGGCCAGATAATCAGCCACTGTTTCACCAGACCATTGTTTACAGTCTTTTATTGCCCCCCCTTTCATGTGTGTCAGGTCCCACTGCGGCCATCTCCGCCTGTACTGGGATCTGTAGGTATAGGTTGGGAGGAAGATCAATGTCAACAAGGATAGTAGGTGGTGGGAGTTTGCATCTGTGATGTGCAGCTGAGGCAGGGAGGAGATCCAGTTCTTTCTGTGAATGTGAGAGCTGAGGACAATGTTTAGTTTTTCCCTCCCTCTTCCTCCCCTGTTCACCACTTTGCTGTCCGTGTCTTGTGTCTGACTCTGTTTTTGTTTTTTTTGTTTGTTTGTGAAATCCATTGTATTATTAAAACTAAACCTGGACATTTGCTCTTTTGCACACCCAGCTATTAAATAGCATTTGTATATTTCCACCCTGTAGACAGCTGTTTACAGGAGTCACCACCATGTTTGTCACACATAATTTTTGCACATCCAATGTACGACCCGCAAGCAGTCTCTTGTCACCCAAGGTGTCGATTAAGAGCCATCCTCAAGGGAGGTAGACTTTTTGGGTCTTGGGTGATTTTGAATCCGGTCACCAGTTGTGCACAGATCAACCTGTGTAGGAGGTGGATTGAGGAGAGTATGAGTTAGGCATCCCGGACGAGCCCCCATATTGTCGTGGCAATTCTGCAATTCCATTCTGACAAAGATGAACAAGACAAAAATGTCGTACAATATTGTCACTCTTTAATAAAGCTCAGAGCATTACGTGTGTACATGGACTCCATGTCTGTATTAGACAAAGAGCGAAAAGGCAAAGTGAAGCACACCGATATATAGTCACCCGTCGTGAAAGCTACAACGCATTCCGTCATTCTCAGAAGAAATTAAAATACAACAACTAGCCCACTGTTCATTACTTATCAGTGTTTCTTTCCTGAGGAGCTTCTGCCTCTGTGTCCATCTGCTGAGAGGCCTGTTGGGAACAGTGGACTGAGCACTTTCTCACACTTCCTTATCTGTGCCTTAGCCTTGACCTTTCAGTTAGCAGTTTAGCAGATTCTCTGTTCACACTCACAGAGACAAAGGCATCTTTCAGACTGATGCTTGGATTCAGAATAATCAAATATAGTGGAAATCAAACATGATTACATGGGCAATAAAGATATTCAAACTTGATTATATGTGTAGTATGTGTAATTTCTCACGCAGATGTTTAAACAAACATGACATATGTCACGTATGTTCCCCCTTGCTGGTTATGATGTGCATAATATTTGACTCATGATGTCTTGTGTTCTCTCTCAGGTGTATCTGGTCCGGTCTGATTGAGGGAAAACCAATAAAGAGAGGTTAGGAACCTTAGCTCACTCTCTCTCCTGCTTCACAGCCTCGGCAGCAGCAGCTGGTGTTTTGTAACTGACATGCTATAGCGTTTTGCCTTTGAGAGTTCTTTCGCTTTTTTGGTGGGTCAGGTAGCCCTAAGTTTGCGGCTTTATTTCTGTTAGGTTTTCATGTTGGTCTAGGTTAGAGGGAAGAGCCCAGATCCTACAACCCTTTGTGCATTGGTCTGGGTGTCTTCCCTTCTTTTTGTTCATTTTAGCCAGTCCATCAGCCCTTGTTACTTGCTGTTGGTTTGTTGTTGCATTGGTTTAAGATCATTTATAGTTTGTTAATAAATTTGAAGATTGTTTCTGCAACTACTAACTCTTTTGATTATGTTGGACCTCCTTTGTTAGGAGCCTTTTGGGGGTCGTAACAGTCACACACACACACGTATGCACGCTCACATACAGCTTAGATCCTGTAAAGGTCAGTTCCCTTGTGCAGAAGAAGTCTTAGAAGATCTGACTGTCTACTCTGCTCTTGTTGAAACCTTAATGCTATCCTCTCTCTCGCACATACAGACACACACACTCCCTGAAGAGAAGTTATAAGCTCATTCTTTTAAAACATCTCTGACCTGTCTGGCTTTTCCTCTCTGTGTGTCTGTATCAGTTACTTCACCTGCGTCTCTGCCTCTCTGCCCTTCTCTGTTGTATCCACCTCACAGCTCATCTCTGTCTCCGACTGTGACTCCTGTACCTGCTTCTATCTGTACCTGCTGTCTCTGTATTTTTTCATTCCTTTTCTTTTCTTTTTTCTTTTTTTTTTGGTAACTCTCTCTGCCAGCCTCTCTCCAGGTCCCCACCTTCTCTGATTTGGCACTGTTGAGGAAATATATTCACCCTGTTCAACCTCATGCTTTTTGTGATTGATTCGTTTTATTCTTTTGAAAAGTAATGTTGAGAAAGAATAAAATAAAACCACATATTATACTGTTTTTTTCAATCAAAATGTATAGTTGAACAGTGTTTTTAAAAATGTAATCTTTTGGGTGGCCTAATACCAGGTATAAAGGGCAGATTTAGCATTAGCTATAATCTGGCATTAAAAACAATATGGCTGTTTGTCATTTTTTATTATTTCTTCATAATACGGATGGAAAGTGTGGGTTTGTTAGGATGCTCTTCCTTTCCATCTGCATCTCAGTCATGAAGTGCTGCTCAGTTTAGTGAAAATGACACAAACAATGTAGAGTCCCAAAAAATCAGCTATCTGTGTACAACTCTGACATTTAGTTTTGATCCCTCTTGATTTTGTGTATCAATGCTGAATGCAGTGATGGAAAAAGTATTGAATTTACTTAAGTGAAAGTAGTAAAACCTCAATGTAAAAATACTCTATTACAAGTCCTTAAATATCACAGTAATATAAAAAGCAATGGTCCTTGAGTGTTAGAATTTTGGATTATTATTACTGATGCATTACTGTGTTAGCAGCATTTTAATGTTGTAATGGCATATGTCCTATGATCACATGATTTGTATGTGAAATCTTGATCTTCACAGTTACCAGTGCTTTAAGTACAGCTGTCAAATAAATGTGGTGAAGTAAAAAGTCCAGTATTCCCCTCTGGAATGTAGTGACAGCAGTAAAAAGTAGGATGTAATGGAATTAAAAAGATCAAATAAATTGTAGTGAAAGACAGTACTTGACTAAGTGTACTTTCTACTAGTTGCTTGATAAATGTATGCATCTTTTCAGTCCAACTTTCCTTCCTCACAAACTTTATCTTATTACATGTCACATTTCACAGAGTGAGCATATGATAGACTGACTGACTCAAATGCAATTAATTCACAACACAAACTGAAATGAAATATATGCTGCCTTCAGGTGCCTTTCGGAAATATCAGAATTACAAATTTAAATGAGACATTTCACTCGCCTATGCCTTGGTGGATGAACAACATCATGGTGCAGTAGAAGCTGCTCTGCACAGTGCAAATTAAACCTGTTCTTTCTTGAGCAGCGTGGATGGTTAATACAAAGTATAAGCTGTGGTATTGTAACAAATAAAGTGCCTGTAAATCTTCCCATCTCAGCTATGTTTTTAATTTTCCATGATCTTCTGTATATGCAAATGAGTTTTCAGGATGTAACACTTAATTTACTTTTGGGTTCATGTTTACTGCAATATCTAATGAAGTCAGTATTTATCATTCAAGCCAGGGAGTTGAGATTCCAGTAAATTGATAGTTATGTGAGTAGCCTCCGGACTGCTCATTTTCTGTAATGTTCTTTCAACTTTCTCTTTATTAGAAGTACCATATATGGAGACAAACTGACAGTATATTTATGTTATCATGTCAGCTGACACATACAAATAAGTCCTATGTGAATTAGAGTAATGGATAACATTTGAAAAAAAGTTTAAAAACTCATTGCTCTTCTCACCTCTCCCCTGGTTAAGTGTTCTGTGAATCCAAACCTGTAAGAGAACAAAATAAAAGATTTTAACTGCGCTCCAACAAGTTCTCCCTGCTGAGCGGGAGAACATTTCACCCTAAAAGGGAATTCATTAATGCACTGCCTCTTGCTGCTCCAGATATGTCTCAGATTTAAAATACACCTGTTGTGCTTTAGAGCATTATCTGATGAAAGCAGACACACAGACTCAGAGTCTCGGAAAGGAAGAATACTAATATCAAACACAAATTTTCACAGTCAGAAAAAACTTTATTGACTTGGGAAAGTACACACACACACACACAAACACACATCAAATTGCTGCCAGGTGAAAACCTACTGATTCTTGCCATGTGTGGGTGTTTTTTATCAGCATAAATGACTTAGAAGTTTAGTCATTTATTAGGCATTTTAAGCAGAGCAGTAGCTAGGATTTAGGGGCCATGTGCACAGGAGGAGACTCAAGGCCCCCCTCCCCTTGTCAGCCAACCATGAATTACAAGATACACTATGAAGTACTCCTTGAACTTTGAAAGATTTAGTCTTCACTGTGGGATTCCTCTAATCTGAACAAATACTTTTAGTTGTCTAAATGAAACCATTAAAGCCAGAGAAGTGGAGATTGCCTCACTCATGATATTATATGATATGTTTGTTTTAAATTTCAGTGTTTTTGTCAATGCTCACACTGTATATGTTCCCTGGTGCACAGTTCTCTCTCGAAAAACAGATTTTAACCTCAATGAGAATGCTTGTTTAAATACAGTATAAATTATAAGTTATTAGTTTAACAAATTATAAGTTTAAATAAAAGAGTTTTACAGGTTAAAGCTTCATGACTTCAATACTGGGATTTCTCATTGCACTTGAATTCTCCATTGGTAGGAAATTGCTGATGTGAAAGTATGTAGAGGTGGTAATAGACAAAAAAAAAATAAAAATAAAAAAATAAATAAATAAATATATATATATATATATATATATATATATATATATATATACACACAAAGGGCAGACAAATAATAATGACAATAGTAAAACTCTAGTACCTAATAAAGTGACAATCACTCTTCCTCCTCTTCTTTCTGTGAGCCCCATCTCTCATTGTCTGTCTTTCTGCCTTATATGACAATTGCTATTTGTCTTTTTATTCATCTTACTTTCATGGTTTATTTTTTTGCAAGCTATTTTTCCCTACCTTAGATGAATCTCAGCATCTACTCCCTGTTTGCCTCTACCTCCAGCTCTTTTCATTTCATTCTTTATTTGCTTCCTTCTTTTCTTCCACCCCCAGTCCACACAGGACTTTGGAGTCAACAAATGATTTAAGCTTTCAACTTCAAACAGCACACCACTCTGTTCAATTTAAATTAGTGCAAACCTCAGTCATAAAAGTTTTTAATGACATTTCCTTCTCTTACTTTTTACTAGTTTTCCAGTTAAAATTCACTTTAGCCTCACATTGCCAAACATTCAGTCTTTGTCAGAATGGTTTTCTTTCAATGGAAAATTTGGGTCAGATTGGACTGAGCCATGGTAAAAGATCCTTACACATTTAAAGCACTAAGTAAACTTTCAGTTCAAGGAGCCCCAGGCCCTGTGTGCAGAAATGCTATCAATCACTTCATCCAATCATATTTGCCCCAAGCTTGAGCTTCATGACTAACTGCCCCATAAATAATGTGAAAACGTGGTCAAGTCCAGTCTATTAATCAGGGGTAGACATGCAACCAGGCAATATCAATAAACATGACCTGCAACTGTGTGAATCTAAAGTGAATGCATTATTTAAAGGGAAAAAAAGAAAATTAAAAGGGAGATGAATGAAAGTCTGAATCATGCTGGATATTGTACTCTTTGCAGCAAATGTTGCATCTTGCAGGATTTTCCTTAAAAAAAAAACGATGTATAGACTCATACAAGTAATCCCTCTCAATCATCACTTATGACCCACTAGAAGTGTGTGATGGAGACTCTGCCCTCTGCCTGTATTTTCTTATTTTTTGCTGGGTTTGGGAATCTTCTGGGCTTCTTTTGGGCAGTGGGTGTGTAGCCCCCAGCCAATAACAGCACAGGGTGTGAGGATGGGACTCTTAGTTTAGCGACCCGGTTGAATCACTGTCTTCGTCTCTCTCCTCTGCTCCGCTCTGCTCTCTGTCTCTGTGTCATGGATGTATAAGGAGGTCTGACCGAGGGTGGGGCTGAGCTGCAGAGAGGCCACAGCAGACAGGATGAAGTTCTGCATTAACACAAAATCCAGCAATGCGGCACCTTCCCACAGGGTTGTGAAGAGGTGTGGGCGTGTTTATTTGTGCTTTAGAACGTAACTGCTTTGAAATATAAAATAGCTAGCTACTAGCTCACTTGACCACCACTGCTTTCTCTCTCTCTTGCTTGAACTGGGGAGGAGGGGCCATCTTTGAATGCTGTGTGTTTACAAACACAAACTGACAAATCCTGCATAGTATACCTTTATATGGAGATGTTTAATTCCAACACTGTTTTAATGGTGTGTAAAGAGCCTGAAAACTCTTTCTCTTATTTAAACATTAGCTATATGTTACAGTCACAATCAGAGGTATATGAAAGCAACCAAAACTAAGCAAGAAATTCAATATTTCTTCATTTGGAATCAGAAATAATGTAACAAGAAAAAATGATTCGGTGCTTTGTGAAAAGAGGCTAATATGAAAACAAAAATATCAAGACCATATTTTTACACTAAAATATATATCATAGTCACTGAAGGTGTCTAAATAATTATATGAATGTGGCAATTTAATCCCAACAAGCACTGGTGGCATATTCATTTTTTAGAAGCCTTGACCTCTGACTTCTCTGGACAAAGTATTTACCTCCATGGACTGACAAAATTTGGACTTAATTAGGTTTGGGATCAGCCAGCTACATGGCCAAAAAGAAAAAAAAAATCCCTCTAAGTGAGAGCAGAGTGAAACTGAGTGGTGGTATTTCTAGAAGGTTCCAGGAGCTCCTGACAGGCCCTTAAGGAGGATATTCTGGCTGTAATTGGCACAGCTGACAAGGATCAGGATGAGGTAGAGAAAGAAGGCATGTGTGTTCTTGTACTTCTATCTTTGTGAGGACTGATTTTTGGATCTTTGGAAAGTGAAAACATTTTGGCTGGTTCTCATCTTCTCAGTTGACTGAGAGTTAAGATTTGGTTTTGGGCTAAAGGTTAGAAGTACATTTCAGTTATTGCAAGTTTATGCATGTAGCTATAATTGTCTATTTAGAGAATTTCAGTGAGGGTCCTCACAAATAAAAAAGCACATGTGTAGGTTTGTCTAGTGCGTGATATACAGGTGGAAAACTAATATTGAATGAGGGATTTTATGATGTAGCTTGAGTTGTGCTGATAATAACACTGAGGAAAAATAAGTGACAAATGGTTCTGACTGTCTCCAGGCTTTTTGCCCTCCTGTCTCTCTTGTTGCTTATTTTTAAGTTGTCTGTTATACTATATATTGATCCTTGCTTGTCTACAATATGTGGACATATTTTTACTGTTAGCTTACATACAGTATATATGCATCCTTAAACTACTGACCTATTATTTTAAGTTCTGATGTCTTAAATAATTTGCACAAATACTGTAAGTGCATTCTCCACTAGAATGTTTTGTCATGATGACTTGATAATCCTCACTACCACTATCTGCTATCAATGTCAAAGTCAGCATTGTGCCTGCAGGTCCAGACTCTGGCCGTAAGGTTGAAGGCAACTGCAGCATAAGGAATATATAAAACATCTGTGTGCCTTAAAGAGTAACAAATGAGAAAAATGTTTTTGTTGTTGCCACTTCATAATATTTAGTGGAAGATTGTGGTCTCCATATGATCTTTCACCCAAACCTGCAACAATTCAGAGCTTGCATCTCTGAACTGAAAATTCTGCAAGCATCTGTTGTTCTTTCATGTCGCATTAAAGATGTTGAGCCACATTTTTCCCAGAATGGTAAGTCGTGCAGTGCTATGCCACTAAGTGACCATTATGCCGATTGTTTCCATGTGGAAGAAAATTACACTCAGCCACTACGATCATGGTTCCCAAACATCACTGGAGGAGATGCTGTTTTCAATACTTGGAGATGCAATGAGCAACTTTAATTTCAGTGATATCTGTGGGGCTGTTGGTTGTGTGTTGGCCACAATCCCACAAGTAAAAAGTCTGCCTGTGATTTTGTCCTCAGTGCTATTGTATTACAATGATTTTCCCACCTTGATTCTATCTTGTCTGTGGCTGGTTATCTTTTTTTTTTTTTTTTTGCCTTTTCCTCCGCCTGCAAACCCATCTATCTTGGAAGTCTTTTCTATTACCATGTAATGTCTTCTTTCCCTCTACTGGTAACACATCTACCTATTCCCTCTTTCCTGTGTTTGTATGTATGTCAGTCAATCCCCCTCCTTGCGGACAGTCACACTTTTCAGTCATGTCCAACCTCCTTGACTTTTGGTTTTGAGCAACTTTTAAAAAAGTGAAATTCACAAACTTCTCAAGCCATTTCATGCCAAGTTCTGAAAGTTTTATAGGATCCCTGAGCACCCTGAATATCTTAAGTCATTTTGAAATTGTATTCTTTGCAAACTTTGTCTCTCATAACTCTTTAACTCTTCTCTCTGTAAGTGGAATCGAAATGTTATCATGGGGAGAGCACCAAGGGTATTAAGTTAAAAGACAAAGAACAAAATGACTGCAGCATGATGAATAGCATCTAGAAGTGTAGTCGGTAAAGTATGAGAAGTTAACTGTCCACATTTTAAAAACTCCAACACAAATGAAAATACTACACTGCACAGGCTAGCTAGTGAGCCACACCATACAATTTCCCAAGTAACAACACAAACCAAAAAGAACAACGTAAGAATATCCAAGGGTGACCTTTTCCTCTTAGTATAAAGAATACACATTAAGTCTTGACTATGATGAGTCACTTCACCCCTTCAGTCTGTTGTTGCCATCCATTTAGCTGCTCTGGTGACTATGAGAGGTCTGAACAGATTGTTCATTTCCTTCCCTGTTGTTCAGGTGACAGAGAGAGAGATGTTTAGAATAGGACCTTTGAGCTTGTTGAGTGTCGACTGTAAATCACAAATCACACGCTGTCTACATATGGTAAGCAGTCTGAGCTGCACTGCTGGGTTTGGCACAGAGTAAATGCTGAGAACTCAGCTCAATGCCGATACATAATTATATAATTCATACATGCTTTTAGAAAGTCTAAAGCACAGGTGTAATCAATTAGATTAATTATGGCTGTATTTAGGTGTAGAAGTTCTGGTATACTGTAGACCTTTTTCACAGCAGGCATTTTGACTTGTCATAGTAGGAAAAGCACAGGTGTTACTAATCACATTAACAATGGCTCTGCAGTATTCAAACATTCTAGTAAACTGTGAAAGTGTGACAGCAGGCACAATGAGGACCCTGAAACTGAAGCAGCTTAATGGTAATCAGTCAACATTCATTTTATTATTGACACCTGTGCTTTTCCTACTGTGATATCTCAAAATGTCTTCTGTGAAAAAGGTCATGACCAAATCCTTGCATGTGCATCACCTACTCATGACAAAATGAAAATGTGTTTCTGCCATTACCATTGAATTAATTAAATTAATAATTACCAGAATGAATCCCTCCACTGCAGTTAAGCAAGTAACATCATAGCAAGCACACACGTTAATTTTGGACAGTGGTGGAAGAAGTATTAAGATCTTTTACTTAAGTAAAATTACCAATACAGTGATGTAAAAATACTCCATTACAAGTAACAGTCCTGCATGAAAAATCCTACTTATGTAAAAATACATAAGTATTAGCATCAGAATGTACTTTAAGTATTAAAAGTACTTGCTTCATCCCTCTGACTGATATATTATTATGTATGACATCATTAGATTATTAATACTGAAGCATCAGTGTGTAAGCAGCATGTTACTGTTGTAGCTGCTGGAGGTGGAGCTAATTTCAACTACTTTATATACAGTTAGTTAGTTTAGTCCAGTGGTTCCCAGCCTAGGGGTTGGGTCTCCCAAAGGGTCTCCAGATAAATCGGAGGGGTTGTGAGATGATTAATGGGAGAGGAAAGAAGAAAAAGGAAAGCTCTGATACACAAATCTGTTTTCAGTTTTTGGACTTTTTCTCTAGTCTTTGATTTTTGGTGAAATATTGGATCATTTGAACACTTACTGAAATGAAACCATGTGAGAAGTTTAGAGGGAAAAGTCACTATTTGGTGGAGCTATTAACCCATAGACATCTGAAATGTGACCCCGACTACACACTTATTTGTAAGACGTCAAAAGACAAAAAAGTTGGAAACCACTAGTTTCATCTTTAACAATGTGTTGTATTTTAAAAGCTTGTTATATTATCCATTGTGTCAAATCCTCATCTGAAACTGTCAAATAAATGTAGTGGAGTAGAAGTATAAAGTAAATGGAAATATTCAAGTTAAGTACAAGTACCTCAAAATTGCACTTAAGTACAGTACTTGAGTAAATACTTTACACCACTGATTTTGGAAGATATCAACTCGAGTCAGTTAACTTCAGCCGAACCTCAGAATGCTTTTTTGCACTGAACAAGGGCTGTGGATTTTGTCCCCTATCTCTTACAGTGTAGTTGTGTCCTGGGAGAATAGCTTCAAAGTCAGTTTAGAGAGTAGGAATTGTTACTGTACAGCGACCAAGACCTATTTCCACTTACATATGGGCATGTCAGTATTGTATTAAGACAGACTTGGAAAAAACCCAAACCTATCTTTTAAGTTAGGGGTTGATTGTGGTCATGGTTTTACAAAATCAATGTCAACTCAAGGTTGGAAACGTGTTAAAGTATGATGTCTTATTGATCCATCCAAGCACCCCGATCTCCTCCCTACACTGACTCGGTCGTTCTTTAATAACAACATCACATCATTTCCTTTTTTGCTCCGTCATAATTAACTAACTATAAGTACTGCTGCTAGAGGACTTCTGTCACTTGAACGTAAACCGCAAGGACAGTCTCAGCTGAACACAACTGAACTGTCCATTGCTTGAACACAACTATGGTAGGAATCAGCTCTGTAAAATGCAATGGGCAATTATGATGGACAATTTGGGTAAAAAAAATTTCCTCTTTGATTTTTCTTCGTCTGAATACATTATGTCTGTGCTTGTCCCATGCAGTCAGCTGCAAACACAAAATTATTATGGATGATGAGATCAACAAGAAGCTGAAGCACAAAAGCCTCCTTCTCTTATTCTACCAATATGACCTGAACCTGTCAGCACTCTGTCAGCCAGGAAAGTCAGCACAGAAGTGTTAGAGTGAGTCCAGTTAAATTCTCCACTCAAAAATTCATGCAGTCTCCGCAGTGTGTCTGCTTGCTAATGAGACATTTGCCAACATGCCTAATGTGCTCAGAGCTGTGTTAGACCCTGTCTTCAATGGTTAGTGCTGCTAATGCTCCACACACACACATGCACACAAACACACACACAACACAGTTTGTTTTCTTCAACTTCATGCAGGTTGGAGATAGATGCCGC
The DNA here is from genome assembly GCF_914725855.1 of Thunnus albacares. Lineage (NCBI taxonomy): Eukaryota > Metazoa > Chordata > Actinopteri > Scombriformes > Scombridae > Thunnus > Thunnus albacares. The sequence goes on along the minus strand of NC_058123.1, from coordinate 21,569,959 downwards.
AGCATTATGCTAATGAGCATCACTGCTGTCCAATCACACGCTTCACTGGCTGAAAGGGCAGAGAGACAGACAGCAATAGAGAGAGACAGCAACTGGGGGGGGGGAGGGAGTGGGAGCAGACAAGATGAAGGGAGGAGAAGTGCAGGGTTACACATGGAAACAGTTTTATGTTTTCAATGTACTGCAGAGAAGTACCTTGTAAAGTTTCTTTTTTAAGAATTCTCAGTAAGTCATTAAAAGTGTCAGTTTTTCCCCTACGAGCTATATGTTAACAAGCCACTTTCAGGACACAGTATGACTTATCAGTTACATAAAAGAACGCCTTTGGAATAAATGACAGATGACAAGTGCAGTGCATTTGTAGGATAATATGGCTGCCTGCTGAAGACGGAAATAGATTAAAATGAAGAGCAGAGATTGAATAAAAATCAGAATCAGCTGCCAAGCTGCAAGCTGCCAAGAGTTATAAATCTCTGTCGCACTGGTGCAGGGACGCATCAACAACTAATTTGTCATGTACACAGACACATCACTCAGGGACAACAGGACCTCACACTGAGTTCAAGCAGACAGTGGCAGATACACCTTAGAAGACAGCATAAATCACTCTAACGAGAGAATATAGGAGGTTGGTGCAGATTTTCTTGTGAAACACAAGCAGCCAAGGAAGGACCCTACTTGGACTGACTTCTTATTTGAGTCTTATTCTTCTTCTGCACAGCAGGCCTCTGTTAATTTGCCAGTGTTTCATTTTTATTTTTTTAATCAACACAATAATAATCTAGGGTGTATAGAGGTGGAGCCCTCTCAGTCCTCACAACCATATCAAATTTATGAGACAGAACTTGTTTGTTCAAATGTGTAAAATGACTTCTGTTTATGTTTCCTGACAAGCATGCAGCCTCTTGTGGTCATTCAATTAATTACTGCCCTCTGTAACTAACTAAAAGTAGTATGGCAATAGTTATGAGAAAGCCAGAATGGATGGTTGTGTGTTCAAAGCACGTAACTTTGACAGCAGAGACCACAGTCTGCTTCTCATCTCCTAACAATCAATGTTGGTTTATTATAACCATGAGGGCAGTATTTCCCAAACCTCAGCTAAGTAGATTTAGTTGCCTAAACTTTAACCAGATCTTAATGGTGGAACTTATAAAAACAGACCAATTTTGAGCTTTGTTTGTTTCTATGAAGGATGAAACCACAACTATTTAAAGCCATCTTACAAGCCCAAGAGGGGTGATTTTTTTATACTCAGAAAAGTCAAAAGGAGTGTCACTTCAATGTGAAAAAAGCAAAGATTATTTTCATTTTTGTCTTTGTAAATTCATCTCATTCATTCATGAAGTCCGTCATGTTGAATGAGACCATCACTTGAAGATATTTTGATGATGTTTCTCACCAGAGGAACTTTTCAAAATCAGCCAGAAATTCAGACAGGCAGGCACACAGACAAAGACAATCTGTCAGCTAGTCAACTAGCCAATACTGTATTAATCTGCCTGATTGTTAATTTAACTGTATACAAATTAGCACCACACCACCACACAGTGTACTCATAGAGCTTCACAATTAACCACACTGTAAACAACATTAATTAATTCCAAATTGTTTCAGGGAAAAAGAAAAAAAATCTGAATTCTGAATAGTTCCATCATAAACTGTATACCTTTACAATTTATCATACCCTGCCAAAAAATTGTTGACTTATTAAAACATTCACTTGACATTTTTAAAGTCCATACTTTTAAACAGGGGGCCTTGTTAGTACTCAGAGTCACTTTCAGCTGCTGGACTAAAAAAAGAGGAGATGAAAAAAGATGGAATGGAGAATGGTGTTGAGGAAAAGCAGGCAGATAAAGTGTGGCAAGAACAAAGAAAAAAATCTGAATTTCAGTTTGTCTGTAGCTCTCTCACTAACCAATGATGGATGGTGCACTGTAAAGACAAAAAGGAATGGAGGAGACACAGAACACTGTACTTTTTCACTTTTCTCTCCACTTATTTCCTGCTAACAAGTGTACTCCTGCCTAACTTCTTCCTCTCTTCTCTTCTTTCTCTTTTTCTCTGCTCCCTTGCGGCATGAACAAATCCGAAAACAGCTTTGAAGTTTGCCCAATCCATCAATGCAGCTGAGAATTACTAATCTTCAGCATAGTTGTACCAGAAACAACTTTTTGCTTAGAGTTTTTCAACAACTTCTTGCTTAGCGTATTCTCAAACAATTGATTAAATCTCCTCTATTCTTCTATACCTTCTTCCTCTCTTCTGCTTACTTCTTCAAAATTTTACAATTCTGCAGAAAGAGGAAAAAATAGTGTATGAGCTCACTCTCTTGGCACACACAAAATGTAGACACATGGCAACACTGAAGATTTATTAAAACTAAAGTGTCATCTGAATATTTGTGCTGTATCTCCACACCATACAGACTTTCATGAGAGAGATTAGCAGATGTGGAAGGACAACGTCAAAGAAGTTGGGCAACATATTATTTGGTATTTTAGTAGATATTCAGTAAGTTACTTTCACCCATAAAGCAGTAATGTTGGAACATTTTTATCATAAAATCTGACCTAAATACTTTTGCCATGGATCATGGGTTATTATGACTCACAGTATAACAATATAAAGGCTGCTGACAGACTGAAATCTTGTGTTTGTGGCTGATGTAAAGGAGGAACCTGCTTCACAGAGGTGTGAGATCAGGAAGGACAGTAAGGTCTGCATGCTGATACTGTAGACAGAGGGTGGATAATCAATTTAAAGGTCCAGTGTGTATTTAGTGGAATCTAGTGGAACGGACTAGGCAGAAATGGAATATAATATTCATAAGTATGTTTTAATTAGTGTATAATTGCCTGAAAATAAAAATCGTTGTGTTTTCATTACTTTAGAGTGAGCCCTTTATATCTACATAGATATAAAGATATGTTCTTTCAGTAGCCCAGAATGGACAAACCAAACACTGGCTCTGGAGAGGGCTTTGGAAGGGGAGGTTGAGGGGAGGTGTATTCAGTTGGTTGCAATCTGCAACCTCACCACTAGATGCCACAGAATCTTCAACTTATTCTTATTTTATCACTTGATTGAATGGGCGTTATCACTGGTTATCAGCCTCATAGATATGGGTCAAAAGGGGCCCTGCTATACCTACTAGTAAGTGCATGTCAGTGGACTGTGGCATCTACCAGTACGTAATATGCTGCTGCGTTATGTTACATAAATAATTATGTTTTATGATGTGACAACACTGTGGTTAAGGTCTGGTTAGGTTTAGGCACAAAAACCATTTGGTAAGGGTTAGGAAAAGATCACGGCTTGGGTTAAAATGATCACTTGAAATGTGATTAAACCTGGCAACCATCGGTTATGAATGCAGTAAAATGCAGTAAAAATGTCAGGTTCAACGGCAGTAAAATGACGAAGGCGAATGGTGGTCTCAAACTGTTGTCTCTTGCTTGCAACTTGCAGGTTGCCAGCTAGCTATCTAGCCATCCACCCAACACACCTCCTCCTAACAAGGAAAAAAATCATCTTATCAAGTCATCTTATATCAACGTCATCTGAACTACGTCACTTACCTGGGTCATAATTAAAATCGGCCACTAGATGGTGTCTGTAACTAATAGGTGACCTCCACCTTCCAAATGGATGATAACGTCTTTCTGAACCTACTAGTGGGTGTAGCAGGCCCCATCTAACTCATATATATGAGGCTGATAAAGCCCATACAATCAAGTGATAACATTCGAAGCGGGTGACATCTTACACACAAGTCCTGCACAGCAGAAATGATAAGAAAGGGTGCAGAACTGATCGCACTCTACCGAACACTACACAGGCTGGCAGCTTTATGGTTGTTGAGAATTGCTAATCTGACGCCATATTAACACATATAATAATTATACATAGGCACTCACAACAGGATGAAAGCAGCTCATAAAAACATAAAAACACCCAACACATGTCCAGATCAATCAATGGTGCAGACACCTTTAAAATGATAGATAACAGAACATTAGATCTTAATTTGATTTGATGTGTTTCTTATATCATTAATTACAGCACTGGTAATGCTAATGGTTGGAGTTTTCTGGAACATCCTGTAATTTGAACACTGTGTGTGCTATGGTGATGTATAGAGTTTTCTTAGGATAACTGCTCCTGGGATATCAGGGCAACCCACTGTTGTGCTTAGAAAGACCATCCTTTAAGCTGATTACTCACATCAAACCCCTGTGTAGGAAAGTATCTGCCCAACTGTGCTGCTGATGGATGCACACGGTGTGTGTCAGTGATGTCAAATATACAGTGAGTGACTCATATTTTTGGTTTCAACAGCCTTATCAAGAGAGGACTAGGGTTGGTAACAGTGGAGGCTTGAAAGACAAAGCTGGCCTCCAAAGTCCTATGTGTTGACCACTATATTGACTACTATAAAATGCAATCCTGTGGTAAAGTCCATGTAATTTGTAGTTTTGTAGTCATTGGCTAAAACATGGAAAAACCACCACAGAGCGCTGCACTGACAGATACAATCAGTGACTGTAAACCGCTAAGCAAGGTATCATTGACATATATAATTAAAGAAAGGGTGAATAGGCTTGATCAGACAAATGAATAAGGGTAAGGTTGTCAAACTTCCCTGATATCACTGATAAGCTGTCTTATTTATGTTTATTTTTTGTTTTTGTTTTTGTTTTTTACAAATTACCGAAAAGAACACCCACACCTTCAACTATCCTTAGGCATTTAGATCTCTCCATTCTTTTATCTAAAGTTTTCTAAATATGAAATCACCCCAATTCTGCACACCCACAAGACAGCATGTCTCTCTCTGAAACTGTAAATGTGTCATTCCTACTACCTAATTTGCTAGTAAAAATGCACTAATACAGGCTCACACATGCAGACCAATTACTTTTGTGAAGTTATAATTGAAAGCTTGAATGCCATATGGTTAGAAAAGGCTTTTTTTATGTTATGCTTATTTTTTAAATGAGGAGGCGAGAGATGGATTGAAGGATAAAATAAGAATTTAAACATAAAACAAAATTGAGATGAAAGAGATTTCTTTTAGAAAACTGCCAGAAGAGGACAGAGCCAAGGAAACACAACACATGCAATGCATACTCAATCTGCAGACAGAAAACCAAAGTCTATGTCAACATGAATGAAGAAACTCTAAATGTATGTAAGCAAGCAAATACGTACGCACATGTGCAGTATGAAAAACAGTTAAAGTATGGTTTGCAGGAGACACCAGGTCTGGTTGGAACAGTTTTTTTTGAATGGTTTTATAAATTCCACTGAAAATCATGTGCAGTATAAACTAAAAATACATCTTTGTCTATCACACATTAATATACAAATAAACACACACAATACTGTAAATAACTGTAGGTGAACAAATGATGGAAAGGAAAATAAAAGAGGAATCCCATCTCAGTCATTTACATTCTTTAACTGTCTTTACTGTGCAGTTCAATTCAACTCGGCAGAAAAAGCCTACGCTCTGATGGAGTCGTTCTCATCGCAAATAAAGCAACATTTGGTGAAACCAAAAGCCTGGAACAGCAAGCTGGAGGAAGCAAATATATTTCTTCCCAGCAATACGTCTGCACATCTGCATGAAAGTCAAACTTTTTAATGTGTGTGTGTCCTTGGTTATAGATTAGCCTACACAAGTTCCTGTGAGATGAAAGTCAGTTTATCCCTAGAAAAGGGCCTGAACATTCCTGAACCCATAAGATGAGTCAGCTTGTCTTTGTATATGTTATGCTAAGCATTGTTACACAGACTGTGAGAACTATGTGTGAAGATCAAAGCATTTTTAAATCATACTAGGGTATTTTCAAATGCATAAACTTTTACTCCGTCACCAGGAAAACTGATTATGAAACAAACTTTACAATGTCTTGTTAACAAGTTGAATACAAATATACAAATCCAATACTTTAGTAGTGTGCATCATAATGAATTTTATGTTTGCAAGTCAAAATTTGTTTGTCAGTTAGAATCACAATTTACCATCCGATATCACTACCTGCTCCAGTTTCATCATCTTTGGAATAAACAACCTCACTTTACATAAACTGCTCAATTCTGAGTTAAAACATCCATAGGCAAAAAGTTTAAAGCAGACACTTATCACTTCAACAGATTGACATTTTTTAAGATCAAATTAAAGGTACCAGAGTAATTGGTGAAAAGAAAAAAAAAAACTTCTCAAGAGAGTTTTTAGTTTTTATCATTTCTATTTGAGTAAAATATGTATTTGAATCACTCACTTCTACAAACAACATTTTTCCATTTTTAATCATGCTTTAGTAAAACATTTTAAGGCTGCAGAACAAGCTTCATTATATATGCTGCGTATCAGAAAGCTATGAAAAGCTAGGAAAACACTGAACATAATGACATATATTACAACTATTGCATTTCCATGTTATAGTAGTTTAATGGCCTTAGAAGCAGGCCAAGGACTGACTAAATACTGTGAGTGTTCAAGCTCTGTGCCCATAATGATGAATCCTAGAGGTTTAAAGTGTTTAAAGTGGGCTTATTTAGTGAGCTGAATGTTTTCAGTTTAGTGGAGTATTTACTAACACTGATGGTGTAAATGAGTACAGATGTAGTTAAGTGAAGCTAAATACACTGCTGACTGATGCTGTGGTGTTTTAGACACGTCAGCAATGGAGCACAAAAGAAAGTGCAAGTTCCCTGCTAATGAACTTGGAAAAGCAGTAAAATAAACAATTTCAGACATGCTGGCTCTCTGTATTTGCACTCAGTTAAGGTCAGTAAGTAATTTTTAATTGACATTAAATAGTCTTTGTCTGTTGTCACAAAACCCTCATTATATTACTGATTCAATGCTCTGAAGCACTGCTTTAGCATACTCATCTGCATGGAATATGCTATTGTGGAAAACCTGACTACAGATCCCAGTAAGTAAAAAGAAAATACAATTAATGAGACATGGTAAACATAATTATTATTTCGTGCTCTGCACTTACTCTCGATTTAGCAGAACATAATGTAATACAGTATATGAGGTTGACAGTTATATTATGTGAACTAAAGGTTTAAGGGATTTCTAAGATGATTTCTGAAAGATTTCTATGTCAAAAATCTAAGCAAAACTTTATTAAATGGGACATAATATGCTTTTTTGTGATTTTCTGTCATTTATGTACTGTTATAATGTCAGAATGTCTATGTTAAATAAACTCAAAGTTCCAAAGCTCAAGGTGAATATATGGAAAAATGCTGCTTTTAAATCAAAAGCCCAAGCCTGCTGTGAACGCTCGGTTTGCAAAGTTACCTCTACTTCTTCATCGAACTGACATCAGATTGTGTGCGTATGCCCACAAACGGCTGTCTGTTGGTAGCCTTTTTTGTGAAGGTTGTTGCTAAAGTTGTTCCACGGGTTGTTTGCATTGTGCACTCACATATGTTGGATCGAATTCGGGTGCGAACATGTATGGATATATTCGAAAAGTTTATATTTTGAAAAAAAGAAGTGAGAAAAAGAAGTGAAATGCAACTACTACTGTTCATTTATGTAGTCTACCGAGCTGCAGGAAGTCTGCCAAGTGGCAGCTTCCAGTAACTGGATAATCAGAACAGAGTGGGCTCATTGGGAGGGGGGCCTTAAAGAGACAGGAGCTAAAACAGCCTTTTTCAGATAGAGCCTGAACTGAGGTGCTGAATAAAGTATAAGTTAAATAGCTTTTCAAGCTATGAGCTTTTCAACTGTAAATCATGATCAATCAAGATATTCCAGTTTAGCCCCAGAATTAAAACATGACCTGAGAATGGGCAATATATGTCCTCTTTAAATCCAAACAGCTCATTTTAGATCATTCATGGCCTGACAACTTTCACTGTTTATTTTGCACCGCATTAGACTACACACTGTGCACTTGACTGATAGCAGCTAAAGCATCCAACATGGCATCATATCTGAAGATAAAACAGTATTAAAAGGACATGGACTAATGTAAGAACCTAATCTAACAATATTAATATGAGGGAATTAATTCAGTATTTGTCTGCACTTTCATACTAATACAAAGCCGCTAAAGCCCTCCACCAACAGTCTTTCTACTTCAGTTCTTGCTTTTACAGTAACATGACAATAATGCAAGAGCACAAATAACCATTTTGTGCAAGAGCAGTGATCACAGTTAGCAGGATACCCACTGTCAAAACATCAGGTCAATGTTGCACCACTTTTGGGGAGGGGCAGCTCATTTACTCCCTGCTTGTTTTATTGCATGGTATCTGCATATGTTTATGTACAGTGCATGCTTGTTTTACTATTGTGTTATGGTCATTCTCTAGTCCTCTAGCCTATTTTCTCTGCATTATGTGTGTGTGTATGTGCACTTTTGTGTGTATTATCTAAATTATTGCACTGGGGGCTGTTCCTTTGTGCAATTGCCTTGGCCTGATTTATCAGTGCTAAAACCTAAGAGTGAATGTGTTTGTAGTTTGACTTTTTGTCAATGATGAGAGCAGAGGGATTAGAACTCATAACAGAGTAATAAAGTCTAATGGTTCTAGTTTAAGGTAATGGCATTTTTATGATTCTCAGAAAAACAAAGACAAAGAAAAATGGTATGAAAAAGAGATTTTCATTGTGTGGCCAACTTGACCAAAGTTAAGAAAAGGAACAAGGAAATGCAAGAAAAACAAACATCTAATTTAGTTTGATTGTCTAAGAACCTAACATAGACCATGGGACAATTTCCAGGACAGCTATTAAGCCAAATCTTGATCTAAAACAAAGTCAGTGGGAATAGTCAGCAGTAAGCATCCTTACAGAAGAAACTAAGGATGAGAAGATGAAAAGAAGAAAATGTTGAGGGTACCAGGAACCGCCATCACCCCCCCACACTTTGCACCCTGTGGACAGATGAGTTGTGCTGTTGATCTGATTACAGTTACCTGCTGCTTCCACCTTTGTTGTTTAGGTTCACAAGTGAAGTAGATCAATGTAGGAGCAGAGTCTGGATTGAGCTTTATGTCAGACGCAATTCACATTTATTTACAATTATACAACTGTTCTCAGGTGTGATTGGTAACCACGCCAACCTTCTTCCACCTTTGCCATGGCACAGTTCATTTAGTTCATCTTTTTTTCCTTCACTACCTGCCCATTTCTCTGCATCATGAGGGAATTACTTTAGCTCTGCTCAATTCATCTTGTGTGTGGCTTTTCTATCCTTAAATCATCCCTAGAAAGAACTCATAAGTGCTGCTTTAAGGTAGACAGGTAGGCATATTGATAGCAATCTCACATACAGAAATGTTGGGGGATATATCATCATAACAGGCACATCCTTAAGCATTTTGACTTGGCTTGAAGCCTTCAAGTTGTGCTGTTCTACACTTAACCTTGAGAGACTGAAAAAGTTATCTCAGGGCACTTTTCAGATAGAGCAGGTCTAGACTGTATTCTTTAATTATTAATTACCACAGAGAACCAACATTCCCCCATGAACAAGCACTTGGCAACAGTGGCAAGGAAGATCTCCCCTTTAATGAGAAGAAACCTCAAGCAGAACTGGGCTCTAGGTGGGCAGCCATCTGCCCTGACTGGTTAGGTTGAGAGAGAAAGAGGAAGTGGGAGAGAGGAGAGAGACACAGAGAAGCACAGCAACAACAATAATAACAACAACAACAACAATAATAATAGAAATATGACTTATAATGATAGTGGTAGCAACGGGTGTCAAGCGGGACCAGAGGGACAGCAGGTGGTCCACACCTGCAAGACGAGAAAACGACACAATAGGTTGTAATGTCAGTGGCTCAAAAACCACATATAGTTACATTTGTGTGACAGACGCCATCTAGGGGCCACAGTAATTATGTCCCAGAGCAGTGGCACATTTCAGACATCATATATAAAAGTTGACAAATTTCCTCATTCTGTCTGGCCTCCACAATGCAAAAATATGACTATGCAATGGCCAATGTTAAATGCCTACACCAAAAAAAAAATCTGTTAATTTTGCAAGTTTGGCTATTTTGTTCACTTTATTGTGTAGATATTATTGTTTCATCTCATTTTTGGGCTAAGTAAATCAGACTTGTGCCCTGTGTCTTCCTGCTCTGTCAACAAAGTATAGCAGACATAATCTACATCTTCACAGATTGTGGTCCACAGTGGTCCTCCTGGGAACAGTACTGAAGAATTGATTGAGTCACTCTCTAGGGAAGGAGTCCACATCAAACCCCTTTATTTTTCAGAGTTTTTCTCCCAGAGTCTGTTTCTGTCACATTCAGTTTGCCTTTCTTTGTCTCATGGACTTATTTGCTTTTTCAAACATGTCTGTCACACATTGCTCATACCAATGGGTACTGTATGAGCAATAGTGACTATAGAAAAAATGAATAAAAATAAAAAACACAACAAGAATGCAGATTAAATATTGATTTTGACTGAAAATGTATAAGACGTCTTAGTAAAACTACTTTTATTTAACACCCACATCCATGGATTTTCAGGTACACAACATGTATAGCCCCTTTCCCAGCTTACAGTACATGAAGTGATGCTATGTCTCCAAATTTCCGAGTAACACTAAGGAAGGTATATTGTGTTATGTATATGGTGTTGCAGGGTGGATTTTGGTTCCCTATGAACCACTGGAGGGCATCTGGTGGAGAGGGTGACAACAAAGGGGATTTACTACATAATGAATGTTGGAGAGGATGATAATGCCACAGGGCTAGGGACAAACAACCCTATGAGCATCTTTGTACCATTTTCCACTTCACCCCTGGATGATCCATGGTCACAGCAATGCCCCACATTCAAAACAACCCTATATTCAAAACAACTGCAATCTCCTCCAGAGATTCAGGGGGATTTAGTCTCAAGAGCTAGGGGTGGAACAATTCATCGATTTGAATTGATGCACAAGGCTTAATGTCTATATGGCCATTACAACAGCTTGAATCAAGCCAAAACTGAGGGAAAATTGTACCTGAATTGTCCTGTTGTTGTCCTCTTTGTATCAGAAAACTGATAGAACAGGTGTATGTTGTCTATATTTTAGCACCTAATATTTTGTTTCTATCTTTCCCTTTTCACTGATTTGCTGCCAGTTGGACCTCCTACCTCTCACTCAACAAAAACAAACTTTTTCAATCTCCTTCGTTGAATGTCTGTTCCGTCCAATGTGGCTATTTTGACAGAATGAAAAAAGGTGAGTACAGTTACAAGCATAGGCCCATTTTGTAGTTAAGAATTGTCATTATATCTAAAATTTATCAAGCAGCAGATTCGAAAACACTACATATTTACCATGGAGGAGAGTCCCTGCTTCCTCTCTATCTGCAACCAGCAGTAGCCCCCGCTGCAAAATAAACAAATGAACATGAACATTTTTCCATAGTCCATCTAAAAATTGTTTCCAGGTGGGATGATGTTAAAGAAAACCTGTTTGGCTCTTTCATCCACTAATAGCTTCTTTACACTGTGCGATGTTGGGTTGTCGTTGACAATAGTGACACAAACGTAATGAAATCTTTGGTCAATCATGAAAAAGAATAGGGTTAGATTTTACTGTGACACAGTCCACCAACAGTTAATTTAGAGCTTAGGCAGACGTGTTGTTTCAAAATTCTCACAGTGTAAGGAATTTAGGACCAAAGGCCCACAATGTGACTCCCACCACAACCCACATTTATAAACTAAGAATCTTGAAATGTCTGACAGAAATGACATTTTGCTAAAACAATTCTTGTGTAAGTGTTTTAATATTAATTAAATTGCTCTCAAAGTTAAAAATCAGAGTCACTGCAACCAAAACAATCACCACCCTGGCAGCCATTGACAATAAAAACAGCTATAGCAGCACAAACAGTAGTTGGAATTTGGTTTCAGTGTTAGAAGTGCACTACAGGTGCAGCTAATTGGTGTGATAATGAGCATGCTGATTAGTGATTGGCTACAGTGTGTGTGCAAGAGAGGGTAAATGCTAGTTTTAGGCTTGAGATCTCATTGAAGTAAGCCAGGAGAGAGATTCCTTTTGATTGTTAAATAGAATCGAATGGGGAAATATAATACAGTATGAACTGATGGGAGCCAAGAGCTATGGCTTTGATGGAGCCATGAATGAAGAATAGTTGATTGATTTTTTTCTCAGCTCCATTAAGCCGCATAGGATTGAGTGTGATGTCTAAGTTACATTATACAAAGATGAATGACAATCATTCATCTTTTCAATGCATATACTCACCTGAATTGAAACAAGTCTAACACTTGCCATGAAGAGTTTTTGGCTGGTCTGTAATGGTTTATGTGTAGTAAGTGCAGTGTTTTTTTCACTATGATATTATTTTCTTTTGTATATTATTTCATGTCATGACTTGACTCTCAATTATCACTTACTGCAAAATTATTAAAATGTGATATTTTCTCTCCTACATTACTCATCCTCTTCTCTCCGTCACTTTCTAATCTCTTTTCTTCTCATCATGGCTTACATATAATGATGTGTTCTTCATAAAAATGAATACATGTAGGTTCAATACATTATCATAGTTACATTATGGATTCTGTAGGTGTTTTAATGTCATCCATTTGTTATGTGGGAAATGTACTGTATGACAATAAATTGCAAATGTTAATGAATTTATTACCTTGACTAATGTCCTCAACATATTTATTACGCTAATGAATTACCTCATTAATAAGTCTTTAAGCTTAATTAATGGCCCACTTAACAGACTACTGTAATGGCGCAACAAGAGTATATAGAAACGTCATGGGTACAACTAAGATCACCCCCATAAAGCAACAATCTCATTAGATGTTGGAGAGTTACACTGTATATGAATACCACCAATGTCTCAGTTTTGACATAAATGTTTGTTAAGCAATGCATTACATGGCTGGATGATAGCATAACTGACTGTATTAAAAATGTCATGTTTGTTAAGGTGGAATATTGCCAACTGTGCCTCTACAAGACTGTATAATGAATATTCAGGAATTTGTCTTGATGACATTGGTGGTGGGACATTTTCTAAAATTAATGAGGGTTCATCGGTTTAGTGTGTCTTATGTTTTCACATCACCACACAGATTCTGTTTCTACAGAGTTCATATATCCACTTAACATAACTCTTTATCTATCAGCTCATCACATCCTTTGTCATTTCTGGGTTAATTTTCATACTATAAACTTCACTCAGTATTAACAAACCAGCCTACTTATTTTACTTTTGAGAGAACTTTAAAATTAAAACAATGTAAGCACATACTGTACATGGACTGACAAATGCTCACTATATTTGTGCATTGATTATCAACATTCTGTATTTCAGGAACATAGAGGTGATAAGATCAAAACAATATATCAAGATTTACTATATCACAAACTACCGTATGAATAGGGTCAGTTGCGATGATGGCCCCTTTTTATTTAGTTTACAGTTTATCATGTATCCAGTCATGTCTCCCTTTTTCTTATAGCCATGGGAGGTAATAAATGCAGGTATTACACCATGCTTTGTAGAGCGGCTGTCAAAGCTGTAATGAAATCAATGCCTACCTAAAGATAAAGGAGAGGGAGCTCTTCAGACTGAGGTATATATTAGGGCTGTGATGTGTCCAGAAGAAAAAGTGGGCTGCTTGTATCCTTTGCCTCACCTCTCTTTTTAAGTATCTACAAACAACACTTGCGTTGTTTGTAGATACTTTAAAACCAGTCATACTTTAAAATCAGCCATAGAGGATCTGCGCTTGCATTGCCTTGCTGATACCCTGACAAGACTCTGAGACTGAGGCTGTGGTTGAAAAGTATGTCCTATCGTCTGTTCATAGTCACTTTTCCTTGACCTTGATGGAACATGTCACAGGGTTAAGGAAAGATGTGAAGGAGAATTCATAAGGACTTAGGAAAAGGCAACTGCAGTGCTAAGAGAATACGACCGCACTTACACTGGGCTACATAATTATGCGACAGCGGATGTTATTGACATAGGTCTGCTGTTGTGAAAATACAATTTTTGAAGATGGACCATTGAGAATACTTGCTCACGCTCACCCTCTTGAATCACAATCATTGTATGAAAATAAATGTTAAATGTATGCAAGATAGGCATAAAATGTTAGGCCTACAAATCTACTACTGTACATATCATCATTCTTCATTTCAACCACGTTGAATTAAAAACATCATCTGACTAAAAATGTCTCATATCCCTTTTTTCTTGAAAGACAGACTTCTTTGTTATGGCTAATATGCCAATTATGATCTGTTATTAGGCTATGTACATAATTGCTTAAGAACAACCACACAAGTCGGTAAACACCTTGAAATATTGACTTGATTGTGCTTTGAAGTTGTTATGGTTAATAGAGGCTATGGACGCTTTAAATATTGCTGTCGTAAGGAATCGTGGGAAAGAATTATCTGCTTTCCATTCATAAAGGATGGTCAAGTGTACCTTATGCTAAAGAAGATTAGAAAGGAAGCACTGAAACACCTTTCCATAGCATTTAGAGAATTTGACCAGCTTTTATCGTGGCTGCTACTAAGATACTTCCAGGTCATTTCACTCATTTAGGAACCTTCCTAAGCAAAAAAGACTATTAAACAGCAGCCTGAGACAAGTGACAAGCACTGAAGGATAGACACTTGTGTGGGCAGCAGAGGGCGTGATGCAACATATCATCTCGCTAAATACAAGCATAACATGCTGAAGTATTGCCCCAAGTATGGGTTAGATTCTGTTCGACTCCCCATGAAGTACTTAACTGAATAGTAAGTACGATGGATGTAATCAACTTCCCCCATCCAATTAGAGTTGAGGACCTTTGTTTCATGTCACCCCCTCCTGCTCTCTCCCCATGTTTCCTGTCTATCTTGACTGTCAAAGACAATTTCCATCAACCACATGCTGACTTTACTGCACCATCACCAGCATCTGTACTTCGGGGGATCCTGTTCTGTTTCCTATATTTGTATAGGACCTACACATAATGAGTAGGCTTCACATCGATGGTGTCTAATCGCCAAATTGTTATACATGCATGGTTGATCTCTCCTTATTGCTTTACACCAAATGAAACCAAGAGGAAGAAAGCCAAAGATCACTCATTAAGTAATGTTTAGGAGGCAGGCAGGATTTTACACTTAAGGTTTGATTTGGCTTCCAGAGTGTAGAGGATGGACCGTAATTTCATTATGGTAAATTAGATGAATATACAGAGTCTTGGTTTGTGGAAATGGAGCCTTCCTCTTCATTGCAGCCACAATTTGCACTTTAGAATTTTGACTAATAAGATAAGTCTATTTCTACATTCAAATGCATAGTGCATGTTAAACAATTAACATCATATTAACGTTAATATCCCAACAGCATCCTTCCAGTGGTCTCATGCGTTTACTCCAAATGAAATGAAGTTTATTGCTGCAGTTTGCTGATCTGATCTGATTTAATCTGTGCTTGTCAGTGCATGTATTTTTATGCCTGCATACCTTTTGGTAATTATGTATGCAGTGTTATGTGTTATGTGCTTAGTATGTACCTATGTACAATTTTGCATATGTATGTATGTATGTGTGTGTGTGTGTGTGTGTGTGTATGGTGTAATGGGCAAAGCAAGATAATTCCCAGTGAGATTACAGTAGAGTCATTTTATTGGCTGATTAATAATGTAGAAAATGGAGAACGGTGGTTGCATATTAAACATTTAGTCTACAACACGCACGCACACACACATGCACACACCACACATATATCCCCCAACATATGTACACACAGCACATTAAACATTTAGTCTCAAACGAGTGCTTCACCATCACAGACTCCATGTTCCTCCGTTGGGCCACAAAATTAATATGCAGTAATGAAAATATACGTGCTGTAGAGGACGGTCTGTTTCTTTTCTTTAATTCCACTGGATGAAATCTTTTAATTCCTCCTAAGCAAGGAAGTGAGTGTTTTTCCAGAGATGAACTGACCCCTTTTCACTTCTCCTCCCAAGTGGGTGTGTGACAGCATGATGCTGACCACATCAACACTGTCTTTCAAAACTCTTTGAAAGACAGATGGCTAACAAGATAACTACAATTCACAGGAAGATGTGAAAGACAATAAAATAATCCCTTGGTTATTTTAACTGGAGATCAAGTCAAGAAGAAGAGACACTAAAGGAACTGAACAAACACAACCCTTGTCTCTCCTCCCCCTTCTCACACACACACAGATGCAGCACATGTCCAAAGACCTCTGCTGTTATGATCCAAAGATCAAAGAGGACACAGAGGACTGGATGACATGGAGTAGATTTGTCAATTCTGTCTGAAACAATCAATATTGCATGTTAAAAATATCATGTGTTACTGCATTTTATTTTATGGTATAATCCACATTACTGTTGTCTAATTTGTCCATCTATGAGTTGTATTAAGAAACCTTAACAGGTAATCAATCAGGAATGGCATGTTAAATGATTGAAGTATGCTGAAATTAGAGCTAATGTTAAGTATGTGTTTTCTGAATGTTTTATGTAATCACTATACAATGTTATGCTTGACTATGGTGATATTTTAAGTATGTGACCTTTTTGTGTGTAAAACTCCAAGTTTAATTCCTAAGAATTAGGAATTAAGAAATCAAAACCTGCTGTCTCAGGCACACAGAAGTGAAGTCACCATTACAAGTCACAGAGGTAAATTCCTCCATTTTAGTAACACCACATTTCTTTTGAGACAAAGGAATTAAATATGCATGGGAGGTTTAGCGCAAAATGTTTAAAACATACCCAACACTCCGCCTGTCTTGGCTAAACCAGAGTCTGACAAAATTGCATCAGGCTGGCCCTCAACCCAACTCTGTGAGTAGCTCTCTGCTCAAGCTCTCCAAGTTTTATTTTTCAACATGTCTCATTTGGTTTCTTTTGTACATGTGCATTCTGTTTTAGTCTGTTTCTGAAACGAGAGTCAGAGTGCCTCAGTATCAGCTGAAGAGTTGTTCCTTGTGTTTTCTCTTATATTTTTGTAACAATACATTTCACAGTCTTTATAAAGTTTTTTTTTTGAAGAATTACCCAAGCTCATACGGAATAAGTAGCAGTATAGTTGACACACAGCCACAACATCACCAGAAACCAAAGAGACCATAGTTGACTGCTGGTCCACATCTGACTGACCCCAAGACTGCGCCATGACGCCTCAATCCGACCCTCTTCTTATTCTGACCCTCTTAAACTGCCAGACAGCCCAAAGGCTCCGCTGTCAAACCCGTGGTTCAGCGGCCAAACTGCCCCAACGGAGTTGCCTGGAGCTCAGCCGGCCCTGTAGAAACCTTAACGAAGAACCCAGCAGGCTAACAGGTCTGTAGCCTGCTGGGAAGCCACGCTGGCCTGCACACCATCTTCAGATCCAACTGAACAAATTCATTTCTGCACCAAAACTCTTCAGCAAATTAGAGGAGTTAAAGCCCATAGCATCCTTCCGTTTTGTTATAATTTTAAGTTACATACTTCACTTCTCTATTGCCAACTAAGTGAACAGTTTATCTCACAACTTAAATCTTGTTCTTCATTTGCCTTATTATTCTCTTTATCATCTATTATTAAGACAGTTAGATATATCAATAAATGCCTTGATTTATCTAAGGAGTTGTCTGTTGTGTTCTTTGAAGCAAGACACAGAGGTCATTGTTTTGAAAAGAATTTATGGGCTTATACGACTGACTGATCAATTTTCGGCTAATTAACTGATTAATTATTCGAATAAAAGTGGAAAGAGGCTTAAAAATTCTGTTTTGTTTTTATTATGCGTTTAATTTTAGAAAATTAAAGTATTACAATAAGTGTTCATGAATAAACTGCCTTACAAAGGAGGTCCCCACACTGGGTCTTAAACTGGCACACCCCTACAGTGGAAGTACTTCTATGCAGATGTTCTGCACGCTCTAACTGTCCTCTGTGCAAATCTGCATCAGTGTAAACTCAGTTTGACTTTATCCAAAATCCAGTTTGTGATGCATCAAGACCTTGTCCTTGTTATACAATTAGGCAAAATCTCTAATTAAGGTGTCATAACCTACAATACTATGGCAAGGGAAAAACATTTGAATGTAACTAACCTGTAGAAAAACGGCCATAAAATATGTGCTGTTATACAGGTTTTTCTATGAGTGTCAGGCTGTTATAGCTTAAGGCACAATCTGTAGAATATTTACAAAATTATCCCTGTGGTTTATCTGTCTGTGTTACTCAGCCCTTAGCCCATTTGTTTCTACTGAAGACATAAATCTGTAAAAACAGGTCGCAAATATATCCTAATATTTTTTTAATGAAAGTATATAATAGAGAATAGAAAATAGAATATCACCACTTATCATTTGATAAATAATGGCATTGCTTTGCACACAGACAGAGACACAAACCTGAGATTCATGAAGTTCATTTGATTCCCTTCTCAACAACACAACTTGGTCTGAGATCAATGTGTAACACAATGGGCAATGTTACTGGACCAGTTCCAATTTGCACTTTTTATACTCTGACTTACCTTCCCAAGGAAATATGCCATTAAATTCAGCTCATCCACACTCCAAGAGTCCAAGGGGCTCAGTATGAATTTGTATCAGGGAGTGAGTGAACTAATAAATGTGTTTGTGAGTGACTTTCCTTGATCAGTTATGAGCTTTTATCTAAATGGATAGAACCTATGCATGCCTTGCCTCAAAGGAGTCTTATTTTTGAGATGGAATCAAATTTAGGCCACTGGCTAACTTGTGAATACCTACAGCACATTTCTCATTTTTACTTATCTATTTTTTCTTGATTGCAAGACTGGATCACACAGAATAGTTTCCATAATTAAACATCATTTTAAATTAATCGTCGTTGCCCAACCACTTGGTGCCACCATGGCTACAATACCCATCAGCCTGTCCCTTATTCCCTTTTGTGCTTCAGCGTTGTTATTTCTCCAGTTAATCTCCTTCATTCCAAAGCTATTCTCATTGTATTTAGAGACTCTTCCCGACAGTTATTTGTATTGATTAAGTATACCTGACATGCACTTTAAATGCTTTCTGTGCGTGTGCGTGCAGGCACAGCCAATGAAGTACCTAACGCTGTGCTGTACTCCCCTAGGCCACTGAAGGGAGAGCTGTATTTCTTTCTTTCTTTTGCTCCCTATCTCTCTCTACCTCCCTCATTATTATTGATGCTGAAATACTCCTCAGCAGGGTTGTCCACTGGTCACTGCAGCAGAGGAGTGCAGGGAGAAGAGGGAAGGAGGGACAAGTTAGAAAGGAGGAGGACAGAAAGAGAATAATAAGAATACCTGCTATTACAAGCTTAGTGGCTTTCAAACTGCTTAACACACACACACACACACACAAACACACACATACACACACACGCGAGCTGCAAGTGAAAATAGTATAATTCCTCCCTCATACCACTTCTCCTCTCCTTTCTTTGCCACTTTTCAATTCCCTCTGTCCCCTCCCTTAATTCCCTTTCTTCTCCACTTTAAATTTCTATGTCGTCTTCCTGTTTTCTCACCTATCCATCTTACATGCTCTGCCACTAATCTCTCTCCTTTGGTACTCTTCTTCCTCTTCTCTCCTCTTGTAGTCTATCTACTTCTCTTTCTCGCTTCAGTTTTCCCAGGCCTCTCTCCACCATCCTTCATTCTCCCAGACAGTCCCAGTTTCCCCAATCCTTTGTTCACCAACACCCCTTTTTCTTTTTCTCTTCTACTTTATGTCTCTGTTCTTCCAGTTGTTTTTCAGATTTTCCCCCCATAGACTTAACCTCTCTCATTTTCATTATTACACTAGCCATTTCCCCCAAGCCTTTCTCCTTGAGTTTTTTCCTCTGTCCTTTGGGCTTAATTTCCATCGTACCCTGGAAAAAAGAACACACTAAGTATTCACTCAATGCATGTTGCGCTTGATAAGACCAAGGTTTTAATACTTTAAAGGCATTGGTTTCGACAATCTAGGGCTTCAGTTTCAGTACGTCCAGTAATGGTGACATTTTAGTCACCAAATTCACTGCTAATATGTGGGGGCACAGCGACATTGCTGGAACAGAGTCCAGTAGCACAAGCAGAAGAAGTGTAAGTAAATGTCCATTTCAACATTTTTATTTTTTATTTGTTATTTAAGGTAACTTAAATAACAGGGGTGTAAGGAAGATATACTGCTGCACCATCCCCAATCCATAACACACTACTCCAAGTCAGACAAACATGGACACAAGCCAGTGTTTCTGTAATGCTAACATCAAAAGGTACTGAAGATGAATCCATGCTGGATGTTGCAAGAGAGCTGGCTTACTCAGCCATGTTCCTTTTCACTCATGATTTCCTAATTTTGGGTGTACCAACATAAAGAAGCTTCGGGGCAAAAAAACAGCTCTGCATCATCTTTTGTTATTAAGTGTTCTTTTATTTTGCTTTATTTTTGGATGACAGGGTTTACTACTCGCAGGAAAACTTGTTCCAGTTCAAGCGGAGGCCACAATTTATCCCTCCACAGAACATTGGGTCAATTAAAGGACAAGGTTTTTGTTTTTATGAGACAATGGGTCATGCCATAAATCTATATTGGGTCTGTGGGAGTGAGGCAAATTCAGTTCTCAAATGCAGTTAAGCCAAACATCATCTTGCTAGACTTTACTTAAGCCACAACATAACAGTATCCCCTTAGCTTATTGTAAATATACCACACAATAAATTTGACTTATTTATTTTCAGCCACCCCAAATGACAAGTATTGCATAGCTCTCTATAGAACTGTTTTTAGCTCTAGAGATGTTTTGACCAACTCCATCTCCAACTTCTGTTCTGCAAAGCTACAGTACGGTCCCTGCCAACACTGAACTCTAAAAACAAGGGAGACTTGGCAGCACCAAACACCTCACACCCACACACAAACACATGCACACTCACACCCAAAAACACATACACTTACAATAGTCTGCTAGACTTGTGACATATTTTCTGTGTCTGGCTGTGGATTTAATGTTTTTATATCATAGTTTATGGTACAGTCATAGTCCTGGTAAATAAGCATATCACAGGATGAAATGAAGGAAAAACAAACTCTTAAAATTATGACTGAGAAATATAAACTGAGAACAAAGTAAATATGTCATCTGCTTAACTTTAAGGAGAATGGTGGTCCACTTTCATGGCCAATTTTCTGGATAAAATCATATCTTGGCAGTCCTGTTCTTGACAGCTCATACCCAGCTGGTGCACAGACTTATATTTTGGTAGCCCATATTAAGTGCACAAATGGCATAAAAAGACAGTAAGCTGTCATGGCAGGCAATGCACAAATGCAGCACACATTTCTTGGTTGCGTTTGAGGGGTCCCACAGTGTCAGACTTTGAAACTCCCTGTTCAAGAATACTGAATCTTTTTGCAATGCCAGAATGCATGCTCACCCAGACAAGGCCTGGGGCAAAATGAGTCTTTAAATTTGTTTAAAAACCTGATATCTTCCTCTAAAATTCTGTTTGGACCAACAGACACGAAAGCAGTTGGAATGGCTATCCTTGTGAGATGTATCCTAATGGCAAACCAATAAGAGTAGGCTATTGTAAGTTTAGAGAGGCTAATGCAACAACGAGTGCTCATAATGTTGCTCAATGTGGGTAGCCTTCCAACCCAAAGATTGAGAAACTCTGGATTAAACCATTTGGCTGCAACAAATGTAGATAAAAAATAATTACACAAAGTGTGCAAATGTTAACATCTGTTCCTTCCAATTTTGAATCAGTGCTGGCCTGTGATTGTATTGAAGTGTTGTCAGCGCAAACTGACGTCAACACACATATAGACACATGCACTTAACCCTAACCTGCTCTTACCATCCTTATCATTGTGGGCCTGGAAACAAATGCCAACTGGACCAGTGGCCAGTGGAAAAGAGTGGAAAAGCTGTGGATTATAAAATTGGGTACATTGGTGCCCACATGTTTGAATGAATGATAACAATCTACTTTAACTTTACTACATGTCTTAAATGACTGACAATGCTATAATTTTTCAAAACTTGTACTTATCTGGGTATCCAGACATCATGATGTGTACATGACTGATTGGCTGTCCCACTGAATACTTTTCTCTTGGAGGATGTGAAATGTGTACTTAATCCCCCAGCACCTAATCCCTCTGAAGTAGATTAAAGTTCTTTACCTGGAACAATCTGAAATAAAGTTACCATTTTAAAGTTATTTATCTGAATTGTTTCTTAATGTCTTTGAAAACTGAAACTTAATTAATAAGTCCTTAAGGGGGGCAATTTCATCTCAGAAACCTTAATAAACAGAAAAATTGGGAGAATTTCAGATACCACGGTTCCCCATCAATGTTAATAATTAAATAAAAAACAATGTGTTCTGTGCCTCTGACTGACGATTTTATTTTTCGCTGTAGCTGTCTCTATGTAAATATATGCTTAAAGGTTGAGTGAGCTCTTGCACAACTTAAACTGAACCTAAACCCAATTCTAACCTTAATCTTAAAACCAGGCCTTAACCTTTAAACAGTTCTTTGAAGTGCTGAGTAAAAATGTCCTCACATTGCAGAAATGTCCTCACTATGATTGTTTAAAACTCATGTTGGTCTTCACAAAGATAAACATACACACGCATATGCACTCACACAAAATCTGGGCAACAAAGGATCCAATCCCATACTGCCAGTGTGTGATGTGACTCATGTCTTATCTTGGACTCCTCAGAGGGGAAATCTGGACTGTGGTAAAACTGTTGTTAAAAACATCAAAGCATGAATTCAGGTTGGAATTTTAAAGCTGTTTGTAATTTTCTTTAACATTATACCTCAAAAGATAACTATTTCTTGAACTTGTACTCAGAAAACACAAATCCAAACAAAACTTTTACAGCTTCTAAAAATACCTACAACCTATAAAAAGCTGCCATATGGCATTTATTCTGTGTTTAGAACGTGTTGCTGTGTGTCCAGGGCATGTTTTGACTTTGTATGTATGTGTCACACAGATGGAATAGAATACATAAATCCATACTACCCTTTATTACTTACTTAGTAGAGTGCATTTTGTCCTACTGCCAAGTCAACATTTATTAAATCCTATGTTGTATACAAATATTACATCACATTCAATTTTTAAATCATTGAAAATGTCAAGTCAATTCAGTCAAGTCAAGTCTATTTGTAGAGCACAGTATCATACAGAAGCAATTCAGAGTGTTGTGAAATGCTAAACAAAATAAAAAGTTTTAGTTTATTCTTAAAAGAGGACAGTGCTGGTGCAAACCCCAAATCAGCTGGCAGACTGTTCAATACTTTAAGAGCATAAGCGTTAAATGCTCTGTCACCTGTTTTGGAATAAAGTCTGGGAGAAGAAGAACAAGACTGCCCTGGGACCTGAGTGCTCTGCCTTGTTGATAAAATTGAAGCATGTCAGATATATATTCAGGAGCCAGGCCACTTAGAGCTTTGTAGACCAGAAATGCAATTTTAAAATCAATTCGATAATGGACAGGGAGCCAGTGAAGCTTTTTAAGAATTGGAGTGATATGGTCAAACTTTTTGGTTCTAGTCAAGATACAGGCGGCTGCATTTTGAATAAATTGGAGCTACAGTTACAGTAATCCAGCCTTCTTGTGAAAGGCATAGACAAGAGTTTCTGAATCTCCTGAGAGATAAAACTACAGATTTTTGAGATATTTCTGAGATGATAGAAGGATGTGCTGGTGATTTTGCAAATGTGTGAATTAAATTTTAGCAGCATCAATAGTAACTCCCAGTGTTTTGAATTGGTCAGTGATGACAAAAGATTTGGATTCCAAGTAGGTGCAGACCTGTTGCCTTTGTGCTCTTGAGACCGAACATGATTTTTTTTTGTCTCTGTTCAGTTGCAGGAGGTTTTGTGACATCCAGAGATTAATGTCTTTCGGACAGTGGGACATTGAGGCTAATGTGTTAATGTTACAATGAGATGTTCAGTTAGGTATCATCTGCACAACTATGATAACTGATCTTGTGTTTGTTGATGATAGAGCCAAGTGGAAGCATATACAAATTAAACAGTAGAGGTCCAAGAATGGATCCTTGTGGGACTCCATGCAGCATGTCAAATCTGCTGAAATCACCCAGAGAAGCAGTGAAAGTCTGGTGTTGAAGATGAGATTTGCACCATTGTAGTACAGTGTCAGACAGGCCAACCCAGCTTTTAAGCCTTTAAATTAAAATTTTATGTTCAACTGTATCAAAAGCTGAGCTCTGGCCAAGCATAACCAGTGTAGAAACAAACAAACATAATGCTGCATGGTCATTTAGTTCAGTTTGGGTCTATCTTGTGTGCATATAAGCTAAGATGACATTGCAGTACCTCACCTTTGATATATTTTTTATATTTAATATAGTGATAAGATCCTACTATATCATTAGCAAAAATAAATGCACACAAAAAATCAGTCTCCTACAAAATGTTATGAATTGTGTTGTGATAGTGTAAGTTGGTTCATCAAAGATCATAGTTAATCATGTGCAGAGAACTGAGAACATATTTAGACATAAGTTAAGTAAATTGTTGCTACTTTTGCTATATGGAGTTATGGAGTTGTATAGAATATTATATATATAAATATATGTACATATAAATCTCCCTCTCAACCCCCTTCCATGGGAGGTGGTGGTGTGTCTTCCTCAAGCTATACATATATAGCTATAGCTATATATATATATATATATATATATATATATATATATATATATATATATATATATATATATATATATATATATATACATACATACATACATACATACACATATATATATACACACACATATATATATATTGCATCAGTGTACTTAAAGTACCCAAGTAGACATCCTTTGTGCTGTTCACTGTTTTTCATGCTGACTAGTAATCAGTATATTCATGGGAAATGTGTCTAATGCTTTTATCCTGAAAGCTGCTGTTGTGATGCAACATGTAATAAGGGTATTGAATAAATTGTGCTAAAAGGAGAGATGTGATAGATCCTCGTTTTAATTGTGCATGGTGGTGACAGGTGTTTTAAATGTTCCAGCACCTGTTTGTGCTGAAACTTCATACATCATTTGTACAGATGATGTACAAAGCTGTTCTTAACACAATGTCTACACAGGTTGCGTAGCAAAGGCAGCATGTTAGCAGAGCAGCAGCAGTAGCTTCAGGCCCAAGTCTCTTCCTACACAGGATGTGTTCAGGAATAGTATTGGGTGTAGGTCACCCAGGTTTTGACAGTGCTTGGAGCCCAGCACAAAATCGCTGTTGTTGCATGTATGTAATGGAGGAAAATAAACTTTACGTGTAAAAGTAACCTTCAGGTTGTGGTTGCACCGGTACAGCACAGATCAAACATGAGCTGATATGTGGCTTGTGAAGACAGTTTTTGATTGAAGTAGAAGTGTATCTGTTACATCATATGCATGTGAGATGGATGAAAAAATGCAACTGAAATATCTCCTCCAGCTGTTCAATTTCACACCAGAACACTAAGCAGCAGCCAACTGGACATTTGTGTCTAGTGACACTTGAATTGTGTTTATTTATGGTGGGTGGTTTGTTACTTTTTATCACTTCAACCATCCAGGACCCCTTTTACCTAAAAGTTTTAAATGATTGTTGAATCTATGGGCTAAGACCATCTTGGGCATGACATAGTTTTGTGATTCAGGATCCTCTTTTGTCCGGCTAATGTATTCAAACTAATAACATTAATGTGGAGAAGCACCTCTGTTTGACTTCCAGGCTTTCATCATGTGTTTTTAAACAGGAATACTGATTAAGAAGCAATTAAACCCCTGATCCTATAACATTGTCAGACATAGCCCCACAGAAGATTGAATCCAGGGAGTATTGCTATACCACAAAATTACACATACAGTACCTCAACAGTCTGAGACCACTGAAGAAGGGAAAAAGCTGCCTTGTTTCCCAATCTTTAAGAGCAAAACGAATGAATGAATAATAAAAAATAAATAAAAAAAATTGAAAATAAGACATAAGAAACAAGTAGAAACATGTCATCATGTCTTTCATCTAGTTGTAAAAATTAAAAAGGGCAATTCAATTTTACATTTTCAATTTACTCATCACATTAAATGCTACACAAGTGGTTGTATAATGTCCTAGACTATAAATTGTACTCTACTTTTTTTGGTGTGTGATAATTTCATAAGATTTCAGATGCAGGATGAGGTTGTTTTGGAAGCATGAAGACTGACAACCTCTGAAAAACTGTCAGCTTATCATAACATGTCCAGTCCCCATGTCTGCCCTCATGGACTCACAGACTTTTTGATACAAGCCCAAGGATGTACCACTGCAAAACTGGCAAGTGCTTGAGGGCTACTTTGTGGACCTTTTGAGGCCTTTGTGAACACTTTCCAGAAGTCCACAATCCTGCAGATTTTGCTTGAGGGAATAGCCCACAATTTATAGCACTGCAATGTTAAGCCTTTTAAAAAGGCTAGAGTTGTTTGGCCTCTGATGACGCAGATAACTGAGAAAAATCCTGTCATCTGATTTGATTCGACAACATAACTATTTTACTTGATAGCAGAAAAATGTGTCCTGAGGCTTTTTGTAGTTGTATATTAGCTGTTCCTTGAACTTCATGATAAAGTTCCTCCTCTCTTCTGACA
The DNA here is from genome assembly GCF_914725855.1 of Thunnus albacares. Lineage (NCBI taxonomy): Eukaryota > Metazoa > Chordata > Actinopteri > Scombriformes > Scombridae > Thunnus > Thunnus albacares. The sequence continues at coordinate 21,543,259 of NC_058123.1, read as the reverse complement.
TTTGGGATTAGAGAGAGATGGACATGAACCCTTCAGTATCAATATTTTTTTTCTCTCATTTTCCATTTTAGAAGAACAATTCACTTTTACTGAAGTACCAAAATGTGATGACTTTTTCGACAGTAATTCAGGTTGACTGATAAATCTCTTTTTCTGTCTTGTACATATTTTACTTCTGTAAATGCTAATCAATCAATCAATCAATCAATCAATCTGGCTTGAAAGGGGATGTATCATGCACATTTCCAGGTCCATGTTTTATTCTGGGGCTCTACTGGAATATCTTTGTGTGATATACAGTTCAAAAAACTCCTCATTTATCTTATACTGGTCCTTTATAAAGCCCCTGAGTTCAACAGGTTCAGAAACAGGTAGTTTGGCTAACCCTCAGCAGACTTTCAGCGGTTCAGGAGGCTACGTAAACAAACAGTATTAGTAGCTGGATTTCACTTATTTTTGCTGTTCTTAACTTGAAATTGATTCTTTGTAAATATGTGAGTGAACAATCTATGGAACAACATTAGCAACAAAGGCTACAGAATGGACAGCCATTTGTGGGCATCTACAAATGATCTGACATCATCACAAGGAGGAAGTAAAGGCAACGTTGCAAAGGAATTGTTCAGAGCAGGCTGAAGCTTCGGCTTTTGACTTTCAGAGACCATTTTTACATATGTTCACCTCAAGTTTTGGACTTTTGACCATGTTTAACAGAGACATCCAACATTATAGTGGTGTCAAAATAACAGAAAATCACAAAACACATGAACTGGCCCTTTTTAAATTATGGCAGAATTTTACTCAGCATATGATCCATCTGTAGTAGAAACTCACATGATTTCATGTAGTTTATTTCTCTCTAAATAACGTCCACACAATTAAACTGGCTACACAATGCAATTAAGTTGTAGTCATATTTCAACATCATTCAGTGGATTGGTGTGTTACTTCAAAGAGATTTGTCCTTAGTCCACTTTTTATCTTTAACTAAACTATTAAAAAAGAGAAAACATCTACATTATGGGCTACCATGTGCAGATAAAAACCCACCAAATGAATCCACTTCTAATACAAGCTGTAACACCATCACAAATGGATAATGTTAAAAAGGGTTGAATCATAAAGAACAGCTGTGTGCTGCAAGAAAAAAAATCAAATGGCATAGCTTGCAGTATCAAATGAGTAAAACCATCAAATTTAAATTATTCTTATTATTTCACAGTAAAGTATTATATTGCAGTCTCAATATAAAGCTAATGCATCAAATCTCTGCCCTGCTGTGAAAGAGAATTCTCTAAAGTAATACACACATCTACACACACACATCTACACACACCATAACCCTGATTCAACCCCTGCTGCTGTCCCTCTCACCAGCAGCTGTGTTTATATATTGATTAATAAGGGTCCTATTGTAATATACTCCAGGGTGTAATACAGCAGGCTGCTGTGAGGGAATTACACACATAAAACATATAATCAAGTTTGTCAAGTTATTGCACATTTGAATACAATAACGGCACATATAATCATGTTTAATTTCCACTGTTTGATCATTCTGAATCCTTTAACTGAGAGAACTTTAGCCTGATTACATACTAAAGTAAAGAATTTGGAAACTGTTAAAGAGGCCATATGATGCCCCTTTTCCACAAATTAACACAGTTCCCTGGAGTCTTAATAAAATTTATCTGACATGCTTTGGTCAAAATACCACAAGGATCAGGCGCCACTGCAGCCTTTTCATCCTGTACAAACAGCCCTGTTCAGAACGGCCGGTTTGAGTCTAAATAAAAATTTTGCTGGGTTTAATTGCAATAAACAGATCAAAAGGATATCGAAATAACTACATCATGATGTCAATTTGTAAAAAGCCTGAATTCATCCTTTGTCAGGTCTGTCTGCACAACAACAGATTTCTGAATGGAGTTTGGATGTATCAGAGCTATGCTAACATTGTAGCTGCTCCGTCCACACTAAAAATAACGTCATCTAAGGGCATAAATACAGCAACATACACATAGATATCTGCATACTGTGTAACATTAAAATCATATCGGCAGCTGAGGTGGTGTGTGACTGCGGTGTTAGCTCCGGCTAGGCTGAGAAGCCAGTTTGAAGATAAATCCACTTAATCCCAAAAGTTTAAAAAACAAGCTCCTCCCGCTGATAAACTGCTCCAGATGAGAGCAGAATCGAGTTTTTATTCCTCCAGAAGACAGCGGTAGCGACGCAGGACTCTTTGGCTCTGTTCCTCGGCCGGCTCTCTCCTGCAGAGCTCACTGGGAATCAGCAGCCATCTGTCAGCAGCAGCTCTGTCCCCTGGTCCAGACCAGCAATATGGGCAAATTTTTCACCCTTAGCTTAGCTTAGCATAGTTTAGCTTTGCCCCATGTGACGTAAGAAGGGGCATCAAATCTGAATGGCTTGTTGAATCACAAATACAGAGCAAGTCAGCCCACACCAAACTGAATGGGTGTTCTGATTTCACGGCTTGTGTGTGTTAGTAGGTTCATCAGAGACCCAAATACATACGCACAAGCACTGAAAAAGTGAGTTTTTCCTAATATGGCCCCTTTAACTGTTTAGAAAGACCAAAGCTAAAATGGTGCATCAGAGGGAAGCAAGATTGCCATAGTAGCTTAAATAGGAACAAAACCAGATTAGGAAGTTTACTGGAAGAAGCAGCCTTGAAAAGAGGAAAGAGTTCCAAGGTATAAAAATGTGTGGACAGTTGTTCATCTGTGTGCATACTACAAAGTAACTTTGTGCTGTGTACCATGCTCTGAGCATTAATAAAGTGTGACAAAACTTTAAGAGATTTTTGTCTCATTCCTCTTTGTCAGAGTGGAATTGCAAAATTGTCACAACAATGCTCTGTGGTTAAATTCTGCTGTGTGTGAGCCTTTTATCTGCATGTGTGTCTGTGTATATGTTTTTATATTTACACTGATTTATAGGCCTGCTGCTGTAATATACCCTAGGCACACACACAACACTTATCATCAATGGAAAAACTATTCTGTGTGTGTGTGTTTGTATTTATGCTGAACACTTTAAGGGTCAAAGCGGCCATGTACCCATTAATCAAACACAATGTAGAGTCTATTGCCGTGGCAACAGTATCACAGAGGTTTCAGCAGGTCTTCAACACTATTATGGGGTTAGAGGATCTAAAAGAAACACCAACTTGGTTCACACCATCATATTTTCCATCAACATGATCTCTGGATAATTTATATTGCTGTGAGTCCTTCTATCACACACACAACATTTCATTTGAAGGACATGAAATATTTTGTATTAAGTTGTACTCTTTGTTTCAGCTCTCCATCTTTCAACATTCCTCATACCTAAATAATAAAATAACTTGTTCCTTCCAAAATTAGGTAAGGTCTGGCTATATTAGGCAAATACAACTACTTGGTTGAGTTTCATGAAAAAAATCCTGGTTAAGTTTAAGGGTTCAGGCAAGACAAGGGTTAGGAAAAAAATCACACTCAAGGTTAATTGAAACTGTGGATTGGACATGAACATCCATGTCTGGAGGAGAGGTTACACACTTTCTACGCTCACACTTTGAGCTATAATATTCCACCTATGCTCCAGACAGGCAACAGTCATTTTTTGCATGGCCACAAGAAATCCTTCTCAAAAAAACAAAAACATTTGTTGTTTAAAGTGTTTGAACAAATGTCCAATACTGTTGTTTTTCTGGTGAAGACTATGTTTTGTGAGTTGAAAAGATAATTATGTTGTAATATATTGATATGTGACAGAGTCATACAGTCTTGCTGTTTCTAAACAAACATTGCCTTCAGGGTGAAGGAACATGTCACCCAGTGAAACAGTATGGCTCGCTGACGTGTTTTTAATAGTGTTTTGGACAACAACGGAGCTCTACAGAGGAAGATGATATCAGATTTTGGATATATACAATACCCTTCATTCACCTGCTTCATTTATATACCATTGCCTTATTTTGAATGATGTGACAGATCTATACATAATTAATATGGCAACTATTTAAAATACAAAATTATTTTAATTTATTCTTTAGTTCCTAGGTAATAATGTATGACCTTTAGTGTTTTATCCCTGTCTTGTATACCCTTTCATTTTGTTATGTAGAGCACTTTTCAGTGGAATAGTACTCCTTTGAAAACAGCTCAAGTTCTTCAGGTTAACCAGTGCAGCCAGTAAATACCATGTTCATCCTGTCTGTTGTTGCTCTTGAAAACAAATAGAACTTGGAAAGCTTTTTAGCCACCTTTGTTATTTCAATAAGCAATCACATTGATCATTTTCAACTTTTTGAAATGGCTATTTGAGTAATGACATATTTTATTTTATTTTAAATTTAAAAAACAAAAACAAAGTTTAAATTTTGTGAAAAATAGTTCAAATTCTCCCTAAGGGCATATATATAAAACAAACAAACAAACAAACAAACAAAAAAAGTCACTCAAATATTTTTAGATTCTCCTCACACTCTAACATGTCAAGTTTTTACAGTATATGACATGTGAAAGGTCATACACATCAGAATGTGATATCAAACATCTATAGACCCTGTGTATGGCACTTATTCAAATACACCATACACTACACTACACCAACACCCTAGCCTAATGTAATTTGGTCTTCATTTAAGCTGAGCAATTTAATTATACAATGTATACCACTCACCTGTTTAAGGTAACATTTAACATTAGTCTGTATGCACAATAAAAGACAAGATGATTAATTTGCTCCCTTTGTCTTCTCCTTAAAGTCTTTGTCTGTGAGGCACTTGATCCAGCCATGCTTTGGTGGACTACACACTCTGAACCATTTATCCAAACTGAGTTTTGCTTGTGTTGCCCCTATCAGTTCCAGTATGATCATGTTTTTTTTATTTTTTACTTTCAGGCGTGTTCTAGTGTGTTGGCACCTTCCTGTGGCCAGGCAACTGCAAAAATTATTTACACCATTAGGGGAAAGAATCTGCTCATAAAGTGTGTCAATGTCTGAACAGTTTGTTGAGAGGATTCGCGTGCCCTTGGTCTAGCAACAGTATTAATGGAATCGGTGGGCTCTGACTGGTCTGACTCTGAACTTTTGTGCCTGTTTTACTGTTTGCCTCTGTGACTGAGTATGGCCAACATTGGCAACATGCCATCTTATTCTAGTCTCTTAGTCTCTCTAAGGAGAGAGTTGACAGAAATTTAGAGTTAGTTAGTTAAGATGATAGGAGAGCAATTTCTCATTCATTGGTCAAGGCAGTCTCCAAGAATTGTTGACGACAGTGAGAACATATACATGGAATGCCAAACATTACCTGGAATTGAAGAGCTGAGGTGCGAAGACTTCGATCTAAGCAGCAATGTCTTCTTTGATGCTCATGAGTCATTTGCTTCAGATGATGATTCTGGAACATCTGACAGCGAAGACTGTGACCAGCTGCAAAGCAATTTGGCAAACTGGGCAGGGGAGCACCGAATTTCCCATGCAGCTTTAAATGATCTGCTGAAATTGCTCTTGGCACATCACACCTCTCTACCAAGAGATTCCATGACATTGCTGGGTACTGTGTGCTCTATGGATGTACTAGAGAAAGCTGGTGGACGGTATCAGTACTTTGAAGTGATAAATGCAAATACAGGAATACTTCATGTAAACAAAGCCCAGCTGGAACAAAATGCGTGTGTCAATTTGCAGGCAAATATTGATGGATTACCACTTTTTAGGAGTTTAACCACCAAATTATGGCCCTTTCTTGGACATGTGCAAAACTTACAGAGTGATCCTGTTTTTCTAGGACTGTTCTGTGGTACAAAAAACAAACTTCATCAGTGATATTCTGGAGAACTTTGTCACTGAAATTGTTAAGTTAGAGAGTGGTTTTGAGTTTGAAGGCCTTACACTAAGACTGAAGTTGATTTCAGTGGTGTGTGATGCACCAGCTTGTGCATTTGTGAAAAATATTAAAGTACACACTGGCTATTTTGGCTGTGGGAAGTGCACACAGGAGGGGACTTGTACCTCAGGGGGGACTGATACCAATGCCCCTCTAAGGACTGATGAGGACTTCCATCAGATGACTAATTAAGAGCACCATCTTGGCCCTTCTCACCTTCTCCCTTCCAAAGAACATCTCTAGGAACAGTGTCAGGATTCCCATTAGACTACATGCATTTCATCTGCCTTGAGATGATGTGGGAACTGTTAATGTTATGGCTGAAGGGTCCCCTTACCTGCAGACTGTCTTCTCTCAATGTCGATAGGCTTTCCCAAAGACTAATAGATGTGATGAGCTACGTCCCTCATAAGTTTTCTTGGAGACCCAGGCGACTAAGAGAACTGGACTGCTGGAAGGCCACCGAATTCAGACAGTTTCTGTTACACACAGGACTGATTATTTTGAAAGGCATTGTAAACACTGCAATTTATCATAACTTCCTGCTATGCTTTGTGTGGATCCTCATTTTTTCAAACCCAAGACTCACAGAAGAGTATATAGAATACTCAAATCCACTTCTGGTTTCATTTGTCCAGCATTTTGGGGAACTGTATGGGGTAAAAGTACATCTGTTACAATGTGCATAATGTAATACACCTGGCAGAGGATGTTAGAAACTATGGGGTGTTAAATAATGTGAGTAGTTTCAAATATGAAACTTTTCTGCACAACCTCAAGAACCTTGTGAGAAAACCACAGTCTCCACTATGCCAAATTGTAAGGCGATTATCAGAGATCCCCCTGAGGCCAACCAGTAAAAAAACAGAACATTTCAACTGAGAAAACAACACTTCTCTGGTGTGGTACTTGAATCATTTGGAAGTTTAAAAATAGCCCAGTTTAGTGAGATCAAAACCAACCACTTCACAATCAAGCTGGACCAGGCAAACAGATTTGTGTCCGGTGGGGGTTCTGTTGTGAAGGTTAACAACATTATTTTCTGCATAGGTGAAACATAAATTGTGTTTAGCAAATTATAGAAATTATAGAACAGGTAGTTCCAACCAAGCAATCTGACTGGTCAACTAGATATTTTGCACATGATCAAAATGGCATGACAGCACACCTAGCCTCATCACTAAAAATGTTACTCTGCCATTCATTAGAACTGTAGACCATGATATCACACTAACAACAGTCACTCCTGGAGCACTTTGTATTTTCCTACAACACGACTGCACAGTATGTTATATTGAAAGCCACAGCTCTACTCCAGCAGTCATAGTTGCTGGATTAAAATACTCACTGGACAGATGTACAAACAAAGCACAGTGATTTTCAGGACATTAAAAAAAGCTTCCAAATGAAAGCTGTTTTTTTTTCTGGGAAATGTGGCAAGCAGTAAAGAAAAATGCATCACCAAAAGCCTATATTTACCAGCACTTAAACTGTGGCTTATTTCAGTATTCCAACCATGCATATGTATCAATCAAAGTGCTGTAAATAATGTACCCATCATGTCATATAATACAGATCTGTTATGCAACATGTTATGTAACATTTTGCACAGGTCAGAGTCCATCCTATGAGACCTACAAAAAGAAGACACATGATATATACATAGCAGAAAATAAGTCCTTATATATAAAGAATTCATATGTTGCAGATGATCGTTTTAATGGCTGTACCGCATCATACAGGGTCTTTGGTGTGCACACTGTCCATTACATCAATGATGGAAACTGATAACAGCGATACTTAATGACATATCAATTCTGCAAGCTAAAGTCCACCCTAAGAAACCTACCAATATAAATTTATTACCCATATATAATTGAAATTCAGTTTTGTGTTATCAATGTGCCTTGTTATAGAAAGACTGAGTCACAAATACTTTTTGGTCTGACAGGCCTGAATTAATCCCAAGACCTCTTCCAAGGTGACATGAGAGTTCTTATGTAACCGAAATTAAAAAGGATTATGTGTGAGCACTTCAACTGCTTTGTCTAACTGCCAGACTTGACAAAACAAGACTCACACATCATTACCTGTAATTAACAGCCGCAAGTCCACCTTGAGACAGGTGGGCAGGGTCCACACCCAGGCCCAGGCGAAATTAAGTCCTTTTTTGTTTTACATCAAATGGTGCACAGTTCTTTGGGCAGTAGTGTGTGACATGTTTGCCCTTACAGGCCTGAATCAATCCCAGGACCTCCTCCAAGGTGATACAAGAGTTATTCTTTTGTAACAGAGATTAAAAAGGGTCAAGTTGAAGTTTTAAGTAAGATGTGTAAGATACCATATGTGCAAAGACAATATGGAGACACCTGGATGCCCACATCAAAATGCATTGCACTTCCAAGGTAAGTTGATGAGCATCTGCTAAAAAATGATATACTTTCACATCAAACTTGAATGTTGAATGACATTTTTGTGTTTGCACATAAAAGTTTGGAATTTGTTAAGCAGTGATATAATGAGTAGCACTACTCTTTACCATTGCAATTACTGGAGATTTAAAGGTCAACTATATGTTATTTTGGCAAAAAAAGCAAAAGTTACTTTCAAGGGGAGAAATGGGAGGTTATTATAGAGTTAGTGTGGTCAATCTTTTTCCACTCTGGAAAAAGTGCATTATCTAGGACAGCACAAGGAATGATTAGATTATTTGCTAACTGTTTTTCAGATTACCATCAAAATCCTCCAGGCCCAAGGACAAACCTGGTACCAAGCAGAGGTCACCATGGCCAGAGGGAGACAGCTTTAACCATCCTATTATGTTCTGAATCAGAGTACTTTTATTGGCAAAGTACTGTATATTTGCACATGCAAGGAATTGGTTGCATGTGTACATTTCAAGACAGAAAGAAGAAAACACAATGTAAATCAATAAAAAGCGTATATAAAAAAACAAGAAACAGTAATAAACAGAAATAAATTACTGCAAGTAATTTAGGGATTTAGGGATGTGTGATTGCTAAACTTGTTATGCTGTGGAATATATCTGTGTGTCAGAGCAATAGAAAATTACTGAAAGGAAGACTTTTGGGTGAACTGTGTATCTGTCTGTCTGGGTTGCAGGTCAACAAGTGCTCATCTCAAATTTACATAGTGTGCTTTCTCACAAATGGAAAGAGGAAGCTCGTTACATCAAAAGAAGAACGACTGTTATACAGATCTTACACTGATGAGAAAGGTTATCTTGCAACACCCACACATGCTCTTAAACTTGTTTGTCACACTGTATAGAAGCAAGTTTTAAGATCCTCTTTCCAGAGAGACTTCTCTAACACTGCATGATTCTCATGTAAGAGTTCTCTCTCCATGTACATGTGTAAGGAATAAAGACTTGTGTTCACAGAAGTCTGAATCAACACATCAATCCAGGTTACTGAGGGGATAATTTTTCCCTGACAAGAGTCACTCATAATCTCTTTCACCCTTCTTCTTGACCTGGAAGTATAAAGGTCCTGAAGGATGGACAGGTCACAGCTGATGATCCTCACTGCTGCTCTGATGACCTGTTGAGTCTGACCTTATCCTGGATGTTGGCAAGCCCATACCAGACAGTTATTGAGGAGGAGAGGATGAACTTGATAGCAAAGTAAAACTGGACCATCATTGTCATTAGCAGGCTGAATTTCCTCAGTTGCTTGAGGATCATTTTCTTTCTTTTTCTTATGACTGATGACAGGGAAATTCCCCATACGATTTTTGATCTTTAAAAAATGTTTCCATGCTTTTGGGCCCTAACATATAATGTTTTTATGTATTTTTTTACTGGTGTTTTTTTTTTTTTTTTTTTTTTTTTTCATTATTGACTAACTGCTATGTGTTCCTTGCTGATGTGGCCCATTTTTAAAATCTGAACTAACTTTAAACTTCTCAATTTAAAAATATTGTTTGAAGCCAAATGACCTTTAAAATATATTTCTGGTGAATAAAATTTGTACATTGTTTAAAATCCATGTGCTACTCCACAGGGAAAAAAACAACAAAAAGAAGACCAACTTCCGCTGCTAAGGTCACATGATTTCCTGTCAACTGTGGAGGTCCAAGATATCTGCTTCTGTGTCTGCCATTTTGTCTGCAGCTAGGTACTCTTATGGTTTCGATTGACTGAACCCTGCAGTACTGTAGCTGACTCTTGCTAATGTGTTCTCTTTGGGACAGGCTGTATTAATAATTGTTGAGAGAGATTATTCATAGAGAGGTGACAGGCGATGTGTGAAGGTGAGAAAAAAGAGAGAGATGGCAGAGTGAGAGAGCAGACAGGGAGAGAGAGAGGACACTCAATATAGTTTGGTCAGCAGTTTGTTCAGAACGATGTGTTTTCAGCCAAGTAGTTCAGCTGATAATTGTCAGACATCCAGGTGGAAGCAGATGGCGCAAATCAGCCAGGACAAAAAGGTCGGGATGGGACACAGACCAGGGCAGCATACAGATACAATATGTATATACAGTCCTTTTAGTCAAAGTTAATTATACGTTGTTTAGTTTAGTATTCCATACTACCCTACAAATGCAAAACACAGTAACTACATTTTTTTTTTCAACCTAAGTTAACTCTTGCTAAATATAACAAGTCTGGCTCACTAGCAGTAACCACCATCTTGGCTTTTAACTCCACTGGAAATCATGAGATACCTTTTAAATCACATATTTAAATGCATTACATTGTAAATGAATGTATTATATTGATTTCATTAAAACTATTAATAGCAGATGGATAGAGAGACATCCAAGCAAAACAGATAGATGATTCCCAAAATCTTAAAAAATTTGTTGGTAGATACTCCATATTCCCTTTGAATTCTGTGAGGATTACCTAAAGGCAGAAAATGCATTTTTTAGCTATTGTGTAGGTTCTATGGTAATGATTTTTTATGGTCAATAATCTGCCCAAAAAGACACAAAATGAAGGTATTCTAATTTTTCTATCTGTTACCCAGTTAGGTAGCCATCCCGAAAAAAACTTTTTCTTAACTTCACTGCTTACATGTTCCTCTGCCTTTGTAGGGCAGCATAGCTTTCTGCACTTCCTTTACCTTGGTACCTTGGTTGGCAGTGATGTAATTCTGACTGGTGGTCACTTCAATATATTCATCAGAATTTCCTCTATTACCCAAAAGCAGTTATATCATCAAAATGTCAACTCATCCCTGCCATTATAACATCCTCTATTCAGGTGTCAAAGACTTAATTACATTCTAAATGAGGAGTGCTGAGGCAATATGACTTGCATATAAAAAGGGAGCATTTATTGAGGTTAATGACTTTTTTGATTGTAGTCCAAAAGACCTGTCACCTCATTAGCCAGTTCAGTGACCTACTAATCTTGTCTCTTACAAATTACATTTATATTGAACTAATTTGAATTGGCAAATACATTTTGAAGAAGATGTAGTTGCTGTAAGGATTCACTAGTGAGGTTTTGTGCCAATGTACTGCAGCAAGAGTTAAGTTTTTATACCCAGAATAAGTTATAGAGAGGAGGTTGATATTGACTCTGGAGACCAGGGTTTGTGTTGTGTTGATCGAAGAGTCAAAGCTGGTTTTCTTCTTGCTGAGATGGAAATCTTAACCTGTGCTTGCAATACTAAAGCCTCACTTTAAATAGCTGTTTAAACCTGTATCCCAGGGTAGAATTTCATTGAATCTGGGCAGAAGATTTTAGTAGGCAAGTCTGTTTAGCTTGCTCATCCTTGATCTGGCACCTCTCTTGAATTTATAATTTTTTTCATTTACTGTGGTTAGTACTTAAGTTGTACAAAATCAGTACAAGGTTCCTTACAAATATCCCATTAACACAATGCTGACTAAAATATTCATAGTAGTAATTATTTTCAGTAGTAATTATTTTCTTAGACTAAACAAAGAATGTTGTTTCACCCAGTCTGTGTACTGTCTGTGTCTCCTCTCTCTAAATTTGATTCATTTTTTAATGTTTCATGTGTGGCTTCACCTTGATGTATTGACTCTCCATTTTTTAAAGATTGATGTTAAAGCTGCACTAATCCATATTTTTATATTAACAATGGATAGAAGGAGTCCTTCATGAGAAAGGTGTCAGTTGTAGTGATAAGAATCATCCGGCTGTCCAATTCCCCTCAAACACTTTGCTACCATCTTTCAGCTTTTTGTTTTGGTTTGACAGCCCGCAACTTCACAGTTTTGGCTCATTCTCATTGCTCTCATCTGTGTTGTTTCCAGACACAGCAGGCAGCTACTTTTAGTGAAAAAATTCAGATACACCTACTGTATGTAACTTGGCCAGAACCAGTGGAAGCTGTTCCATAGAGGCAGAGGAGGTTGTTCCATTTATTTATCAGGTTGAGACAATGATATAGTTTGATGTGGTTTGTTGTAAGATTCCATGTTGGTTTTCCTCCTGTTGCCAAGCAACAGAGTTAGCATCTTAAGAGCCAGATATTTCGCTTAGGAGTTGGTGGAGAGCAAAATAGAGCTTTAAGCAGAGTGGATACTGGACTTAAATCATACAGAAATATGAGTCCACATGAATAGCAAAGTTGTTCATGTCTGCTGAATGTGTAAATACACAACAAGGTAGTAATATGTCAGTGTTTTGTCAGTGTTCTGCTTGTTGCACTGCCCCCACATACCAAAAAAACAACCAAACAAAAAGCCCCCAAACTACTAATGCAAGTTTAAAGAAAAGCTCATCAGAAAACTGTGCAATGAACTACCCTCCATCTCATATTATATGAATGACTCCAGGGCTGCAACTAATGAGTATTCTCATTATCTATAAACCTGTTGATTATATTTAAATCATTTGGTCAATGATAAATGTCAGATGGTGAAAAATGCTCATCACAGTCTCCCAAAGCCCAAGGTGACATCTTCAAATGTCTTGTTTTGAACAGGCAACAGCCCAAAATCAAAATAATAGTTATAGTTAATAGTAGTTTTACAATTACAGAAGACAAAAGAAACCACAAAACATTTAAAATTTGAGAAGCTGGAATCAGAGGATTTGGCATTTTTTGATCCACATTGATTAATCAGCTACTACAATTGTCAGTAAACAGTCTGTTTATGGACTTATCAATTAATCAACTAATTGTTGCAGCTCTACATGACTCAAGGATCCCTGTAAGAGAGAGAAAAAGCCCACACTATGCTTCATAGTTTATAAGTAAAGCCTGTGCAGGACTAATTCTGACTTCAGATAAACAACCCCTCATACCCAATGGCTGACCTTAAATCAAAAAGTAACTTTTAAGTGTTTTTCTTGCTCTATGTTGCTGAATACTGTTTGTGAAATTAAGTGCAAAATTCCACAGATCAGAGATGGTGTAGTAGTGAAGCATTTGTACCCCTCCTGACCTTGGCTCACTTCACCAAAGTCTGTCTGCTTCACTTTTTCACCTTCTTCCTTCAGTTTCAGGACTTAGGAAAGAAACTTTGTCATCCTTCTTAAAATATTAATCATTTTTTCACTGCTTTCAAGCAGTTCAATTCTGTGTATGATGCCAGAGATGCTGTTAAAGGGATCATGTGGTGATATTTGGTGTGGTTGTCAAAATTTTTGCATTTCTGAAACCAAACACTTCTTTTCTAGTCTTATCACATCAACCCTTTCAGCATTCCTTCTCTCTTAGTTAAGGATGAAAACAAGACTTCAAAAGGTCTGACTGCCTGCATAAAAAAAAAAAATCTGAATAAGAACTCTGTATGTAACGGGAAAACATAGCCTCAATCTTTTTTAGGGTTACATAACCGTACCTTAGTAGTACTTATTTTTGTTCATAATAAAATGAGCATTAGTTGTGGGCAATTGACCACTCAACCTCTCTCTGGCCTTATGAACCAACACCTTTTTCATAAGACTTTCTTTTTGCTATTTTGTGTTTATTCGATAGCATATTTGATATATACTCCAGATCTTACACATATTTTTCTTCAAAACAAAGGATAAGAAAGATCTTTGCTCCTCACCATGGGTGTCTGGTTATGTTTTAAAATGGGGGAGCAAACTTGAAAAGATACATAACTGGTGAGGGGGTCTGGGGGTCCTCCCCCCCCCCCCCCAAAAAAAAAGTTTTTTCCCACATTTCTACACCACCTAACCTCTTGGATTAAATCAAGAAACAGCCACCTGCACTAGTTTAGATTAGTTAGATTGAGGCTGCTATGAAAACCAAGAATGCATCAAGAACAGTATGTAATTGGGTGGATCAGGACAAGAAATAAGCCTTACAAATCACATATCACAATATGATTTGGATAATTAAACCTGGTTAGACAATGTTAAACCTGAGGGTTGCTATTCTCAATACTCACAAGGCCATCTTCAAAGTCTAACAAGTGCAACAAAGTACAAACAATGTGGATGAATGAAATGGCCTTACAACTAACCTAAAAACCTATTATTGGGAAAGTTTCAGAGTGACAGAGTCACAGAGCATCTCGTAACCATAGTAACTCACTCTCACTCCTGCCTGTGTGTGCACTGTGCGAGAGGAGAGGCAGAGATGCTGTGCTGCTGCCAGAAGAGCCGCTGACTGAGATTACCCTGAGCAGCATGTATGGGAATGAATTACAGTATAATAGATACATATTTCTGGCTTTCCCCCTGATGGTCTGAATAACTCGCTGCTGCACAGTGCTGCTGTTGCGCTGTGCTGCTCTGTCTTGTCTGTCCATGCGCTGTCAGTGTCCTCTTTTCAATTTGTTTTTTACTGTGTGAGGAAATGGACGTGTGGTGTGAGAGCGTGTGAAAAGTGTCAATTGCGTGAGTCTTATGGTCAATGCATGAGATTTAGCAGCCCTGCATTTTTGCTATGCTGGCAGTTTCCCCACTTGTATGCAATTACCATGCAAGGTTTTGTGAAATTGCTATTAATGACCTCCTAAAAACATTTGAACCTTTCAGGCCATCAACGCTTTTGTAACTTACACATTTTATTGTGTAGTGTTTCCTTAACAATTTCTATGTGCAATTGCAATGTGCTTATTGTTGTGTTGCATCATGGCATTACACACATATATATGCATGTGGTGTGTGCATGTCTGGTAGAAGAAGTACCCCCTGCTGTGAATAAACAGTTTCCAGAGATAACACTTTTCTGGCAAACCTTCTAATTCAGACTGTCTTCCAGATGATGAAATGGCACAAAGTGATCCAAAGTGAGTCTTAATGTGTCATGTTGGTTTTGTGTGTGATTTAGGAGTCACTCCCAGTGATTCCCATGGCTCAGGCAGTCTGATCCTTTGTTGTATCAATTATCCCTGAAGTCGCTCAAGGGAAGACTTTGATATATAGCATATTATATAACGACTCCCTAGTTGGTGCTGTGCAGCTCCGGTTGCTTTCTGTGTGTGTGTGTGTGTGTGTGTGTGTGTGTGTGTGTGTGTGTGTGTGTGTGTGTGTGTGTGTGTGTACATTTGTGTGCGTATTTCAAAGCCAAGTAGGGAAGTGTGTGCATCCACCACAGATTTGGTTTATCACTTAGCTCGCAGCCCACACATACAACCAATGAAATCTGACATTATTGATATATATACTATATATCAGAGGTGAAAACGTTCATATAGTGTACAGTCATGTCAGTATTATAGACCCAATAAAACAGCTGTGCCCACTGGTGTAGATGCCTCTGTGTATGTGTGTTCATGAGGAGGGATGCAAAAGGTTTGAATACAACATGTGAATGTTAAGTCAGGGTAAAGGTTTACTGAGTAACTATCTGGGGCAGAGCAGCAATTTGAACCAAAGAAAATTGATGTCACTTTTGTAGAACTCAGTGGTAGAGGCTTTTATGTTGAGCAGGCATAGGTGATGAGGCTATTAGAGTTCAAACATAAAGAGAAAAATAGAGCAGACTGTGAGGGGTATTATAGCAGTTACAGACATC
Organism: Thunnus albacares; assembly: GCF_914725855.1. Classification (NCBI taxonomy): domain Eukaryota; kingdom Metazoa; phylum Chordata; class Actinopteri; order Scombriformes; family Scombridae; genus Thunnus; species Thunnus albacares. The sequence continues at coordinate 21,527,437 of NC_058123.1, read as the reverse complement.
CTGTAAAATATGAAATTGTTGTGGGAGTAAGGTTATTAAGGACATACACATTTTAGATGATATGATTAAGTATTGGAGCTGAATGGTGAGTTGAGGATAGAGGCTCAAAACGATGGAAATGGAGTAAGATAGCTAGTTTTTTTTTAAACAAAAAGCAAGACAAGGAGTCAGTGACAAAGTTCAGAAACTGGCAGCTCTATGGTTAAGGATTGGTTTTAGCTAAACAAAACTACTTTGCAAAGGTCAAGAAACTAATGCTGAGTATTGGTAAGTAGTATTGGAAAAGATGTGTGGTCTCAGGTGTCAAAGTTAGGCACTTTGTACACCCAACCATGCACCAACCTCCTCCTTATGGGGTCTTTAAGCACTATAACAACATCACACTACTTCTAACTTTTGCTTCTGAGAGAGGACAGTTACTATCCACACAACCACAACAGTTCACTTTTAAGCATTTGGATAAATGACAGGTGAGTTTTTTTTTCCAGAAAGTCTTTTTTTTTTTGAGGACAGTCTTGACAGGGTATAACTGGTTAAGAGTAGAGAAAGGAAAGGGGGAAAAATCAAGTGGTCATTCATATGAGCCCCCTCTCTATGTAATAGCTACAGAGTACGATAGAGGGAGCTCCTCATCTTCAAAAAGGGTAAAATGGCCATGATTAAAATAAATAAAATAAAAAGATGCAGGAGCAGAGAAACATGTAAGCCTCATTTTTGTAAAAGTGGTTCTGGAGAGAAGAAACAGTGGTCTTTGGTGATCGGATGTGAGAGAATAAGGTGGGTGGTGTAACTGAGATGGCTGAGCAGAGCAAGTAGCCGGTGTTCAGTGCATCTGCGGCACTGCTGAACGGGCAGTTAGCTTTTGAGTCAATCAGGAACATTTAACTCCTCTTGAATGGTGAGTAGGGTTAAATGAATCCATGACAATACACATTTTTCTGTGATTTTGTGGAACAGCAAATGTCAACCTGAAAGTTGTGAGCAAAGGTCAAACTGAGCATGAAATCAACTGAATCATAAAGCACAAAAAGAGAAACAATAATGACTATAACAATAGTCAATACTCAATTAATGCCTTATTTACATCATCCCTTAAAATTAAGGGATGATTACGCTAACTAATAGACATGTAGTTTCATACAGACCTCTCTCTCTCACGGTGTTCTCTGTGTCTTTCTGTCTTTCTCCTCCTCAGCATCATTCCCAGCATAAATCCACTTTATGCCCTTTCCATTCCCACTGAAAATTATTCACGCCTGCGGCAGAAGATTGACACTTGGTCCTTAGGCATTTCCTTCTTTATTTTTGTCATAAATCAAAGAGTGGGAAGTGGGAAAGGAAAAACTCAAGGGGTAACAATTTGACATTTGGGACTTAATAATAAGGACTATAAATTAACAGATTTTACTGTACATGCACACACTCACATTTCTACATTGACTGTCTAAATCCATTCCAGCACAACATGTTTTGCTGGCATTAGAGTAAAAAATATTGGCCAAAATATAGGCATAAAAATAGATCAGTAAATTAAAATTCTCATTAGAGCCATGTTGGCATGTGTGTGTGCGTATAAAGACACACATGTAATTAATTTCAATCTTTCTTGTTCTTCCTCTTCTGTACTGTATTTACACATTGCTATCCACACTGGATTTTCACTTGTCTGTGTGTGTGTGTGTGTTTTTAATTTACTGAACAAATACTGCTAAGTTGAAAACAATTACATTCATAAACCACTCATTTGCATTGGCAAATACATGTTATATTTGCCAATACAATGCATACATACTACCTGGATTATATTTTGTATCAACACAACAAGAAAAAACATTTATATTCAACATACAGAATAATCTTTTATTATTATTTAATTTTATATTGTGTCTGCTTAAGTTTCTACTTCTCTGTTTCCATGATGAATCCCATTGCTATTTGCTGCTATCAGAGATCAACATGTGTGTCATGAACTATTTAACATACAGTATATTTTACATTTAGCCCCAAGGCCTTCTGAAAGGTGCTACAGTTTTATGGTGTCCATTACTCCAGTGCTATTACAGGTCAAATAGAGCATAAAATCAAATGATTTTCATGTACAGTTATAATCAATGTTCATACTGAGCATGCTAACACCATGATATGGTCTATCTTACATGAACACATATTTTTTGTTTTGTCTGTCACATGGAGCAGTGAAAGTCACATCACATCTGTTAAGGCCAAGAAGATTTTCAGATTAAATGTCCTAAAGGAGTCACCTGAGACAGTCATTGCAGACTTTACAGTAAAAGAAAACAGTAAAGACAAAGCTTTTGTTACAAACCAAATGCATGGCACATAACTTTCACAGAGGCTTCCGTGCACACAAAGAATAGAGTTAGCAAAAGAAGACTCTGTTTATGAAGATGGAGAAACAACCTGCCAAATGTTGACCATTAATGTTTATCATAATGGTACAGTCATGGTCCAAGGATCTGAAACCTGCCTGGATAATTTTCAGACCATGAAAGAAGAGACTGAAAAGAAAGAGAAGGAAAGCTTAGCACACTTATTGGCAGATAGCACAAACAAAACAGAGCTTCACTGCATCCAACAACCCCTCAGTTACTCTCTCTCCTGGGACCACTCTTAGATTCTCCAACAATCTAAAGACTCTCAAAGAAGGAGTTTCAGTGTTGGAGAGGGAGTTCATGGAGTTCAGAGAGAGAACTCTTGTCAGCCTGTATCAGAAAACCTCCAATGACCAACCACAAAACAAGACTGGTCTCTAAGGATGATGCTCTGGACAATAAGAGAGGAAATCACCAGCGTCAACCAAAAGCAGAACCAGGCAAGATCTACAGAAAGAGGATCATCCCCAACCCATAACCCCTACCCCCTCCTACTCCACCCTACTAACTTTTCTACCTCTTCCTACTCTAATCCTACTAACCCTTCTACTTGCTGTCCCTCAGACGTCATCTCACTTCCCTCTGAAGTCAATGTTCCCCTCCCTCCTAACCCCCCAACCTCCTCAATATCCTCTACCCCTCTGACTCTAGGCCCACCCACCCCTCCAAAGACCTCAGAAACAGACACACACATCTCCGCTGACAACACACCTGACAACAAACTCAACATATCCACACACAAAGAAATTTGGTTTCTCTGCAACTCCAATGGGAAACACATCAATATGACACGTCTGTTCCCAGAGAAAAAAATCTGTGAAACTCTGGAGTCCCACCACAGAGAAGGCCATAGAACACCTGTCCAGTGGAGAGTTTGTAGGTGTAGAACATATCCTCATTCATATCAGATCAAATGACCTCACCCGGAGAAATGGTGATATCCTCATCGGGGCAGCTGTTGCTCAGAAGATAGAGTGTGTCGTCCACTAATCGGCAGCTAAGATCAGTAGTTTGATTCCCGGCTCCTCCAGTCGACATGTTGAAGTGTCCTTGGGCAAGATACTGAGCCCCAAATTGCTCCGAAATTGTGAATGTGTGTGTGTGAATGGGTAAATGTGGCTTGAAGTGTAAAAGCAATTTGAGTGTTCGGAAGACTAGAAAGGCGCTACATAAGTGCAGTCCATTTACCATTTACCCACAGCACTATGGCAGCTGGCAAAAAGAGCCATTGAGAACTTCCCAACTGCAAAAGTAATGATATCCACATTACTTCCTCAATCAGACATTCCCCAAAACATTATCAACACCATTAACTCAGAGATCTTCAGAAGATGTACTCATCTTTCTAACGCGAGTGTGGCACACCACAGTAGAATAAGTTACCAGTCCCTGTATGATCACATTCATCTCAATGACAGAGGAGTAAACTGCAGTTGCTACCAGAGCAAAGGTTTCTCTAGCACAAAACCAGTTAAGAGATATTATCTATTTATTTGTAACAAAGTAAATAAGCCATTAACTGGCCATTTAGTACAGTTAGAATTTTGAAAGAATGAAAGACTACATATTTAAATGAGAGAATAGCATCCTTTTCAGTTAGTAGTTGGAATATTTAGGGACTGAACTCAACTTTTGGACTGAAGATTACAAGTCCTGAATTTACAGATAGTATAAACAACATCGATCTAATTATCTTACAAGAAACATGGAGACATAAAAACACCCCTTCAAACTGCCCAAGTACACTGAACTGAGTCTACCCTCCTGAAAATACTCTCACATGAAAAATGGAGGACAATCTGGGGGAATAATTATTTGGTATAAACGGGAACATCACAATTATACACTCACTGGCCACTTCATTAGGCACACCTGTGCAATCTAATGCAATCCAGTAGAACAGCTCTGCCATAAATTCTACATTTACAAAGCTCATACATTTTCAGTTTTTGTTGACATTGTCAGAAAGGTGATAATTCTACTTAATGTTTATTATTGAGGTTGGTGGTGGATTGGATGGTGGCAGTGTACAGGAGTGCATTATACTGAATGGTGTTCCTAATATTTTGTGTCATGTGTTAATGGAGTGGACAAAATATTAGGAACACTTTTCAATATAATGCACTCCAGTACACCACCAGCAGCCAGAGAAAACACCAATGCATTTAACAAGACTAACATCCAAAACATGCTAGATAACTTTTTATGTACACAATACCTGATAAACAAAGGTATAGCACAAATCTGGCCACAAAAGATTTGAATCATATATTTATGAAACTGGCAAAAGAGCCCAAAATGAAGAGACCAAACTCTCAATCAAACAAAAAAACAAGCAAAAGAACAATGGTTTGACAGTGAATGTTTCTTTTTCTGAAAGCATCCCAGAAACCTGTCAAACAAGAAACACAATGACCCTGAAAACCAAGAATTAGGCCATGAAAAGCACACAGCCCTTAAACAATACAAGAAAACTATCAACCAAAAGAAGGCTAAATACAGAGATGACAAATAAGTCAAGATTGAAAAGGCAATAGACCAAAACTTTTTTTGGAGCCTGTGGGGAAAAATGAATTCAACCAAATATAAAGATAGTATTACAATACAGAATGGCAATGTTTGGAAAAACTATTTATAATTTATATCAAAATCTAGAAAATTATGGTTTAAACACACATCAGTTGTCCACAATTGATAAATAGAAATCATTAGAAAATGCAATAAAGGACAATCAAAATGCTTTGGACAGTGTGATTACAATGAAAGAGCTACAAGAAAAACTGGCTGGTCTTAAAAATGGAAAGGCTTGTGGTATTGGTGGTATCAGGACAGAAATGTTGAAACACAGTAGCAGTAAACTTAAAATGGCTGTACTAAAATGATTAAATTTGGTATAAAAAGTGGCATATATCCTGCAATTTGGAACCATCAAAGTTGCAATATATCCCCTTTTCAACACTTTTCAACATATACACTGACCAATTATCAAAACTACTTGAAAACTCTCCAGCACCAAGACTTGACTTAGAGGGAAAGAAAGTTAAGTGTTTTTTATACAGATGACCTATTACTGCTATCAAAAACAGCAAGAAATGCGAGACCATTTGAACATACTCCATGATTACTGTGGAAATTGGGCAATCAGAGTAAATCTAGATAAAACTAAAATTTTAATATTTCAAAAAAAGGAAGATCGCATACTAAAAAATGAAAATTCATTTTGGAGGAGACAACACTGAGTCATACAACAGAATAAACATACCTAGGCCTAACTATCACTGCTTCAGGACATTTTGTCAAGGCTGTAAGTGCACTGGCAGATAAAGTTAGTAAAGTTTATTACAGTATAAGAAAACTCCTATTCAAATTAAACCCCTGAATAAAGATTTGGCTCAAAATTTTCTTAAGTGCTATTGAGCCAGTCCTTTTATATGAAAGTGAAGTTTGGTGCCCGTTAATTAAACAAGAGCACTGGGATTCAAACCCAGTTGAAAAAGTACATCTTGAGTTCTGTAAAAACATATCGAGAGTCCATAGAAACTGTCCAAACCACGGGTGCAGAGCAGAGCTGTGCTAATTCCCCATCTTAATTAAAATTAAAAAAAGAACAATCAAATTTTGGAACCTCTTGATAGAGGCAGATTCAGATTCACACCATCACAGAGCAAACTTAGAACAGCAAAGATATCTGAACCCAGATAAAAATACCTGGAATAGAACAAATGAGGAAATCATATTCATATGTCAAAGATATTTCGAGCAGTGGAAAACATAAATCTAATCAATAAATAAACTAGAATGCTATAATTCACTGGACAGAGAATTAGCCCTATAGTTAACCCAAATAAAACATCCTATAAAAAGACAAACCCTAACTATATATAGACTTAGTGACCATTAACTCGCTATTGACACTGGTCACCATAAGAGAGAATGGCTAGAAAGAATAAGGAGAATTTGTACCCATTGTGGAAGACGAGAAATTGAGACAGAAATTAATTTTCTCACAAGTTGTCCAAAATACAAAGACATTAAAGAAGATTTCATCCTCAAATTCAACCAGAAAATCCCAGACTTTCTTACCTTCCCAAAAGACAAACTAATCCAAACCCTTCAGAGAGAAGACAGCACTACAGTAGAACTAGCAGGAGAATATGTCACTATATTTCACAAAGCAAGACACATTTCAGTGTAAGATACTTTTTTTTCCTTTTCTTTTTTCATCTTTCTTTTATTTCACTTTATTATTAACTATTTATATTATATTGTTTATATGTGACTTTTTGCTTTGGCAACATGTTTGATCCACAACATCATGCCAATAAAGCCAATTAAATTGAAATTGAAAAAAGATTGAGAGAGAGAGAGAGAGCGAGCGGGAGAGCGAGAGAGCCTTCATTGCTGTATAGTCCTCTGTCTCATGGTTCAATGTGGGGTCCAAAATCCTAGTAAGATCTAAGGATCATCCCTGGATAGCTGGAAGGCTGTGTGTGTCTATGTTTGTGTCTGTGTTTTCTGACCTCGGTGAACCAGGGACAAACTGTTATATGACAATGAGAGACAAAGGAAACAAAACAAGATCAATAGGAGAGAAATAAGGGAATAAAGCAAAGGTAGGTGGGGGATAAATAGGTAAAGATAACAAACACGTATAGGAAAGAAGAAAACAAACATTTCTGATGAAGTACGGCCTTATAGTGTATTTCTGAGAAAAAGCAGACGGACAGAAAGAAGAGAAAGAAGAGGCAGAAAAAGACACATCATCTCATTTCCCATGTTGAAAAATATTTTTGTTTTCATAAATGACTTGAGTGCCTCTGGTGCACATGGAGAGTGCAGAGACTGTGTGCGTGTGTGCGTGTGTGTGTGCCTGTCTCTCCCAGGTGCACAAAGAGAAAAAATGTCTTCCTTTTTTCCTCCTTGTGTTCATTCGCTGGCTCTCTCCACCTCCTCTTCCATGACCAATTTTAATATTATTTTTATTGCATTTCTGCTTTATTGGACATTATAGTTGAATATAATAAGCATGGGGAGTGATAAAAGGTGAGGCACAGGCTGAGATAAAGGGAGAGAAAAAGAAAGAATGAGGAGGTAACAAGTCAAACTGCAGCAACCTTGAAGCAAAGCATGATGAAAAATGCAATTGAAAGAGTTTGATGGACTGCTGTTGCTCTCTTTAACAGACAAATGTTCTTCTTTTTTCTTCTCTGGTCCCCACAAGAGTCAGGTTCAGCTACAGAACAGCAGCCCTTGAGCTGATAAGGAATCAGTAGTTTGTGTAGGTCAGCATCGCTAACAGCAGCACATCAAGTGTCTCCCCTCTCTGACTGTGAAAATGTGATTTTAAAGAGAGAGAAGTCAGAGAGTTTGCATAGAGCTCCCAAGAAGTCGTCAGCTTTATAGAGAGAAATTCTGGGTATATTATTTAGGGAAGCAGCAGCTGTGTAGGGGAAACTACATGGTTTAGGGATTAAAAAGTGAATCACACAGTCATAACCTACAACTCCCACTCATCCAAACTTTAAACCATGATGTCACTTCATCACCTTCAACATCTTATCCTAAAACCATGGACATTAATCTATTACTCTAAATGCCTTCACATTCTTCTGAGAACGCTTTCCACACGGTGTTTGAACAAAGCTGCAGGGATTTTCTTCCATTTAACTGCAAAAAGCATCAGTGAGAAATGATGAGAGGTGATAAGGCCTGGCTCTTGGCTCTAATTCATTCCAAAGGTGCTGGATGGGCTTGAGGTCAGGGCTCTGTGTAGGTCAGTCAAGTTCTTACGCACAAAACTCAGAAAAGCAATTCCTTATGAACCTGGCTTTGTGCATGGGAGCATTGGCATGCTGAAACTTCCCCAAACTGATACCACAAAACTGGAAGCACACTATATTTAATATATATATATATATATATATATATATATAATATAATTTTATGCTATAGAATTAACATCTCTTTCCTTGGGATTAAAAGGCCTAAAATCATGAAGAACATCCTATGACTTGTTGCTGTCATGTTATTGCCATTGTGTTCACAAAAATTAAACCAATTTACACATTTGGCAGATGCAAAGCAATATCAGCATCTATTAGGAGTTGTGTTTGTGATGGATGTAGGTCCATCTCAAAGTATCTTCTCTGTTATGGTCTCAACCTACTCCCGAGAAAACGGCTTGTCTTAAGCTAAATGCTCCACTATGGTCACTAGTTAGCTGCTAACCTTGTCTTTCTGCAGTTTGGCGATGGGCAGGTACCATACAAAAGGTTTATCAGATTTTTTTTGCTGAACAGCTGCCTGCTGTGGCTGGAAACGGCACCGATTAAAGTCTAATTTGTGGGCCACACTGCCAAAACAATGAGCCAAAAGAGGCTAAAAGTTGTGTAGAGCTGAGTGAAGTTGCAGGGTTGCATCATATTTCTCTGTGGGTTCATCACTGCAAACACACCCCTTCCCCATTAGTCATTTTAGCTCTAGAGCCTGAAATATATTCAATGAAATATGAATTGGCATAGAATTTGGTTAAGACATTCATGGTTCCAGAGGATGAATTCCACTGATGTTGATGATCCTCTGACATGTTAACATTTTGGGCTTTTAGAGAAATATCTTGACAGTTATTGGATGATTGCATTGGAATTATAACAAATCACCTTTGAATTGTAGTGTATTGAATCATTACAAGTGTATCTATTGTTTTCGTATCAGTTTGTAAACCCTAAATCTGAATGTGTATTGAATTATCTGTGAGGGATGGATGTACACCACTAGATGCAAGAAAAAAAAGTGCAGTACTGTGCCTGAATTTTTTGTTTACAACTACAGTGAATACTCTGTAATGGTACCACCAATAATGCTCTCCCCCTCTGCTACCTTTGGCCCTCTCTCCTCTCCCTTTTCTCCATTTGAGATGGATGGGGCCCTTTGGAATGAAGGATATTAAAGTGAGATAAAGAGACAGACTGGATAGAAGGATGGCGAAATGTTAGAGAAGGGCCAGCAGGGACATACAACAGCGAGTGAAGGGAGAGAAAAATACATCGTTATAGTTATGAAAGGAACATCTGTGGGGAAGAATTGCAAGAATTGCCTATAGAGAGATTAGATGGAATAGAAACAGTGGGGGACATAATAAATTCATATAGTTATGGAGAAATGTCTAGAAAAAAGGGATTCTAAAGAACAGGCAGTTAATGGAAAGAGGAAGGAGAGGTCAAGATAAAATGATCAACTGACCAAAAAAAAGGACTTGACATTCCTTCTCAGGAAAATAAGCACATACATGTTTCAGAGCTATACGAGAGGCTGCACTTATATAAAAGAACAACACTATTATTTGTGGTACAATGAAATTCATCTGCACATTCTTGCAAAATCAGTGGTGCTTCTAATTTTGTGATGGGGTAAATACTTGCAGGGCTGGTAAGCAGTTAGCAAGCTAGCTAGCTTGATTACTAACCAGACAGTAAATTAAACCATTAATTACTTAAGGGGACATATTTGCACCATCTACTGCTGTCACGACTAGCTGCAGACTATGCTGCATCTCTTTTTGGAAGCAATTTTCACTCTGACTAGTAAAATTGGTTGGTGCGCTGCGGCTAATATTATAGTTTCCTCTATTTTGAACTATCTGGTGTAATTGGATAGTGGATGCCTACACAAAAGAACCATTGGGGCTGACTTGTGGTGGATCCATTGAAATTAGTTGATCTCGGATGGATATTTGTCATGTTTGCCTTAATTCTACTGGTGTTACCTCTTCATTCATGAATTGAAACAGAACCACTAATATAAACCATCTACTCAACAGCAGTACGTGCAAAGAATGCTAAACTCACCAACTTGAAATACAGTATTTCTTATTCAATCCCTTTATATCCTTTGGTATAAAGCAGCTTGCGTAGCTTACTGAATGTAACTACTGGGGTTCTAGTACTTGATTCATAGGCTTTCAAGTTGAAGTGTTTCAAACTGTTAACCTCTCTGCTACCATCTAGAGCTGCCAAAGTGCAGATTTGGCCAGTGCAGTTTTAATGATAATTCTGGTTATTTTCAACTTAGGCTATGTTTGTTTTGCCAAAATTTCATTAAAGAGAAAGAGAAAAATCTTTTATATGATATAAAAAAGTAGATGAAGAGTGGCTGGAGGACAAGAGAAGAATCTATAAGGTTAGAAGTCTAGAGAGACTGAGAAAGGAAATAGAGCAAAAGAAATTAGAGCACAAACACACTTATGAAACCATACACACACATTCACACACTCTATATGTTCAAGGAGACACTCATACATGCTACATTGTAACAAGGTGAAGGCATTTACATGTGCTATATTCCCTATGGAGGACCACTGATGAATATGAAAAGAAACAAGACAGAGAAAATGAAGATTATGGAAAGAATAAAAGGATAGACTGACAGAGGCATCATGTCTGTGGAGAATGCAATGTTTTGGAAGACAGGAGAGATTGAAATATAGTTGATTGATGGAGGGATAATCATAGCTATACTGAGAAGAGGGGTGAAATGCCCTATGGTTTTGGATGCGCGCTGCATGCGTGAGTGGAGAATTTATCACATGCATGCATGTAATATATGCATGTAGTTGTGTGTGTGTGTGTGTGTGTGTGTGTGTGCATGTACTACAGGTGCACAGAGAATAGTGATTAAGATTTATGTATTCTTCCGAAATGTCTGCTAGCCCGTTATTTCATATACAGTTTACCATTTAGAAACTAAAGATGTACTGCCAGAATACACATAAACACACACAAATGAATGCACACACACACACACGCATATACACATGCACTTTTTGACAACAAGTGCGTGCTGGTGTGTCCTCTGTGGAAAACTAGCTACATGCAGGGGCGAAGAGAGGAGGAGAGGAGAGGCCGAAGAGGAAAGGAGAAAAGTGAGAAGTAGAGTGAGGAAAGGCGGAGAGGAAAAGGGAAGGAGAAGATGGACAGTAATGAAAAAATAAAATAATGATCATATATTGGTGGTTCTTATAAATCTTCATTTAAATCATGCTCAGTGGGAGAATTGGGAAAATATCAAATACATTAGATTTCACAGGCAGTGTATAAATACATTTGTCAGCATAAAGAATTTCCTGTTTTAGCTTAGGCTTAGTTTAGTTGCCCAGACATTTATATGCTATTAAATCTATAACATCAGAGAGTAAATCAACATTTTGTAGGTCAGAAAAATACTCAAAAGGAATGGGAAGAAAAAATAAATAAATTAGCCCATGGTATGATCATGGTGATGTCCAGCTACATGTAGCAGAGAAGAGCAATGTAGAGAGAAGTCCATTCCCTTTGAGGGATATAAAAGCAAAGCTCATGTTTTCACCAAAGACTTTTCAATAAAGGCTTTATTGTATTCAGCCACTTGAGAGTTTGCAAGCGGTGTAATTATAGCATATATAATGCCCTGGATACAACTAGAACAGTTCACTTTTATATGTTCACAAAAGAATTATTTTATCTTGTAGTGGCTTGAGAGCTGCTTGTGTCACTGTTTAAATTGCAGCTCATGGTAATGTCAGTATAGCTGACATTACCATTCAATTCAGTGTCTTGAAAGACATTTGAACAGAGTTTTAACTGAGTGAGTGTGAAGCATCATCTTATCTGTCCACTACACAGAGGTCAAAGAGCAAGACTTTCCTCACAAAGGAAACCAAAGGAAGAAATCAGGTGATGTTACAAAATAGCGTTTAAGTCCAAAACGAAACATCGACTTTAACATGGCTGCTGTTTGTTTCTCATTTCTAACTGCAAGTCAACATTGTTTTTTTTAACACCATAACCGCAATCATTCCCTAACCTTAACAAGGTAGTCATTGTAACCCAAAACACAATGTTTCCCTAAACCTAATCAAGTTGTTTTTGTGCCTTGTGAGGGACCTAGTTGGCAGGCCTGAGGATATTTACCAAAAAAGAAGAATTAATTCACAAAAGAGTTCTGAGCCCATAAAGGAGGTCAACTAAACAGAGCCAAACATAAGGCTGTGACAACTTAACATGAACTGAATAGAACTGAACACATCGGGGGGTCATATATAATGGCTGATCAGACCATTTTTGAAATAAAGGCGTATCACAAAGACTAATCACTAAAGTACACAATCACAACAACACAGAACAATGTGTCTGTCAGTCCAAATATTTTAACAATTCACATAAAGAAAAGTGCCAAAAATACCCTAATATATTCTAAAAAAAAAAAAAAATCTTTAAACCAGAAATCACAATGTCCCTCATCATGAGGTGGGTATAGTCTGGCCACCTGTGTGCTGTATAACCTGTACTTAACAGCATATCTTGTTCAGGTCTGTCAAGATGTCCCTCCAGCAGTGGCAACTATTAGCAGTGCCCTCAGCACTGGTACATCAGAAGAAATAAAAATAAGAAAAACTTCGGATAAACTTTACTAAACACAAACTAAGATGACTGTACAATGTGCACCCTACAGACTGCACTAATGTACTGTCAAAAATACTCAATAAGATATGATTATGATATATGAAATAAAAGCTATGTGTCATTTATCTATTTGCTGATGCACAAGCAAATGTGTATATAATGTGCGTGAGGTCAAAGTAAACTACAAAGTGTAACCTCTACCATAGCGTTGTCATATCATAGAACGTATTTACTTTTCAACAGTGATTTGCAACAGTGTTGGAAGGCATAAACATGTCATCGTAAATAACTGCTGATAGGGATGTCAGATCAGAAAACACTTCTATGTGTTGTTCTGGAGTGCATGGACCGATGACTGATTTTGCAGTTTAAATTGGAGGATTTGTTGCAAAGGGCTTTTAGAAATGCAGCTTAAATCAGGTGCATGTCTGTAACCCAATCAGCATTGAATAATATGTTCTGGAAGTTGTTAAATGAGATGACAACTGAAGTCTATTACACAGTGGCTGAAGGTTATTGTTTCAGCCCAGTGGAGGATCTCTGAGGGCTTTTTAACATTGTCTTGTCTAAATTCATTGAGAGAAGTTTATTAGTTAAATGAATAAAGCTGTAAACATAAAAACAATGAAGCACGGCAGGTCATAAATGGACGGACAGGAATTCCCCTTAAGGGAAAGACCAAATAACTTTTGTAATCAACAAAAGCTTGTCAAAACTGCTTTGCAAAATCCAAATTGACAACTTTATGATTTTTATTATTCCGCCTGTTTATGCTGCATCTTTTCATGCTGCATCTAACTTAACCATCTATGACACATTGAAAGTTTTTCAGGACTGCTGGAACATCAGATGCAAAACTAGAATGTTTTTTTGTCAAGATTTTCCATTTATTACATATTTTTGTTTAAAAGAAACTCTGATTTTCTAATACAAGCAAATGTGATTCAAATTAGTTATCTGCTAAGGAGTCAAGAACCATGTCTAGGCAGTAGAAAAATATTTTAGTGACATGAAAACGTTGGTGTGATAAGACCACAGAACTAAGTCAAGTTAAGAACTAAGTACAAGAACAGACACACAGGAGCTACTGACAGGGAGGGAGAAAGAGCTTAAGAAATGATAGAGAAAAGAACAGTGACAATTACCTCAGAAATGTTCTCAAACATGAAAATAATACCTTACCTTATTTTTCTCCACCTTATTTTCAATTTTCCAACCCAGTTCCACTTGTTCTGTCTCTCTGTTGCTTCTAAATGAGAGAAAAGAGAGTGAGGGGAGAAATGAGGTGTGAAGAGAGCTATTTAACTAGATGGCTCCAATCTGATTTAATGGACTGAATAACTGACTGGTTGAGTAACTTACTGTATAGACTGATTGGCTAAGTGACAGGACGGTGGGCTGATTTGCTGGCTGGTAGCTGAATTACACAGCGACTGAACGCTAGCTTTCTGTCCAGTTGTTGGCATGTTTTAACTGGATGACTAATGCAGGTGGCAGTCTACACCACGCTAAGTCACTGATGGAGCAAATGAGTCATTAGGTGATTTTTTTTTTTTTTTCCACTGAGTGACTTTCCAACCCTCGGCTCACTGGCATGGGGTTGGTTAACAGGCTGGTTAACAGACTGATTCCCCTATTTATTCTCCAATATGCATTATGTTTCATATTTCTAGTCCATATGCCACAACAGTTATGAACCTGAGTATAGTAAAATGGGAAATAGAATAATAAAAAAAACACCATACAAACACCTACTGTAACACCATGCCTGAATAGTCACACAAATTAGTTTCCCATTTTCTCTCAACCTTACACTGACCTGAGAAGCTACACTTCCATTTAAATGCATAATTTAGCAGCTGATATAAACTCTTTTTTTTTTCTTTCTGCTGAGACGTAATCTTTAAAGAACAGTTTATTATATTTTTTTTTCTTACTTTATACTGGTGAGCATGAAAGGGGGAGCAAGGGATCATGGTTGGACTCTGTGAAATTGAACATGAATCACTTTCTGCAGAGTGGCTCTTTTTAACGGCACTTCGAGGAGAGAAGAGGAAGCCAATTGTGGACATATCAACACACACTCATACACAAACACACACAAAAACACACATATAGAGCTAGTGACACTGAGGTTGACATACACAGCAAGGGAACTACACATAAAATGTAAGCAGGCAGGTATGTGCATGTGTGCACAGGGCTGTAAAGTGGACGCAGGGCTCCCACTGGAACCTCAGAGCCAGGATAAATTGTGTTGAAATTGAATGGGATAGGTCTACATGCAAACTGCATTTAAGTTAATTAGGACACACATACAGTATCAATGTCAGTGTAAAGCAATAATAAATAGGCTATGTGTTCCGAGTTTGTCATGCCACAGAAAAATGTGTAATTAACTATCCTGACAAAACAGATATACACATCCAACAGATACATAGTGACCTCAGCATTCATGTGGACTCACGTTTTTATCACCTGACAAATCAAATAAGTCCAATATTCACTCTCTTTTAAGCTCTGTTTTGGTCTCCACCAACGTTTAGGGAAATTTTTGAGTCTTTTGTGGTTCACCAACTGGATGCTAACTTTGTTTGTCTGCTGGTACTGGGTACAGTGCTTTTTCACTGAAAACAGCTGCCTGCTCAATGAGGTTGATGAGAGCGGTGAGACCGAATCAAAACAATAGTTGTGGGCTGTACAACCAAAACAGTGAGTTGAAAGACCTAAGAAAGAGCTGAGGGGAACTGACAAGCTGCATAATAGTTCTCTGTGGGTTCAACACCTTTCAAATTATACACATGTAACTTCTGAGTATGGAAAATACCTGGAATAACCAACTGAAGGGAGACACAGCGGCTCCAATAAAGAGGCCACAAGAGGCACTGTGTTCCACTGCAATAACCAGATATTTATTAAGAACAGAGAAAACCCTAAAAGAGAGACAGAAGAGAGGACAGAGAGCTGCACCATGGCCAGAAAGGAGAGAGTATCCTACCTGTGAAAAAGATAACACGAACCAAAACCAAAACACCACATTGCCACCATAAACCACACCACCATCAATTGACTGGTGACAAACAGCACTAAAATAAACAGGAGTCAGCACTTTTCCTGTGAAAGGAGCAATGTTACAAATTTGTTGCAAGGTGTATGTGAAATTTTTGCAAAACCACAACAATAAAACACAGGTTTGGCTTTCCAGAGTATCAAGCACAAAGAGCAAAAAGTCTCAACAACATGGCGGAAGAACACAAAGCATCAGTCTGATGCAGTCAGACCAAAATTTGCCTCGCAAAATGTACACATGTGCTGTGGCTGAAAGCAGGGGAAACAGTTAATAGTGTAGGTAGGGTTGAAAACATAAACTTTTGGGGCTAGCATTGCTAGCAGGCTAACGACAGTGGTCCACAAGGTTGTACATTACACAGTGTTTGTCAAGCACTTTATTCTCATTGACCTCTGTCAGTGTCCTTACACTCACTGCAGCCAGAATGTTTTGCGCCAGAGTGTGGAGGCAGCCTGCAGTCTTGCACACCTGTTCCCCCATGAGCATACCTTTTACTCACACCAGTCAGGCTCTCCCCTGACTGGCTTCTGCTCCAGCACGGGTCCCAGTGTCCCTCTGCTATACATAATAATTTGATTGTCAATATGTAAATAGTATACGGAGCCCCTAAGAGGACATGGGCATAATATATATTGAGGCCACGTTTTACTAATTCAAGCGCTCTAAATGCTGTTGCGTATGCATGAGATACAATTTGTTCCCATATTTTGACTAATTCGTGCGCACAAGATGGTAAAGTTCATTCCCATGTTTTGGTAAATTTGTGTGTACTAGATAAGTAGAAAGCCCAACAGCACAACAGACCAGCCTTTCTCCCCAAAGCATGAAGTGCAGTGCACCTGCTTCAACTATCAGGTGTCAGACTGTGGCTGCCCACTGCTCCTAAATAGTTAGGATGGGTGTATAGTATAACAATATAATAGGATGGGTAAGGAGAAGATGCAGAGTATAAATGTACCAAGGCAAGCTGTACATCCTCTGAATGGCCTTGGTCACTAGTTTCTGAGAGTGCAGTTTCATGAGGCTGTGATTATCCTAGATGTCACATTAAATCCTCTTTGTCTTCTCTCTCTTCCTCTCTCTCTATATATATATGTATGTATGTATATATGTGTGTGTGTGTATATATATATATATGTGTGTGTGTGTGTGTGTGTGTGTGTGTGTGTATATATAAATAAAACATTTACATTGTGAGTAGTTGTCACAGTCTGGTTCTATGTCCCTCAATCAGTCCACCCGATGCCCTTGGATTTTTTCCAGATGCCCTTGGATTTTTTCCCGTTTGTTGAACTGGACTAAGTGGAAGGACAGATAAGATATGTTGCAGATTATATCAAAGGACCACTTGAGATACTGTTGCGCTCATTGCATTGAACCTTTGTCCAGACTTTGTCCGAATGACTACATCCATCTGTCCAGCCCCCAGGCTGCCCGCTTGAGGTCTCTTGCTCTGCTCTAGCTCAACCCCCAGGCCACCCACTGAGGTTTTCTGCTCCACCCCTGTCCAGCCCCCAGGCCACCCGCCTGAGGTCTCATGGTCCACCCGTGTTCTGCCCCCAAGACACTTGCCCCTGACTGTGTTTTGGGCTAGTTTCTCTGAGCTTCCAGGTTTAATGCTTTTCATGCAATTCACACCGCGAGTGGTGATGTATCAGTTTTTGGATATGGAAGAGATCTATGTTTTTGAATTTGAGAATTTACATGTCTCGGACTGTCTTGCAGCCCACTTGGCTCTGTGGCACAGAATGTTTTTTTGTTTACATTTGGCCTGCTGGCATTTGGGGCTATCTTGAGCCTACTTGTGTTTTCTGTGTTTTTGGTTGTCTGTTTGCTCTGTTCCCCTCCTGTGTTTCTGTGCTCCTCCTCAGCCTGCTTTTCCCTCACACTTTCCCTCCACACCTGCCCTGCATTAGTCTCGTTAGCCCTGCCCTGCTCCCTGTGTCTTCCCCAGCCAATCAGATCCCAGGCTGCCCTTGTGTCTTGCCACCTGTTCCTTGTTGTTTCATTAGTTCAGTTTGTATTTTAGTCCTGGTTTTCAGTTCAGTCTTGTTGGATCCTCTGTTTTGTTTTGTTCTGCTTTGTTCAATCTTATTCTATATTGTTCTGTTTCTGGTTTGTTCTGCCAGCTTTGCTCTGCCTGCACTCGAGCATGAATGATAATTCTTCAGTTCCTGCTACTTCTGAGTCCTGCATTTGGGCCCATTCCCTGTTACTCCCATGACAGTACTTCTATTTAAGCAAGATTTTGAATGCAAGACTTTTACTTGTTAAGGAGTAGTGTCACTTTTTGAGTTAAAGCAGGCCCAGCGCTAGGATGAAGTGACTGAGGAGGCTGTTAAAAATCGTGAGAGGGCAATTTTACGTTAAATAAAACTCATTGATTTGACCATGCAATAGCCTCAGAAAGGCATAACAACAACATAAGGCTACTGTTTCAAAATCAAAGAATACATTTCTTTCTTTCTTTTGAATCATTCTGTCAAAATCAGCAGGGGGAGGCATGTGGAAACAGTTGTTTGCGGTGCACACACCCCCACAAACAGCACTGTCAGTGGTTCAGAAACAACAGTGGCATTAACCATTGTTCTGAAACAACAGCTAAGCAATAGTCACATGTATCTCAACCAATATTTTTGTTGTTTTTGCTATTTTTCTATAGATACACAAAGCTTAAACAGAGGGGGCAAAAAATAAAACTAAGGGGGCTATAAGACCCCTGGTGGCACCAGGCCGAGTAAAAGGTCTCAGTACTTCTTTCAAAGAGTTCACCCAATGTTCATAAACCTTTTGTCTCAACTGTGATTTGATGTTCCAACTCTGTGTTCACATTTACCAACCTGATGGGGAATGTGTATAGTCAGTCAGTCTTGGACTGATTAGTGCTTGTTGGCACTTGACAGAAATCAATTCATCATTCTGTTAGAATCAGAATTTCCTTTTTTTTCTAAGCCCATTTTATATACCAGGAATTTATACTCTGCATCTTATCCTTACCTATCCTATTATATTGTTATACTATACACCCATCCTAACTATTTAGGAGCAGTGGGCAGCCACAGTCTGACACTTGATAGTTAAAGCAGGTGCACTGTACTTCATGCTTCGGGGAGAAAGGCTGGGCTTTTTGTATACAGACACATCTAGTGCGCACAAATTAACCAAAACATGGGAACGAATTTTACTATCTTGTGTGCACTAATTAATCAAAATACAGGAACAAATTGTACCTCATGCACGCGTAATAGCATTTAGAGTGCTCGATGTAGTAAAACTTGGCCTCAATATATATTTTTCCCATGTCCCCTCAGGGGCTCCAAAATGTAGACTAGTGCAGCTTTAAGCAAGTGTGATATTCAGTAAAAAAAAAAACAAAAAAACAACCAAGATGAAAAGCCAATACCAGATTTGTGTCAAGAACAACACACAAAAACAGAATTTACTGCCAAGCTTCCTTAAAAGGCTTCATTAAAATCATTTCAGATCAGTAAGGTGTCAGTTCACCTTAACCTCACTGTGACCTGTAACCATCCTAACAGTCACACTAACCTAAGCCCAGACCCCTGCTGAATGATAACATCAAAAGAAAAATCAATGAGTCTATATCATCTTAAGAAATATGCAAACAGTTTTTGATGTGAAGGCTGAAGACTAGACTGAGGGTTTTTGCATACAAAATGTCAAGAATGTCATCTTTTGATGAAGCCGGTCAAGACACAGTGCACAGGCTGCTGGGCACTGTTGCTATCTAAATTTGAGTGTATCCATCATATTGTTGATCAAAATACCTGCAGCCTTCCATAGCCCATCTCTGTGTTTCTGCAGCTGCTTATCTGTGGAAGTACTCCTGTCTCAATCTGATGTACTGTTTCTCCCTGTGTAATACTTTCATTAGCAGCTGTTTATCTGCTGGGCCATTCACCTCTACAACAGGAAGGAGCTCAATTGGTTGACACAAGGGTTGTTTCTAAATAGAGTTTTATTTCAGCTGTAAAAATAAGAGCTGCAAAATGCAATACTTTATTCATCTGAGGTTGCATTTAGTGCATGTGTACATTTTCTGAGCTTTATGAATACATTTGCTGTTATGATATGATTGTCAGTTAAATCATCTATAAAGAAGAAATCAAAGCCTTGGCTTATGTAATACTTTGTTTTCTCAATGTAGCCTTAAGTGTTGCTGGAGTACCACTTTTTTAAATGATGAAAGAACTAATAGTTTGTTTTTTTAACTTCATCATTTACTTTTGCACCAGAAAAAGAAAACCAGCTTGATATAATGTAGCATAAAACCGCATTTATTGCTGGTAAACATAATCCAGCCGTTTTCTCAAAAACATATTTAGCAAGACAAATTTAAATAGAAACATATTTTGTCGGAGACTGGGCTGGATGGGTCACTTGCAGAGAGCGTATTTACCGATGATGCATATTATTATCATCATCATCATCATCTTATACTTCTACCTACAGTATTTATTCTCTTCCATATCACTGCACTTCCTATCTTCTCTACAGATTGTCTTCTCCTTTCCACCAACTTAAACATGTAGATACACACAGGGGCAGACTGTACACTTGCACAAGGCATACATAATAAGACAAGGTCCCAAACAGAATGAGAGGGAGTACAGTGAAAATTATCATAATAAGCGGTGGGAGGTTGAGAAAGAAACGGGAGCAAAGAATGAGAAAAAAGATGTGCAGAGACAAAGAGTGGGGAGGCGGAACGATGATGGAGTAGAGTCCAGAGAGTAGACAAAGAGAAGGAGAAGAAGCAGAGGTATGTATTTATTCTAACAGTACTGTTCTGGGCCACCTGGGTGCCACACACACACACACACACACACACACGCACATAAATCCATAAATCACATTCCCCGGATAGGAGTAAAAGCAGTTAAGTTTTAGATACTGGAAATGTCATTAAATTTATCGTATGTGTCTGCGTGGGCTCACAGGTGCAGTAAACGCGCATGCACATGTGTCTGTATGCATATAACCCTTGTGTAGTATTTACCATTTATGGTATTCACTGGGCTGAATAGACCAGAGACATCATTTCCATTTTAAATCAATCGGAAAAGATTATATTTTCTTAATGTTTGTAGCAAACATAATGAATAACTTAATTGATTATTTTCTTAAATTGAAATTTTCTGGAAAAGATGACGTATGAGGAAATGTGAGATATAACCAGTACTTTACCTAACTCCTGTTGAAAGATCCCTCTCTCTCCTAGAACTCTACAGTGTGCCAGACAGGTTTTTTTCTTCTTCTATAAAAATGTAAAACAGGTCATCCTGACACCATGATTATTAAGGATATTTCCTGTTTAATACAATCTGGCTTTTTTGTATCTTTTCTTTTGGTAACATTGTACTTAATTGTACTATGGATGATTTTGGTAGTAATTTTACTGTTTGCCTTTGGTTCATCTCTCTAATATGTTTGTCAAACTAGGGGGCTTCTCTGATCGTCTCACTGCTTATATTTCTTGAAGAAAGTGAAAATAAGGCCCAGGTTGCATGACACTGGAATTTTCCCTTAAAATATGGATGGCGGTGTGTGTGTGTGTGTGTGTGTGTGTGTGTAAGTCCCTGTAGAGATGATTTCCGTGAACGGCAGGATGTGAGGCTGGATAAACACTTTCACCGCTCCTTCACTCCTCCTATTTCCTGTTTCACTCCTCTCCCTCACCTCTCGGTCAAAGGGGAAGGGGATCGCCACCTTTATCCTCTGCTGGGGTCTCCATTTATCTGCTTCCCTCACCTCCCCCTCCTTCCTCTCTATCTACTCATCCTCTGCTCCTGTCTTATGTTCTTATCCCAGGTGACACTCCTCTCCTCTACCCTTTGCCTTATGTCTCAACTCCTCTGCACCCTTGTCATTTCTAATCTCCCCTCTCCTCCCTTCTTTTCATGTCTTATCCTCCCTCTTCAACTGTCATCCCTCTATTCTATTCTCATGCACACCCTGCTATTCTTGTCTCAGGTACCTCTTCGTTTCCTTGGTTTTTCCACCCTCTCCTCTCCTCTCCTCAACAAAACACAGGACAATCTTCTCTCCCGGTGACACTCGATGAGCAAATAAGACTGTGGTGTCAGCAAGACACTAACCATATGCCAGTACAGCGATGCAGCAATGCCATTTATACCCACTATAAAGCGCTGAGCTGTGATTATAGCGGTATGCTAATAAAACAGTTCTGTGAAGACAGAGCTGGCAGAGTTGCTCTATCGGAGAGGTAAAGAGAAGGGATAAAACAGCCGCATAATTATGAGGGAGGAATATGTGTGTGTGTGTGTGTGTTGAGGTGCTGGTGTTGAACATGTGTGTTGGAGACGTTTAATAAGTGTGTGAGGCTTTATACATGTCAATGTGGTTTTGTTAGAGTTTGTGCATTGCTGTGCTGAAGTGATTTCATATGTGTGTGTGTGTGTGTGTGTATTTCTGTGGTTTGCTATGTGTGCCAGATCTGTAAAGAGCCTCTCATCTGCTGCCCAGAATTAGTCAATAACTGGCACCTTCCCTTGATAACTAGCTCAGTTAAAATGCACTGAGTTTTAATTTACTCTCTCTCTCTGCCTTCATCCATACAATGCTGTCTCACTCTCTCTGTATCTGTCTTCCTTCAGCTTGCAAAATCTTTATATGTCCCTGTCCATCGCTTAAAAATATCACTTGTCCGTCTCACATACACACACATATGTTTGTATTTCGTGTGAGCATCCTTGCTGAGATAAAACCACAACGATGAGGCAAGAAACAGATAACCAACAGTTAGGTCAGAATATTTTAAAAACTTTAGTTGGAGGTAGAAGCAAGAGTGACAGCACGAAAGGTGGGTGAACCCCTCTGCATTGCTGTGGAAAACTGCGCACAATTACAGTAAGTAAGGTAGGTCAAAGCTGAACTTGGAAGAACAGGCAATAATTATTACATTCACCTTTCTCTTCAGCATAGGTTTGGCTTTCTTGCGTGTTTGTTTAAAACCTGTGTGATTTTCTGTTCACTCGTGTTTCTTTCATACTTGGATTTCCTTTTTAGTGATGTTGCTGCATTCCCAGATCTCAACAATCAACTCAGTGAGCACAACACTACGGTAACCAATAAAGCCAATAGAAGAATGATCTTTTAATAATCTCATCTACACTCATCAAACACTTTATTAGGAACACCTGTGCAATGTAATGCAATCCAATACAACAGCTGGTAATTTTTTTTTTAGCTGGTCCTTTTGACCACCCCATAAACATAAATGATGGTGGCAAGATATTAGGAAAACTTTTCACTATAATGCACCACCAGCACACCACCGCCAGCCTCTACCACCTCAATAATAAACAAAAAGTAGAATTATCACCTTTCTGACAATGAAGTGGCGACGAGCCAAAATGTCATTCCTTTCCAAAAAATCACTCTCTCTTAAGGTCTGAAACTCAATATGGTCCTCGCAAAGACAGGAGTACAAGAGCACACACACACACACACACACACACACACACACACACACACACACACACACATACACAAATACCACAGACCCATTATTGAGTCGTGCTCACTCCTATCATTAACTCTGGAAACTGTGATCAAACAAGTGTTTTGCTAATGATCAGCACAATTTTTCTAAACCACTATCATATGTGCGCACAATACCAGATTGACACCCAGACCACAGATGAATTTACTCTTCTGTGTAATGTAATTTTCTGGATGGATGTTTGGACACAAAAAACAGAGGGGGGGTATTCAACCCCTTTACTGTGTGCTGCAATTCAATGCAATCCAATTTTGTACTATTTTTATGACTCTGACTCTATATATAATTACACATGTGCATGCAATAGAGATAAAGAGATGAACAAAATAAAGCAGAACACATAAATAACCATTACATGGTATGATGGTAATGTTTTTGACAAAAATTTGACGTTTTTGGCTATAGTTTGTGCTGTTACATTGGAATGAATCATACATTTTACATAAAAAAATGCACCAAGAAATTGTGACTACCTCTAATTAAAGTGAATTGAAGTGAATATGTGACAGCAAAAGTGTCATCTCTGTTCAGCTTTCTGGCAGTTTTAGTCATGGTAAGCAATACACATCAGTTAGAAACTTAAGCTTTTATTTCCCATGTGTGTGGCACCTTGATGAATAGGTGCACTGGCTGAACTTCCTGACACTAATGCCAATGACAAATCCCAAGCTTGACAAGAGGATGTCACATTTTCTAACTAATCTTTGAGTTTGGTTTAGGGAACCATGGGTGTATGGCTTAGTTTTCAGAACACTGCATTAAATATGCGTTGCACAGAAGAGTTTAATTACATAAGTGTTTCAAAACTTACACTGTTCTGTCCTTTAAAGATAAATTCATTCAGAGATTTACAGTACCAGTCAAAAGTTCGGACACACTTTCTTTCACATTCAAGTTAATGGGAGGGTGTGTCCAAACTTTTGACTGGTACTGTACATCAAGAGAGATTTGATCATTTTATGACAGCGAGAGCACAATTCTCTGCAGGAAGCTTTAGATGTTCAGGGTAACAAATGCATTTCTGGGAGGTTAGTAAGGCCTATGGCTTAAGGCTTATCATTAAACTATTATCATTACAAGCTGCAGTTTATTTAGCTCACAAATGACTCTAACATCTGAGTATTCTGAAGAATTCTAGGTTTGCGTCAAGTTTGTGAGGACTAGTTAAGCTTTGTGTTTTATCCATTCAACAAATAATAAAATGTAGCGGATGTTCAGACCAATCAAACTTCTGTTAAGGTGTTTTCATTAGATGTTCAAGCGACACTAGAAATAGTTGGACAAGAGAAATTGGCTTAGTCTGAATATGGGGGAAACTTTTCATATCAGAGCTTGTTATGTTTTTGCAACACAAGGACAAGGATCCGTCTGTGTGCAGATAACAGGCCCTGAAAAGAAAATTATAATCAGTCTCAGGGGAGAAAAGAGGGCACTGCTCATGCACTGCAGCCAAATTTGCTCATTTATAAAGAGTCGATTAAATATCTCAAAAGCAAAGTGGCTTCCCAGTCTGCTCACTGGTGATTAGATTGAGGATTCTGTGTCTCTGTGTTGCCTGACTCTATCTTTCCCTCACTTTCCTCCATCCACCGATATCATTCCATCTCTCTCCTTCTTTTCATCTCGCTCTGTGCTTTTTTTTTTAATCTTCATCACTTCACATTCTCCCTTCTCTCTCTCTCCAACTTATCTTTCTCGATTTTTTTCCTTGTCACCCTCTCCCCATCTTTTTCACCTCAACATTTCTGTCCTTCTCTGCTCCTCCAACCTCTGCCAATTCAGTAGCTGAGAATCGATACTTGTTAACATAGTTTTGCCCTATGGCAGCTTCAGAAGACTTTACACACATACACACACAGACTGCGGAGTTTCTCTACACTAACTGATTAGCTATATTAACGTCAAGGCCATGCACTAAATGCCCAAAGCCAGCAACTTGATTGGTCAATACCCAGCGGCCTGTGTCCTAATTGGCTGGCCTACGAGAAAGAGCAGAGGGACTTACTACTTCATTAGAAAGCAGAGAGATGCCAAGATTAGACCCACAATCACAGTCAAAGTAAGTGTGTGTGTGTGTGAGAGAGAGAGAGAGGGAGAGGGTGTGTTTATGCCTGCCCTGCTCTATTCAGCTCATTTCTGCCCTGCCAATAAATCCATACTTACACAGAGGCCTTGATATTTAATATCCTCACCCTGGAACAGAACGCTTCACATTTGGCTTCCATGAAAGTCACAGAAGTCTTTTTAACTCAGGCCAGCTTCTTTTAATAAAGAGCTACCATAAGATAGATAGATAGATAGATAGATAGAGAGAGAGATAGATAGAGAGATAGATATAGAGAGAACTCATATCATTCTTGATCTCTCAATCTTCCTCTTCCCATCCACCCTCCCTTTCGTTCCTCCTGCCTCACTGTTTCTCTCTTCTATCTTTATCTCCAGCAATAGACTGACCCCCTACCAGCTAACTCACACTGTCATTCGGATGAGAGTGTCAGCACAGCGTCTTTTATGTGAATGAACCCACTGAGTTGAAGTTCACAAACCACACAATCAAGATAAAGCACCACCAATCTGTCAAGACAGTACCACAGCTACAGTAATACAACCCTTTTTACACTGTGAGTGAGCCTACGCGAGTGTGTATCTACATGCATAACAAGCGTAGTTTGTGTGTGCATTGGGGAAATTACAGTCAGTTGTGTGCGCCTGCCTGTGCTTGTGAATTAATATACTGTAAGTAAGTAGTTGCATAAGGTGTGTGTGAATGTCCTTTTGTAGTGCATTACCCAAGTGCATGTCTGCTACTGCCTCTGCAGGTCTTTTCGTCTACTGAGAAGATAAGTGAGGCATGTAACAGCCGTCAGAGCAAAAAGGAACTGAGTGATGATGAAGAGGTTACATTTGATCTAAAGCAGGCCCGACTATACGTTTAAAAGAGGAACGATCAAAGAGTAAAAGCTCACGATGACATGAGTCTTTGTTTCTGTGTCTACACATGCTGCACAGGTGTTGTACTATGACAGCTGTCACTAAACAGGCGATGACAAACACTACCTGGTTTCACCTCTTAAAAAGCACCTTGACTTTACTCTATGATTGAATTGCATACAGATATACACATGATTGCTTTCTTTTCTTAATCAAACATGGTGGTATAATTATACTTAATTTTCTGCTTTTCTTCAGCACAAAGATTCTGATGTTTTGTATTTCTATAGCTTGTTGCACGTAGAGTAACTTTTAACCCATAAATAAGAAGCAGGCTCTATTTAATGCTTATGTAATGCCATTTGGTAAATTAATTAAATGTCATCGACTGTGCTCTGTTTTATTGCCTGTTGCTGTAAACATGCCATAGTTAATTAAAGAAGAAAATTAATTAAAGTGGGATTACAGAATAAATTACAAACTGCAGCGCTCCCAAAAATATTATTATAGTTAGGGTCAACTGAAGTGAATACTGGCCATTCTTTTAATTTTCTTAGCTCTATTTTTATATAACATCCTCAAGTGAGGAAAAAAAACACCAGTGGGGAGGGTTGGCTTCTGAGTGAAAGTCTTTATACAGCCTATAAATTTTAGGTTTGGTATGTAAATTACTTCTCTCTGTAGTAATTTTATTAAATGCTGTCACCACATCAGTCAACGCACTGCACTCCTCCACTTGTTGGTTAGTGTATTTTAGTGAAAGGGATTCTTCATATAGAGGAACACACAAGTTCAGTCAGGACACACACGTCAAGGTTTTGACCATTTATTGTAACAACATGCATTTTATTTGGCTGTTTGGCTCTGCTCATGTAGTGCTCAGGAACAAAGCTGAAAGCTTGATGCTTGACTGTCCCTGAGCTTACACCCCCCCCCCACCCCCCCAGCAGACCCTGAGATACACAACATTTAAAGAACATGATGACAAAAGAAATGTTCAACATCACAATTAACTGAATGCTAATACAGGAGGAGGCAGGGGAGGTTGAGGGAGTTCAAATTTGAAGCAGGCAGCGGTGTAGCAGCAAGGGAGGAACTCAGCGTTGCTGTTGGCAGACTGAATGCAAGCCAAATGTTTATATAGACCACCTATTGGCAGATGTAGGTAGTGGACAAACATGATTGGAGGTTTTATGGAACATGTGACTATAAATGTCCTTTCGTGCCTGCCTGAACTACCTCAACGCTCCATTATGACAAGCTAAAGATTAGACATATTCAGCATAAATTAACTGTACAACTGCACAGCTATTGCAATTATCAATAACAATTAAATTCTTAACAGTATTCCAGCATCTAATACTTACTTACAAGGCACATTAAAGGGGAACAAATGCCGCATTTATTAAGCTACATCAGCTCTAAACAAACCGTCATGTTCTTATTAGAACAACCACGCTAAACTAGTTAGCAACATGTGTCTGTGGGTTAACAACTTTCCTAACACAGATGATGTGCAAGCAAACAACGAGCAGCTTCCTAAAACTCCATAAAAGTTTTCTTTGTAACTTTGATTCAAAATAGTGCATGCAACACAAAAAGCATAGATTTTTTTTTTTTTTTTCATGTCGGTGTGGTTTCCTCTCTATTGTGAAGAGTTTAATGATCTCACCTGGGTTTTGCGGGTATTTGAAAATGCAAATTGTTACCTCCCGCTGCCATTTTAAACAAGCTTTCCAATTAGAGTTTTAATCATCTTTGTCGCCTTTCTAAATCTTGTGACATCCACACTCATAGCCATTCTCCTGTGAAATGCTCTGTGAAAACTCACAACAGTGGGCTAATTTGGCTCATGATGAGAAGGTACAAGGTGATGGATCTACGTGATGCAGTCAGTTAATTAATCTCATCTCTGTGACTCTGAAACACCTCATAATGTTGAACAGTTTTGGTTATGAGGGTCTGAATCCTTCCGTCATTCATGAAATCTTTTTGTCTGTTTAACAGATCATCATTTTTAAATGACAAAAAAGTAAAGATACTAATTATGCATCCCTCAGTTTGAATCCAGCCTGATGACATCCAATGTACCCACGTAGAGGTGTGTGTTTGTGTGTATGAAGGCATTAATGTTTTTAACATCTTGACCTCATTTCTTTCTCTTTCTTACTGTACACAAACAATGATAAACACAGGTAAAGGTACGTATAAATAGGCACAAACACATGAGGGACATGCATACACTTTTTCTGACACAAACTGAGAATCACAAAAGAATGAGTTATTGTGTGTGTGTGTGTGTGTGTGTGTGTGTGTGTGTGTGTGTGTGTTTGAGAGAGCAATAAATAATTACACGACTGTAACACCTGATTTTCATGAACACTGACACTCTCTCACACTCGCATGCACAACGTAATTGAACCCTTCCTTTTGTGGTCTAAGTGTGCTGCAGATATGAAATCCAATAAATCTTGCATGGTGGCAGGAGGCATCCGCATTAGCCGAGTCTGCCTTGGACAGCACAAACACGGGGACGTATAGATGAAGAGAGATGGGTCTGTCTGTGTATCTGTGCAAGTGTGAGAGAAGTAGAGACAGAGAGTGACAGAAAGAAACAAATCGTATGTGCGTGCAGGTGAGGCGTCAGAGCTTCAACAGACAAAGACGAAGGGAAAGCACATTTTAAATGTGTATATTTAACACACGATTGGGTGAACTCACACTAGAACTGGAGCTTTCACACATCTGATATTTCCACACAAGATGTTTTCTGATCAGTGTGAAAATGACAAATATTTGCTGTTTGTCACCCTCACTATTAAGATGTAGAAAAATGCTGTTTTACTTGGAAGACAAAATGTGAGAAAATGGCAAAATTATCACACAAATTGTCTGTTGTAAATGTTCATCTCAATTTGCAGACTGACTTCCTGGTTGAACTTTCACCTACTGGATTTGTAGTTTTACACACACACACACACACAAACCTTTTCTGTGATAAAGAGTATAACCAAATAAAGTAATCCAGCAAAAGTTGTTGTTTACAACCTGTATGGTTGTCTGTCTTGGTGGTTCTTTGCCGCATCAGAGTTCATTGAAGTGATGTTGCTGTGTTGCCAGATCTCAGCAATTAACTTGGGTAGTACAATATCATCACAGCTGATGGAAACAATGAATAAAACTAGGAAAATAATACTGATACTACTAATGCAACTGGAAATATTCCTCAACCCTCAACTGCTCCACTTAAGCTACTTAGCAGCTAACAGGTTAGATTATGTTTGTACTGAGCAGATTCCATGTGTGAAGGTGTGTAAGAAAGACCCTGACACACACTAAACTCAAAGAACTAGAGCCGAAAAAGCCTGACAGACACATATCCCCTCGTCTTTGTTAAAAATGGTATATGAAAAAGTCGCAAAGACTAAAGCTGATACCCGGCTGACCAAGCACACATGCTCTGTATCTGCAGGAGCAAGAACCACTGACCAGTCTGAGCCTGAAAAACACTGTCCACTTATCTGCATGTTTTGGTACAACCACTCTCATGCTGTTTTGCTCTATTTGCGCTTTTGCTTATGCATGCACATCAGGAGCTTAAACAATTCAAATTTTTGCAAGCAAGGGGCTTACATTTGTCTGTTTGTTGTTGCTTAAATGAATTTTCTTCAAACTGTAATGTGCTGTTAGTGGAGCACAAACTGTTTGAAAATACTAAAAGTATTGGTGTTCCAAATTTGACACACAGATTAATAGTGCATGTGCAGAGTAAATGCGTTTGGGTGTGTGTGTGGGTGTGTGTGTGGGTGTGCGCACAAATGCAGACTTCTCCCTTCATCATTAGATAGATGTGGTGTTTAGTGATGGATAGTGTGTGTCTGGAGGTCATATCTCAAACTGTCATTCACATTCTGCTGCTGAAAACACCCACCCTGTTACACTGAGCCCTTACCAGCTCCACAGGTGTTGTTCTGTAGCTGACCTTTACCTTGAGACAGGCAAAAAGACGACAATCGATCAAGTTATTGGCAGAATGTCTCATCTATAGAAGGTGTTTTACTTCATTGTTACTGAACATATGGAAGGGTTAAATGTGAACAAAAAAAAGAACCTCTTTTTTGTTTGTTTGTGTTTTTTCTCCCCAATTTCTGCCATAGTGGGGTCTAAGTCTGGTAATTTCAGCTAGTCCATCCGGCCTTTAAAGTTGTCCAGATACAGCATCAGTTTCCGGAGATTAACATTGATATGTGTTATTTTATGATATTCATAGTTTACATTGAGTTTTTGGTGACAAACCTGACCTCTGCTCTACACATTCATGCTCCCCAGTGGATACAACATTTCTTTTTTGGATACTTCATGAACTTTCTGCAGGTGTATTCATGCTCATCAGTACACCAACTTTGTTCAAATTTTCCCAATGGCACCTGTGGTGGTAAATTACTAACCAACTGTCCTTAGGTCATGCAATATGGTGTATAAGTTACTGATCATGCATTATTCTTTGAAGCTTGCACTGATGTTTTGCTTCCCATGCACATGTAATAAAGGAGTTTCGAACTCAGAAGCCTGGATTGAGACTTCTTTTAAAAATTTTTCACTATGCACTGGGTTTCAGATTTACAGCTTTAATATTCCCAGCAGATCTCATGGCAATCTGCCTTTAAAATTGTGAGTGTGACGTGTTTGGCTCAGTAGAATCTGTTGATTATCTGATATTACGCAATGTATGTGATATGGTACTTTGTTATCTAAAAAATGCGTTCAAATTGTCTTTTGATTGTTTTACCTCCATCAGCCGTACGTCCAAGCCACAACTGGCCTCGTCTTGAACCAGGATCAGTGTTCCTTGATGTTTTCATATTGGAAAGTTTAATTTAATTCACCATTTCTAACCATTGCTCTGTGGGTATGGAAAGTGTTTCTGTTTTTGCATGCTGGTCAAGATCTACTCCACAGGATGCAAGCAGCATGGACTTCCTCCTGCTGCCAGGATCCCATTGGTAGGAAAGATGATCCTGCATTATGCAAAGAAGTTCAGTTAATGCTACCTATAAGTGCACAAGCTGACTGCCCGAGCTAGTGACAGCACCCCAATCAAAAAAAATTCTATCTGACATCAACTATATGATACATGTTATGTGTCACATTTGGTGTTGAGTGGGTGTTTTAGGGTGAAATAACCCTTTAAGTGATGGATGTATATTGTGTCAGAGGTGATTTGTAATTAAGTGGAAAGACATTTTTGGGCACCATTATCATTCATTCTAGTTGATTATGACTAGAGTGATTAATGTGGCAATCTATGGTGCAGACCTGACTCAATTCATTACATAGCCTTATTAATGAGAAAGAAAATTAAAATGTATAATTAAAACACAGTGGATACATTAAAAGTTTTTAAGCTGTGTAATTTGTTTCTGGACAATAAAAACCCAGCTACATATTCATCTGATATCAGCATTGTCTTGTAGGAAGTAGATATTTTCAGGTTTTCTTCAACAAACAAGACAGAGTAGCATAGTGATTATAAATTCTATTGAACATTTTTAAATGCATTATCCAATATTTGGCAGTTCAAAGCCTGGAGGCAAAAGGAAACACAATAAGATGTGACAGTATTGAGTCCAGGCCTTATTTTTAAATTGTTTACACTTCTTCACAACAGTTTAAATGCATATTTTTACTGTAATGCTTCTTCATTTAAGAAAAAAAATATTACAACAATTACAATTTTGAATATATTTAAAGAATAGTCATGCTACATTGATATTTTGCTTGTGAATTATTTAACAAATATTGTGTTGGGATAAACATTTCCCAAATGTAACGGGCCCTAATCCAGCTCCAACTCTTTTTTTAAATAAAAGTATGAATACTGGAATTCATATTAAGTTGACACATTCAGTTTAAAGTGTTCCAATTTATCTTCAGCTTGTATCTTTGGCAGATTAACAAATCCTACAGGGGTGCTGATAGAAAAAGTCTGTTTGCATCCAATGAGTGGGTTAGTTTTCAAATGGACCAGTCCCCAAATGTCAACACAGGAAAAAATCCTGCAGTCTTTGGAATAAAATTAGAACCGACCAGCTGTCCAAAGTGCATGAAATAGTTCAAACTCTCATTGAAAATGGTCAGCAGGGGTAGTCTGTGATTTATTTTGGAATCAAAATTTTTGGCATCCCTATTCCCTGAGTTCTTGGATCTGGTTAATGTTGAAAATTCAAGGGAGTAGAGGACACTTTATTAAAATGTTTGGAAAATGCAGGATTTTGCAGCATCATGAAAAGCACTCTAGTGTGCCAACCAGACTGATCAAATATTCCTCCAATCTCTTGAATTTGCAAACTTTAACCAGGGGCGTTTCTAGGAGTTGACAAGGCCCCAGACCATCTGGGGCTGCGGTCAGGGTGTGTGTGCACGGAGCATGTGCTTAATTTTTTTGGGTGGTCCCTGCTGTTCTGCCTGGAACACGAC
Source organism: Thunnus albacares (assembly GCF_914725855.1). Taxonomy (NCBI): domain Eukaryota; kingdom Metazoa; phylum Chordata; class Actinopteri; order Scombriformes; family Scombridae; genus Thunnus; species Thunnus albacares. The sequence goes on along the minus strand of NC_058123.1, from coordinate 21,494,581 downwards.
TGCCTAAATTTCATTTAATTTTACTGCATTGTATGACTACTGCAAACATTACATTTCATTTGAAATTTAATTTTAATAGTAATGTTAAGACAATTGCTCTGGAAAAAATGGACATCTGCAGGGCAGCTGAGAATTCTCAAACCTATGGCACCAGTGTTTAAATATCCACTTTACTTTTTTATTCTTTTTTTACATTTTCATTTGTTTATTTATGTTTGTCACTTTGTGTCATACAAATAAAATAAACTAGTAGCCTGATGACAGTATATTGAACTGAAACACCTGTTTATTTGTACAACCATTTGGGATACTCTCCAAGTATCCTACATCCCTTAACTCATGCCTACATGACAAAAAAAATCATTACCTTAAACATTGTTCCCATAACATGTTTTTCATTCACCGGACAATCAACCTTAAAAATTGTACTGTATATAAGAATTTCGGGGCTATTTCCAAGATATAGCATGCACATCTTTGTTTTTGACAGATGCTTTTTTTGGGAGGGGAGTGCACTTTTGGAAGTCTGCATTATGCAATGGCCTCATACACTGCCATCTAGTGGATGGAAAATACAGGCTATTTAAGATTTTTTTTTAACATAGTGATGCAGGTTGGTTGAAATTACTAAAAATGTAATCAATGTTTTTTTACCAAGTGTTTTAGCAACCATGAAATTAATATAAGCACAAACAATTGCTTTCGAGACTTATCCATCAAACCAATTTAGACGAAAAAAAAACCTACTTTATGTAGGCTAGTACGTAAGTTCATACTGCCATTTAGTGCGTGCATGATCTACAGCAGTGTTTCACATGGGTCTTAATTATTAATAAATAAATAAATATTAAAACAGGTCCTCAATTATCTGTATGCATAGTATGAAGCCAAAACCCTCTCAAGTTAATTATTTAAAGTTAGTTATTTAAAAATTAAAAAAAAATGAATAAAACACTGTAAGCTGGTAGCTCAGTGGTCTAAAAGCAGGATAAATGTTATCTCATTAGCCAACACAATAATATGCCAAATCAGTTTTGGATCATAAAAACACTTGTGTCCCCAGGGGAGAAAACTGTGAAAACTCATCTACAGGCAATGAAACAACAACAGCGATTTGAAAAATAACCAAACAAATTGAAGTTCAGTAATAAATCAAACTTCTTTAGAGCAATATGCTTCAGTAAATATAACATGGAAGAACAATTGCTCACTTCAAGGCAGAAGTTTAATTATACTATATATAGTATATACCATATGATTGAGTCTAGAATGTCCTTTAATATCAATAGTAAAAGCTATATGATGTTTATACATTTAAGTGCTTCGGAGCATTCCATCCTTGATGTTTTCATCTCTAAAAGGTTATGATAAAGTGGTTGGTGGTCCACTTATCCTCTGAAAATTCCCTCTTAATGTCAGCACACCTGAATGCCACCATAATTTCAGCATCTTGTTTACATGCTTTTTCTGTAATTGCAGGGCATACATTTAATGGCATAGGATAGTTAGTAGGCTGTTTCCTTTGAAATGTAGTAAAATAAAAGCATCAAGTTCTCTTAAACAGTATTATCAAGTTAAGTGTTTTAATTCAGTTCTTGTGTAAGATAGTTACTTTACATATCTGGGTATACTCCTCCAGCTCTCTCAACTCTACTTGGTTGTCCTGTATGCTGTGTTGGCTGCCCGTCCTCTCGTGTTGCTGGTTTCTCTGTACTCACTGTCACTTCTTTCCTGCCTTTTTGCTGTGTTAGAAGTCCATTCTCTTGTGTTGGCTGACCTGAGGAGTTAAAACAGATATTAACATTAATAATGAAATTTAATATATACAAGCTACTTACTACTCTCTCAAGACCTAGAGTCTGCTCTTGACTACAGTTCTGCTACTTACTTGTCTGCTACTTAATTTGCAATATATTTTGTTGTGGTCAATGACAAAATGAACAAACATAAAACATGTATTACTACTGTTACAACCCCTCCCTTTCTGCCTTCATTGGTTTGACTGGCCACTTCCTGCAGGAGCTGGCAGTCAGGGAGGGTTGTTAAGGTAACGCCGGGACACCTGGATAGGCCTCCCCCATGGCTATAAATACTAGTCTGATCCATTGTCTCTTTCTATCTCCAAGGCTCCACATCTCACCTGGTTCTGGGTTTGTTTTGGTATTTTTCTTTTGCATTCAACAGCAGCATACACACACACCTCCCTCATCCACACATTACATTCACTACTGATGCAGTTACTTTCCATACCTCATGCCTTTTGTGATCAGTTATGTTGCTTTATTTTCCAATAAAACCAATATTTGGCACTTTACCTTGACGGGCTTCCCCTCTTTGTCACATGCATTGAGCCGGTTTGTGAGAAGTGGGGGCTCATCCTGACACTACACTTATCTAGGTGCACCACAAAACTGGTGTTTACCATGGAGCTATATCTATGAAATCCACAGAGTCTCTAGTTTTAGGAGATGCCTCAGTCTTCCCGCTAACAAACTTGACCCACCTCTGACAGACAGAAATGTTTTTAGTCCCTTTTTACTCAAATTTATTTCAAATGTATTATTGAAACACTTAAAGTATTATGAATAGTTACCTGTGACGCAGTACTGTACATGCAGGTGAGGGCATGAGCACACACAAAGCCCCAGCCCACTCCCTCAGTCTCTACTCTACTATATCCACAGATCCACACACAGGCAGCAGCAGCAGCAGTACAGGTTGGGGGTGGTCAGAAATCAAATTAATTACATTTCCTGATGATTATAGATTTTTTCCTCTGTCAGAAAGATTCGTGGCCAGACAAAAAACATTCCTGGCTGAAGCCCCAGAAGCCGGATGTTGATGACGCCAATGTCTTTAACCACAGATTGGAAGTGTTTTTTTGTGTTTTTTCTGGCTCAGCCGTGTCAAAGTCTTCATGTGAAAGAATATATTTAGCAAACCACTAAAAAAACGCACTGGATCTCAGGTCCTAAAGCACTGACAAATGACCAGCTGCCATACAAGCTGCACAGAAATTAATAAAGCAGTCAATAAATACTAAGAATGCCTGTGCAAATGCAAAGAAGAGCAGCAAAGAAAGGCATGTGTACAGAGGATTTGCAGATAGTATGCAGTGTATCAGAGTATTAGGGATTTCTATGTGATCTCAGACTCAGGTCCCCTCTCCACAGGCAGGCAAATCCCTCAGGAGTTCCTGGCTTCATTCACATAGTCTCAAACAGAAATGATTGGAGGCACTTGAGGGAACCGGCTGTGTGATTGTTCACATCAGTTCTTCTCAAGCCCAGTCAGTCACAGTCACCTTCTAACCCAAGGAAAAAAAAAATCTAACCACAAGTGTCACATTTCCAACCACGAGTCAGGACAGTTTTTTAAAAAATTGTAAATATAATCGTCCCCTAACCTTAACCCCATTGTTATTATTGTAGCTATGACGACGAAGGCTGGCTAACTTTAAGGTAGTAGTAACTTTTTTTTAATGATCTTTATTGAATTTCACAATAAAAAATTACAAATACAATATATCAAATTATAAAGTGCAACCAGTGCCAAAGTGCAAACATTTGTCCTCCTCATTGCTATTTTTTTAACAAAGTTTCCAATTTACAAAATGAAAACATGTAGCCTACATGAGAGAAAAAACAAAAAAAAAAAAAAAAGTGCTGTATAATGAAGCGCAGAGAGTTCAGGTCAGTCTGAAGTGCCTCCTTGAGTTCATGTTGGTCCCTCAGATCAAAGATCCAGCACCTGCCAAGGAAAGTTCTGATTTTTGTCCAAAGTTCTCCCCCTTCTGAGGTCAGAGAGCATGTGCTTAATGACCATGTCTGTGTGATGACCATGGCACATCTGGTTTGCCACAGTTTAACACACACTGCGCTGATGATCAGTTGGAACAGTTCTTTCTGTTTGGAGGGCATCTTCTCTTCCAGCAGACCATACATGACAGAGTTTAATTTCAAGTTAAAAACCAGACCTCCTGAGCTCTGTAACAGTCCATCAGCAGGTGTTGCTGTGTTTCATCCTCATTACAATAAACCATGGGACATTCTTCTGTTGTTACATAACCATTGACAGGAAGTCTGTTAACAGAAATTAGCCATTGAACATCTCTAATACTCTCTGAGAGATTTTTATTTTTTTAAATTTTTATCACCTCTGTGCCTGTGTTATCAGTTCAGTTTTTATATTTAATAACCCACCATAATTAAAATCATTAATCTTTTTAAAAAATCATTTTACTTGATAGACCATTCCAGTCTATCTGTAAATTTTGGTGCTGTGTAATAGTCTGCATATATTAGTTTGTGCTGAGGACCATGTCTAGCTCTGCCTCTCTTCTTTCTCCACATGGAGAAATCTTCAACCCAGAGAGCATTTCTGGAGATGGTGGCAGAAGCATTTTTAACAAAAGCTATTTTTAATCTGGTACCAAACTCTACAGCGCCCAGCCCCACATATTCCTTGCTTTTATATAATATAATATCTCATTTGGTAACTGCCCTTATTGTACCCCAGATTAAGTTGACACACTGTTTGTTGATTTTCATCATCATTTTGTTGGCTAGAGGAAGGATGTTAGCCAGAAAGAGGCATTGGGACAGGATGAAGGTTTTGACTATATTTATTCTTGATCTGTAATTAGTATCTTTGTTTTCCCATTTCATCTTTAATTTCACACACTTTTTTTCTCCCAGTTTCTTTCACCACAGTGTCTGTTACAGATGGTCAGACCGAGTATTTTAATTTCTGGTTTGATCTGAATGTTAATATTTTGTCTGTCACTCTCTTCTCCGATCCAAACTCCTTCTGTTTTGGCATGATTTAGTTTAGCTCCAGAAGCTTGTTTATACAGATGTAAAAGATTGATTAAATCATGCATTTCAGCTAGATTTTTTCTCTAACAGTGAAGTCATCAGCATAAGCAATGGCTGCCACCCTGTGTGCATGCCTCACACATGTGCCAGTAATCCAGCTGTCTGCATAGATTCTTGTGATTAAGGGACTTATTGCTAGTAGTATTGTAGTAACTTAAACCCACACCACATGTTTCTCTAACCTTAACAAAGTGATAATTTTACCCAAACCATGACCTAACCAAGTGGTTTTTGTGCCTAAACCTAAGTAAACCTCAACCACAGCAATGTCACATCATAAAACAGAATTATTTTTTAACAGTGATTTGTAACAGTTTTGGAAAGCACAGACAAATGATGTTGTCCTGCCAAGATGAAAAAACGCTCCTATCTATCATTCTGGAGTGCACGAGGTCATTTAATTTAGAGGACTTGTTGAGTTTTTGTGTTTCCAGAGCTATTTGGCAGGATTCAGTTTATAGCTGTGTTGTATGTTATTGCCAGGTTTATGTCAGAAAGGTTTTAAATTCATTATTTTAATGTATTATTTTTATGTCTTAATTCCTACCTTGAGTCGTTGCCAGGAAGCTCTGCAGGGGAGAGCTGTCATTTTTGTTTCATTCTCTGTTCTCCTGTTTTTTTTTGTGTTGATAGGGAGTTAGTTTTAGTATTGCAACATTTTCCTTTGGGGTAGCCTATCTAGTATTAAGGGTCTATTAAGGGTTGGCTGGTTTGATATTGTGGCTTGGGCTCCCACTAAATTCTTTTGCTTCAATATCAGGAAATATTAGACTAAAAATCTGAACAAACTCCTGATACATCTAGATTTATGTTACTCCCCTCTCCCCTAGAATACCTAGGGGTCGTAACAACCGTTATCATCAACACAACAAAGGGCATATAACACTAGAACCGCAAGGTGTTGCTGTATACCTAAAACTGTGACGGGTAAAATCTAACCGTGCACCTGATTACTGCATTACTAATAGTAAAGAAAGTTCTCTGTCATTCTATAAGGCATTGTCTTCATAAAGGAATGTCTAAAGTCACAAAATGAGTTAGTTCAATCTTCACCTGTGTTTTGGTCCTCTTGTTTTATAATCTAAGTATCTTTAAGAACACTACTAAACCCGGTGGCGGTTACCTGGATTCATCTTCACTATTTTTAACAATAGGAGGTGCCACACAATGCAATTTTAGGAAAAGTCAAAGACTGGGGGACATGAATATTTTATTCAAACCTAGTAACATGCAATTGAAAGAAAGGTGTTCATCAGTCCAGTGGAGTTCCAGAGACTTGTGGTAGCCCAACTCCTTAATTAGACACTTTGTGATTGCTTTTACTATATTTTTCACCCATCTGTTTGTCATATTTTGAAAAGTTATCAAATCTAAAAACATATTTGAATAAAGTATTTTGGAGTTGTCATTGACTATGAGAACATGGAAGAGGAGGTGATTACTTTGAGTCAATTTTTTAATTAGTCTGGCCCTGGACAGAGAGCACATCATCATGTGAAGATTCAGTGTACATGGCCACAGGGTAAACAAACAAAACAAATGTCATCATTTATGATTCTCATTTTGCAGCAGAAAATGTTCTAATATCACTGAGACATTCATTGAGAATGTTAAGTGAGTATTGTATGTTGTTGAATGTGGTAGTAATGGCAATGGCAGGAAACTTTGTTTACAAGTTACAGCATTCAATGGGTGGCTTCAGTATGAACTTTGAGGACCTCTGCATTGTTGAAAGAGAGGATGAGTTAACATGATATTTATGTGATCAAAGACACAATAGAATTCGGTGCAATGCCTCTAATGAACACAGAGGTGAATCAACACCTCTTTGACACAGCCATGACAAAAAGAAGAGCATTTAAAGTATTTCTTATTGCAGGAATGTTGTTCTGGGTTGTAATATTATTTCAGATTTTCTTTTCATTATGTCACCACTTGCGTGTTTCAAGCCAGTCATATCTTTGTCACTCTTGGTGGGTAAACTTTAGTTTGAAATGACAGTAATTTCTAGTTGAAAAACATTCGAGTTATGATTCATGATGTTGGTTTTAATCAGTTTAATAAAGTAGGTTAAATATTAGCTCCAGCTGTACAGTGTGACAGTAAAATATTGAAACAATCTAGTCAAGGGAGCAATAATAAAAAGCCCAATCAAATATAAACAGCAACCCTTGTCCTTCAAACTAAAAGCCAACCCTGAATTTATAGAGCAAAGCAACTACCGATGCATCCTGCCAATATTCATGGGAGTGGGCTGTTTTATGCTCTCAAACAAGATAAAAAAGTCATGATTTATCAACACAGATTACATTTCTCATCACTGAAAGATCGATGGTTGATTTGAACTTACTGTTTTATGAAGGCCAAACCACCAGTCATATGAGTGACTCCGGTGATTTATTACCAGAGATTATATGGCAGTTCAACACAAGATGAGTGGCAATCTTTAACTTCCTCCCACATAAAGACAGATGACTGGTAGTCACACAGACCTGATTCAGTACACTGGGTTTACATTTTATTTCATGGGTTTTATGAAGACATATTTAGGAGCCACACCTATCATCTGGTTCTAATCAACTTGTGATTTAATACAGTGAGTTAGACCAAAGTCCTTCACTTTTACCACAACATTTTACATGCTGGTTATATTCAAGAATGGGAAAGGAGGGAAGCAGGAGATGAGAAGTGTGTAACAGAGAAAGTGTGTAGGAGTGTGTATTAAAGTGCCTTTGTGCATGTGTGCATGCATGCGTGTAAGTAACCAAATGAGGAAAAAAGTGTGTGTAGGAGGAGGAATTGTGTCATCACTCATAAAGACATGAGCAGTGTTAAAATCAGCCGAAATTCTTCTGTCCCTTTTTAATAGCTCCACAGACCTCAGTGACCCACGTCAATGATGGAATTCAAGACAAAGTTCAGCTTGTCAGACACTTCACTACTCAGATTAAATGCAGGATGGAAGATTTATTACACAGATCTGATGTTGGAAGATGGAGTTAGGGTGATTTCATTGTTTTACTAAATCCATTTTAAATATAATTTGAAAGTTTAATTCTCTTTAAAAGTTGCTGAGTGTTCAATCTTAGATATTTGGTGGTGGACTGCTTACGTTTTTTTTACTAGTATTAGGTTTTTGCAGGGTTGACTGAACGGGACGTGGAAAACATAAATGAGGAGAAAGTGAATCAAAGATGACACAATGAATAATTTTCCCTCCCAATGAATGAGTAGATATAATCCATCACATTTGTTAAGTTTTGTGTAGTCAGGATAATTTAACAATGGATCACCTAGTAAGGACAAGATGGATGTGAGAGTTTGTGAACTTTTGGAGTTACTATTACTGAGAATTTTCTACAGACTGTTTGAATTGAACATTTACTGAGTGTATTTACTAAGCTAGCAGTCATGCTTAATTTGAGATTGTGGAAGTGAGCTAGCTACATAACTTGCTGTCCTATTGCAAAGCCAGCACTGTTTTTGAGGCTATTGCCAACTCCAGAAGATGGACAGACAGGCCCAGATGTTGCACAATAGTGTAAGCCAAGGAACAAGGGAATTACGTGTTTATCCAGCAGATTGCTAAGGAGCTGTTTCACTGATCAACTAGCCACTTTCAGAGCTCAAGGACAGCGCATAACTGACCTGTGGTGTTGGTGAGTAAGACATTTTTTTTCAGACTTCCTTTGAATCTCTTGACACAAGTAAAAGAGATGGATAGTACAAACCTTTAATAAAAGAACAGGCACACAATCAGTATGAGCCACTCCGTACAGCAGGATGCACAAAAATGCCACAGTCCATCAGTAATTCAATTTTACTTCAGAAACACATTATTAAGCTAATAGTAAAATTATATCTATTCTATTAATCCTTTTTGAGTGAGACTTTAATTTCCTCCTCCACCATTTGTGCAAGAACTGACAAGTATTACAGATGTAAACAATTAAAAATAGAAGGCAAGGTTATAGCTTACCTTATCAAAAAAGGGAGGACGTGTGTTGCTGATGGTAAATATCTAAGAACCTACATGCCTGTATGGGTATGGGAAAAACGTGGGAGAGGAACTGCTGTGGGAAATGTGGGTGGCACAATAAACTTACTAAAAGGCTACACATGTCTCCCTTCTGTTTTCTCTACATGATATAGGATTGATTACATTCTATTACATTAGGCTTTGCTACAGTGCACCTTTTCTTTCTCTGACTTGATTCCCTCTTTAATAATTTCCGACTGTAATGTCATCCAAAACTGCAAAAGTATGAGTTTCACAAAGATTTTCATTACAGTGATATTGACTATATTACATTATATTGTATAGGGGTTTATGTTAATGAATCCACTCCCTTGAATTAAGCAAATGTACAGTATGTGTATACACATAACAGTAATTATAGGAAATGTGTTGGCTGATTATACATGCTCTTATAGTAACACACCTGCAAAAAAGTAATTATCCATGTAAGTGCAAGACTATAAAATTAGTAAATTAACTGTAAATAAATCAATTTTCTTTCCACTTTCTGAACAATTTGTTAGAAGTACATTTGCATAACTAATTGTTTTCACCAAAGTTTGTTTTTTATTTTTCCAACTTTTCTTATTATTCACTTTTAAATTCCTGTTGTGCGCTTTTTCCCCCTTTTCAACATTCGATCTATTGCCTTTGCTGCTGCACTTACTAATTTTCTCCACAAGGATCAATAAAGTTGTATCTTGTTTTGTCATGTCTTAAACATCCTGTCCTTGTTAATACAACAAGAACTTCCAGGATGGCAGACAGATTAGTCAAATATACATTTGTTTGGGTATCAGTGTTCATGTGTTTGTGTGTATGTGTATGTGTGTGTGTGTGTGTGTGTGTGTGTGTGTGTGTGTGTGTGTGTGTGTGTGTGTGTGTGTGAGTGAGTGTTCTCAGGTCAGTCAGTTCACAGCTCAGGCCAAATAGAACCAATGATCCAAGTTAATTCTGTGTAAATGACTGCTGGGATCACAGCTAATCCAGGGGGATGGGCACCATACAAGGCAGGTGATTGACTGAATGTGAGAATGTTAAGTGTGTGATTTGCTCTGTGTGTGTATTCAATTTAGTCTGTGTGATGACAGTGAGCATGAGCTGGCGTGTACAACACTTATGTATTGAGTGCAAAAGTGTTTAAGTCAATTTCATCTCATAAACCAAAAACAAGAGAAAAGAAGCCATCTTTATACCATCCCAAGTTGTTCTTCACTTCACATCTGATGAGTTCTCAGCCCAGATCTTTTATGGTCGACTGGGTCTTTAGTAATGATGCAGATCTTCCAGTTACCATTCAATGTGACATAATGAATAATACAATCAACCAGTTTTCAGAATCCTATTCAATTTCCATAAAAGGAAGATGAATGACTAGGAGAGGACAGTTGATGGCCTGACTGGCAAGTCAACAAAACTGTTGGCCAAGGACAGTTGGCCACAGCTGAGCCTTTCATGATCACAGCAGCGACAGCAAATCAGATTTCCACACTATCATGTTTTTTAACTGTTGTGATTTTGTTTCTTAAAGCAATGATAAAGTATTAAAATGATAAAGTTATTCAAAACATATGATCTCTGCATAACCTTTGTTTCATAAATGACATGAATAAATGTCTCAAAATACTGCCTGCATTTTAGTTGCTTTCTTTATTAGTATTGATGGTAGTAATATTTTTCCTCTTAATGTCTTTATTCAATGCTACCAAATTAGCACTCAAAAGCTAGACCTGCTGCAAGTGCTTATACAAACCATACAACATTATGAGATGCAATACCAATAGCCCTTTTGCAATGCAGGAACTTTTTTTGGAACTCAGGAACTCAACCTGCTTTTCAGCCAGAACAACCAGCGTCTAAATTCCGTTCTTCGGGCCGTACTCCTTTGTCCCAAAAAGTTGCTGTTTTCGCAACACTAGTTACAAAGAATAACACAGCAACTCTGTTGTTGTACTATAGGGCTCCTTACTTCCTGGGGTTATTAGGTTGTAAAGTGACTTCAGTGGCCTCAAATCATGTTAGAGAAATTGTCAGTCAGCTGTTCAGAAAACTGCTCTAGGTTCCCTCAGTTCATGCCTGCTGTTGCCACACTTCTTGCTTTGTCAGAGTTACTGATCACCCAGAGTTTACAGCAACACCTGAGGCCCTCACTGCCTCACACAGTTTCAGCAACTGTCTTAGCCGTGATGCTGCCACAAATGATTTAATTTCTACTAGGTGATTTTTTTTCTTGTCTGTGTTCTTTTCTTGTCTGTAACTTTTTTTGATCTTCATCTGTTCACTGTGGTCCAGCTTGCCCTATACTTTATTGATTCTCAAGACACATTTAAAGGTGCCCTGAGGTGTTTTCTTGTAATCAAACAAAACCTAGGTATACTCACCAAAAGTCATTGGGCCCTATCTTACGCCCAGTGCAAAGTGCGACGCAAGATCGACACAGTTGTCATTTTCCTGTCCAGCACCCACATTGTTTAAATATCAAATGCACTTACGCCCATCAGAACACACATGGTGGTCTTAGAATGAGGTGTGGTCAGGCGCATTGTTGGCGCATTGCTATCTTGAGGCAGCAGAGAGCGATTGCGCTATTGACCAACAAAACCCTGGTCTTCCCTGCCTTTGCTAGCATTTCTTGGCACATTACAGCCACCTGTAGATCATTGGAATAGTGTGAAATGATTGGCAGGACTCTATCACATCACCTGCATTTGCATGTGTCCTCTTGTATACACCAAAACCAACAAAACAGGGATTGAATCATTAGAGGTCAGAAGTCCAAGGTTCAAGTATTCCCGTCACATCCTCTGTTGAACTCACTTTTTCAACATCAAGATACACACTGTCTCCTAAAAATTTGTTTCACCTATTCACCTTACTCTGTCTCTCCACAGACACCTGTAACCTCCCATTTCTGTCTCCCGTCATTCACTATTTCTATCCCCTCTTCCCTACACCTCACAATGTCACTACTTCCCCTCTGTGCTGCCTGAAATGTTGTTAAGCCTACAAGGTTGCAGACAGTTGAGAGACCGTTGTTTGACAGATGACTTCCTCCACTTTCAATCTCCCATGTCCTTCTCTGGATCTGTCTCGGCCGCAGTGGTGTACTGGCCATCGGGCATACCGGGACAAATCCCGGTGGGCTGCCGCATCGGTGGGCCGTCAAAAAAATCTGTTTTTGGGCCGGTAGACCGTCAAAAAATCTGTTTTTACTGGCTCTGGCTGTCTCTTTGCTGGCCCTCTCTGTGTGCTTGTCATTCGGGGTGTGCATGAGAGCATAGTGCGTGCGTCACTGGCCAATCACAACCCTGGGCCAGCCCCAGTGGATAAGTCCAGGGCTGAATCTCTTTCCCAGCACACGCCAGCTCTGCCACTTGAGACATCGCAGTTGATGCCGCGGCAAAAGTTACCTCTGCAATCACCATTTCACCACTCTTGTCCTCTCTTGTAAATGCAATCCTCCGCTTCGAAATCAGCCTATTCCTCTCGCCTCACTTTCTGCCAAACAGTTTGGCAGATAGTTTGAGAAAAAGCCTGACAACATCCAAAGCTTCTTCACACAGCCACCCTTTCACTTTCCCCCAATTTACTCTGTGCCTCCTCCTCTAATCCCACTGGCACTGACTTATTGTCTGTCTCTTGTCCTGACTTGTCCCAGAAGCAGTCTGCTCACAGCCTTTTTTGTGCAGTTCTTAAACCAATCTCTGCCTTTCTCATCTGCACCATCTTAATGACCAGGGAATGTCTTGGTATGCATTCTACCTGTCAGACTACAGCCATAATCTATTCACATCATACCAGAAGAAGCAAAATCTAAAGACATCCCCTTGCTACATCTTTGGTGTTCAACAAATTACCCATACCAAAGAGGTTAAGATAAGCTTTGTGGTGGTAGAGATTTAAATAATTAGTAATGGGACTGGAACAGCCAGAGAACCACAGACCGGGGCTTGCTACTTCTATCTGTCACTCTCTATTGCTCAATGGATTTTTATTTTGCTGCTTTATGATTCTGCCTGCCACAAGAAACATTTTGATCAATTCATCATTAAATCCTCTTGAACAGTACCATTTACTTGGCAGCAACTAAATCTTAGCTGTGGAATATTTCCTTTCAGCATCTGACAAAGCAGCTGCAGTGAAAATAAAATTCATTGTGAGATCAGGTAAAGGTCAGGCATAGTGTGGTAACACGTAGGAGTAATTAGAGAGGTGTCTCAGCTATTTCAGAGTCACTAAAAAGGTACAGTGTGATTGAAGCTGTGATGACTGTGAGCTTGTTATGTTATAATTACAAAGTGTGAGCGGCAGTAGTGCACATTAGGTTGGGAGTTTGATGGTAATGGAAGGAGAGTTCAGATCAGTCACTAGTCAAGAAAGGTAATGTTGCTGATACAGGTTAACCTTGACCTGTCAGGATCTGCATTTACTCATCTTCAGCGCCCTGAGATAACTTCTGTTGTGATTTGGGGCTATATAAATAAAATTGCCTTGACTCAACCAAGAGGAAACAGTGCACAGGAGACAAACTTGTGAATGAACAGAGAAAAATACTGTCTCAGGATTTAACCAGCAAAGAGCACTAACTAGTAAAAGTTCAGTGAAAAAGAGTTGACTACACTAATCAATTTGATAAAGCCATTTCCTATATGTAGAATATACCCAGCTTATCAAGGCATCCATACAAATACATCCTGGCTTATAATGGATTGTTCTTAGATTGGAGGCATAGTTAGTACTATCAATCAGCATATAGAATTTATTTTACGACATAATAAAATTATAATGATACCAGATTTATTTTTCTTGCCAAGATGACAGAGCACAGCTACATTGTTTTAGGGTTATTGTTCGTACTAGTGTTGCCCACAATTAAGCCCACTTTGACAATAAATCTCTGTGATTCTGTTTAGATGGGTGAATCCAACTTTGCACCAAAGTGACCATCTTATTATCTCTGCCAGACGTAAGCCTGGAGGGGATCAAGTGTTTGGTTGTGTGTGCATGTGTCCGTGTGTGTGCGTGTATCTGTCTGCAGCTAATCTCACATACTGCTGGACCCATCAGCCTAATACTTTTTGTGCAAATTCATGACTATATGCTCAAGGACTCTGGACCTGGTTGCAGTGATTCACAATTTTTGATGATGATTTGTGCGTACATGTGGCTTCGGATGACTTCAGAGCCGAAGTCAGAGACTTCTGTGCATTACTACCTGGCAGAGGTCTGCACTTTACTGAGTGCACTCAAAGACAGTAGTTTGTAGCAAACTAGGACTCCACTATCATCTGTAAAACTTTTACTTTGAAAAAAGGTGGCTCCTATAATAGTCTTCTGCTTTTTCTTCACACCTTCTCTACCTTGTATCACTTAACCTTCTGTCAAAGTGCTGCAGCGATCTTGATAAGTTGTTGTGTTCACTCCATTTACAAAACCACAGATTGTTTGGGTGTCTGCAGTCTGACAGGTAAATTTCTCTGACAAATGTCTGTCTCTCTGTACAGCTCCCGCTCGTAAATAAATGTATGTTTTGTCTGCCTCTCCTTCCCAGACTGTATCACAGCAAGTCTATTCAAAACATTACCCTCAAAGTAACTGTCTTCCATCAGACTCACTTCCTATCTGCGTTATTATTGTATAAACTATATCCACAGCATTTTTATTTACCAATACGGCTTTTCATCACAATTAGTTCACATCAAACTTATGATGTCTAAGCAAACGCATATGTTGAAACTCATCAAACTGAGCTATTCTCCACCAGCTGCAATTTATTCTCTGCTTAGAGTTATTGCTAGTCATCTCATTTTTTGAAATACAATATCTTAAATTAGTCCTTCCGGCACAATTGTTTTTTCATTCTGATGTAAAGAGGAAGGCAATCATTCAGTTTTCTGTTCATTTCTTCTCAAACTTGGAACAACCACTGTCCCGATAATGCAGCCTAGTGCAATTCACCCTGGATGTGATATATAGGCTCAGTAAAAGTACATCATGAAACCATTTAGGGTCTGATATTGCAACAGATGCAAGACAGACCTTGTTGCAACCAGCTCAATTACTGCCTGGTCTTATCCCTTAATAATAAATAAATAAATAAATAAATAAATAAATAAAAACATGTGTGGTGGGAGTTCTTTTTCAGGCACATGATTGAGTGAAATTAGTTCCTTTCATGCACAAATGCTTGTCGCTCCAATTAGTTTAAGTCATTACTTGGCCGCTGGTGGCTCCAGTCACTCACAAAATGTTGGTGAGACATTATTTCTTTGGGAATGTTTCATCCTATTCATATTTCTTTTAAGTAGACTCAGCTTATAATTATCACAGGTCAGAAAATCCAAATCTTCAGTCTCGCTTCCATAAGAAAGCAGGAATTATGGATCAATTACCAAAACATGGCCAGTATAATGTGACTTGTAACTGGCAGTGAGTTAATAATTTCCAGTAAACACATGATGATGGGGTAATAATGCTGAAAATTCTATTCAGTTCAATCTTCTTGGGACAAACAGAAACTCATTTAAAGTTACTAGATGATACTTGAGGGCCAACAAATGAGCATGCAAGTAAACTAGAGTAAAATATAATCAGTAGCAAGTGATTGTGATGTGTTCCCTTCTGTTAGCATGTTAACATGTCCTATGAGAAAAGACACTGAGGCTTTACTAATTTATTTTAGTAAGCTCTGTAGGACAGTAGTCTGTTGCATGATGACAAACAAGGGATTCCGAAATATGACTTGTTAATCTCCCGGCCTGTCAGCACTCACAGCAACACTGTGAATGCTCTGTGAGGTCGGTATGGTTAAACTAAAAGACCGTTCAGTTTGGTGTCACGGTAACTTATATATTTCAAAGTGACAGTTTGCAAATATGATGTTTTCAAAAAACACCATGCTGTAGTTTTGGTTAGGGAAGATTTCTTACATTTGTGTCCTTTGTAGTAAAATGAGTTAAATTAATCAGATGCTCACTGGTTTCCATGCGAACTGGCTCTTGTAAAGACATTTCTTGTCTTAACAGTTTCATAACAACTAATGCAATCCAAAAAATATATATAAAAAATATAGTACAATAAAACTGTGATTATTCAGTCATGCCATAAAGGTTTTTACACAATCCAAAAGCATACCTCATTGTGCTTAGCGGGTCTTTTTCAATTTTATCTGTTAAGTTCTCCACATTGGGACATTTCACCAGAGGCCCATTCAAAAACTGTGTTCGAAAGTGAAACGAACTCACATAATACCCTCAATTCCTATCTTTGTCCCATTCCTTAAATTGGTTTCTCAGCAGGTCTCATTCAGGACCAGACTTCTTTTTCCCAGAATCACCTTGGTTGACAGTTTCATCAGAAAAACACATCTCTAAATGAAACTAGCATCTACAAAAGCCAAAAGCACTTGGTCCCATGTCTTAGCACCTATTTCCTAGCTAAAACTTGCCTTTTATTGCATATAGTTCCCTACAGACCCAAAATGGTACCCCCAACCCATCTCACAACTGGACAGTTTCAATGCAGCCTACATAGGAAGCATGTCCCTCTGAGCAACAAGCTCACTTCTGATCCGAAATATCTGTCTCGGTTTCATTCCCCAGGCCATTTTGTAACTTATCCAATTTGCAAACAGGGCCCTAGGTGCAGCTCTCTAAGATCAGACACAAAATGTCTGTCTAGCGAGTGACATCAATCGTGTTCAATGACTCAGTCCATTCAGAGGCAAAATGACATTTAGTGGGTCAGCCTATTCCCAGCGTCCCCCTTTTCTTTCTCTCTGTCTTCTTTAACTTTTTGCCAGTCAGTTTATGTGTGTGCTTGCATACGTGCACAAGTGTGTAATAGCCTGCCTGGTTGTCTAGCATCAACCCATTATAATATTTCATTCAGTCCAGCCAATGTGTCCCATCTTTCCGAGATTGCTTTGGTTAGATGGATGACTGTGTCAAATATCTAACATGAAGAGGGAGACAGACATATTTACACTGCAGCTGAAAGTTTCTATTTGCTATGCTAGTGGTGGGTGGGTCAGTGAGTCTCATATACCTCAACAACTATCAGATGAGTTGCCATGAAATTTTGTGCAGAGATTCATGGTGCCCAGAGGATGAATCCTAATGGCTGTGATGACCTCCTGTCTTTTTATCTTATGCCACCATGTGGTTAACAATTTTTTTATTTGTTTCTAGTGTACTAGCCTATCCTTAGAGCTTTTTAATGGGCTGCAGTGACATTTTGTACAGACGTTCATGATACCCAGAGAAGGCAGCTTCTGACTATTTATCGACAGGTTAAAGTTTTAATTTATCCAGTTAAATATCTCAACATCTGCTTGATCGACTCGCACAAGATCTGGTAGAGACATTCACACTCTGTCTACACAGAAATTGTTTTAGCCACGTTTTTCAGTCATCCGTCTCTTGCACATCTGACAGAACAGTACGCTTCTTGGTTTATCATTACAGCTGTCTACAAAGCCAACGTTACAGAGACCCAAAGCATATTTTTAGGCTTCAAGTCTGTTTTCCTCTATTGGGCCCTGAGAGCCTTCATAACGTGGGTGACCAATGCTCAACACTGTACTTAAACGCCTCACACATAGATCACTAGAGCACCTGCTGCTGCTGCTCTGCTGAACATGCTGCTCACACACACACTTTCTGTGTAGACATGGTGTTGTGGTTCCCAGATGATGAATCCTAATGACTTCAGTGACTCCCCTGACTTCTCCTATTGCTCCATCATGACGCTGAAATTTTTGGTTTTGAGTGAAATCTCTCGACAACGATTAGCTGGATTGCTATTAAATCTTTACAGACATATATTCATTCATACACTTTAAGCGTGATGAGTTTTTTGTTTGCTCTTATTGACAGAATCCCCAAAATGACTACAACTCAACTTGTGAGACCCAGTGTCACCCAAAAATACCAACAACTTGTCTCATGGTGCCTCATGTGAATAAACCTCCCACCTGTCTGCGCCTCTCCTCCTCCAGACTTTTATGTCTTTTTCATTTCTTCACTTTTGTCTCTTTAAGTCTATTTGCCCATCCCTGTCATTCTTTTTTATTTCTCCCATCTCATATTGAGATATTGTGAAATCAGTCATATTCATGTAATGGCCATGTGGTTGCTGTCTTGATCAATTCCCTTTTTACAGAGGTCATTTAGCTGGCAGTGATGTATAGCTCTGACTGTTAATTGAGTTTGGTGTACTCACTCTCTCCTCCTCTTTCTCTCCTCCCTGGTCAATTGCTCTCTCTCATGCACACTCACAATCACTCATTTAAGTGTGTCTGTCTGGTTCAAGTAACCTCTGCCTCTCCACTTCCATCATTTATTCACTGTTGCCTCGGCTGTGCTTCGTCTCTCTGTCTCTGGCTACGACTACGTCGCAGGCCATCATGCTGAGTTTCCAAACTGTCCTTCTGCTTATACTTATGCCAAGATGTCACCCATATCTGATATCAATATGAAATGACAGCTGTGTCAAAAAGACTCCCATCGAGAGAGATGACATCCGATTATTTTTTTCTAAACATCTCCCACTAGTTTCTAACACATTTTAGTTGTGCCTTTAGTGTTTGAACACAGGCGTCTCCCCAAATACCAATCCGGTCAGCTGTCCTACTTTCTCCTTGTCGTTGAATCTCAGAATTTCTCATTGTTGCCATGGCAATATGTATTTCACCTGATTTGTAGTGTCCGGTGTCGAACCTCACATTCACAAGTTACCTTTCTCCCTCATTTGGCGTTTTGATGATGGTGGTTGTCTAACTGGTGCAAAATCGCCCATAGGTGATTGATTGGTTTGAGATCTGGTGATTGTTTTGATGAGAATGAAAATAATGTCAGCGAGCCCTCCGTCCTTATATTGAAGCATCTGTATTTGTTGTATTTTTATTGTCAGTTATTTGGGTTTTTCCATTATTTTGCGTGTCTGCATGTGTCTTGCATCCATGCATAAGCTGTGTGTATAGACAAAAATTTGATGGATGAGATGGGATATTTGAATTTAAGATTTTTTTTATCATTGCCAGCCAGATGGACTTACACATAAAGAAATGATCCAGAGGAATTAGAATATCCTGTCAATTACTGAGTTTTTCTATAGGGGAGAAATGAGATTTTTTTGTGGTTTCAGAAATACATTTTGCAAGTGAATAGAATGAGATAGACAAAGAGACAATAAGGACTTCAGATTGAGAGACGGAGATGAGTGGATGCATTTGACCCCTTGATGATGACATGAGTCTGATTTGTGTGTGTTTCTGTGTGTGGACTGCCCAGTGGGATAAAAAAAGAAAAATGAAAATGCAAATTAGGGTTTGATGAGAAGAAACTAAGGACTCTAAACAGTGTCTGGTTTACCCTCATGGGCCTCTTTGTCTTCATCTTTCTCTTGTTTCTTCCTCTGACATTGTGCTTTGCATTTTCATAATGTTTCACTCTCTCTTTCAGTCCTTTTCTACATTCTACATGTCTCTTTCTACCCTTTTGTTCCTCTTTTCTTTCCTTCCTTCCATCTGTTATTTTCTCTAAGCGGAAAGCAGAAAATTGTAAAAGGAAACAAATGCACAGACCATAGAAAGGAGCAGATTTACAGGAAGCTTACAGGCAAAAAATGATAAAAATCACAGAAACACAGGCATTTCAAAGGTGGCAAACAGAAGACAAACAGCCAGGTAGGCAAGCGGGCACACATAAAAAGGACACTTGTACAATCTGACAAAGAAATGCAGCCTGAAGAGACTTACAAGCTAACAAGATGCAGCTGCGGAGATAAGAAGCAGTATGAATGACCATCAGGTGTGCAAACAGATGGAATTTACCTCATACTTATTTTCATTATTTCGGCCAACATGCCTGTCAGTAATAATAACATATACTCACCAAGTTAACTGCTGAGATCTGGAAATTGCTTTTTTAAAAAAAAGGCCCAACAGGGCAAAAAACACAATCTGTGGACAAAACACAACCTGTCATTTTAGATATAACTAAAATTCACACCCAGTCTGACATTAAACTGTGGTGAAAACTGATATTTACGATTTGTGAATGCAGCACTAAGATAGAATGGGTTAAGGGAGCTAAACTGGTTTGGGTTTTAGTCCGTTTGTTGGATGCATTTGGAACTAGATATACACAGACTTGCTGGAGTATTTGAGTCGAATGACTGATGATTTTTCTTCCCAACTACAAAGTATGTATGATTGTATTTTTTTTTTTGTAATGCATTTTTCCTTTTATTTGTAATGCAAACAAAGTTTATAGTAATTTTTATGTAGTAATTTATAAACATTTATGACTAATTATATGTGTTATTTTTAAAGATAATATTTCATTACTTGCTGCATCACTATGCTTATTCTATGTGTGTGTGTTAGAGCTACATATGAAGTACATTTCATTTGTGTATCCAGCCACAGTCTGGTGGCAGCCTGGCAGCTCTCTTGGAACATGACTCCATGTGTGTTAAATTCTCCTCCATCACACCCTTCTTTTAGAAAGCCGATTAGAGAATCTGTTAAAATTGCAAATGGAACCCATTATGGCTGGACGCAACCACAAACCTCTTTTCTGGTAATGAGTCACATATCAGTAAAACATATGGACCTACTGCACTTTGAGCTCCGTTCAAGTTTTTTTTGTTTGTTTTTTAAGTTTTTAAAAAAGTAAAAATCCACCCCCAAACTACAATGAAAACAAAAATCTAAATGTTTTTTTTTTTTTTTTAAAGTTTTAGAGGTAGTTATCCTCAAATACTGCTTTAATTAGTAGATGTCTGTAGAGTTTGGTTTAAATATTACAATAATAAAGAATAAAATGTGTTAAAGCCAATGCTGTTAAATCAGTATTACACTGAAGATGTGTTAGCAAGGTTGTGCTTTAATAAGGATGCATTTATTGGATGTTATTGCAATAATCTGATGAAGTCTAAGTCAAGAGTTTAGTATTGAAAAAATAAATTCTTACCTTTTAGAGATAAAAGCAGTGAAGGTCTAACTTGGAATGTCATCAGTTCACTCATTCTTTGGAAAGGGGGACATTCCATGGATACAAAAGCAATACTTGTCAGGTTGTAGTTATTTATGAAGCTCTTCTTCAATCAGGTAAAAATGACCTAACACGAAGAAAGGATATAAAATTAAAAGATGAAAACAAGAAAACTGCAACAATTTAGTGCCATGCTTTATGTGCATCTTGTCCTCTCATACCCAATATTCTTTATCATTTCCTTTCATCACTGTATCTTTTCTTCTCTTCTCCTCTTCTCTCCTTTTCTCCATGGCATCTAAGAAACCCCCATGATGTCATCATGGTGTAATACCAGACTATCTCTGGTTTACCTCAATCGATCTTTAATCTGACAGCAGGGATTATACTGTGGAGTTCCCCCTGATGGAGCATCACACACACTCAAGAAACCACAAAAAAACAGATGGATACGCTCACAAACACCATGGTCTAACCCTATGACGGAGTTTCCTGATAGCAGATAATTATCCGTGTAATTTACAACTGGTGTGCGCAAACATGCTGTGAATGAGTGCAAGAAAGGAAGAAAAAAACTGGTGGAACTATGTTTTTTTTTTCCCCAAGCAAAATGTTTATCATCAAGCAAAAAACAGTAAAAACCATCTGCAGCCACTGTAGATCTCAGTGTAAATTAATGGCGCATGAAAACCGATGAAAAGGAGAATTTATGACATCCAAATACTTGAGTGTATAGAGAACACATGCAAGTTGGAGGCTTTGGTTAGCTCCCTGCCTGGAGCATGGTGCAGACAAATATCTGTTCATGTTGGCACACACATCATAAGAGGAGCATTGATTTATGCACAAACATGAAAAGGCAGCAGATATTTAAAAACAGGAAAAAAGCTAGGATTAACTTTAATTACACTTTTTTTAGTTAGAGCCTTTACTTATGTACTTATGTTCATGTTTGAACGTAAACCCTGAGAATGTCAAGGCAGACAGTTAAAATACATTACAGAATGATGATATGTATGGGTATCAATGGTAAAGTGAACATCTTTGCTTTTCCCACAGTACACACATTTGTATTTGTCCCTTAGGTAGGCACTGCATTGACTAAAATTATTTCTCTGAATTTTCTAACCTTGCCCTTATCATAACCACCATATATAACCACTACAGAATGGCACCAACCCTTACCCTGACCGTAACTTAACCCTAACCTTAGACTTACCAAAAACACAGTGTTAAAGAGCATCTTCAAATCTTGTATAAATGAAAAGCATTGCTGTACTGACCTTTACTGATTGAAAGGTTCAAGTCTGTTGAGTCTGATGACTCCTGTCATTGCAGTTAGGTGTAGTTGGGTGTGGACTTGTGACTACACCCAACTGTGATAGGTAGTGCATTGTAAAGTGCTGTACTGCAGAGGCTGGGGACAAAGTGCCACTAGATGGCAGCGCAAGCAGGATTTTCAGCCTGGGTGTAGTTACTCTTTAACCCTAAGATTTTGTGGTTTACCCTTGTAGGAAAATGCATTTTGTGCCCAAGTGGTCAACAAGTTTCCATAATGCCCTTGTGTGATACATGATTAATACTTGTATTAATATATTAAGGTTGGAAGTAGTCAGGAATTTACAGTCTATTTTAATCTATTTATTCAATTGGACATCGTTATTCTATGTGTATCATCAAATCAGTGTTTCAGACTTGCACAAACAAGTAGGTGTATGTGTGTGTATTTGTGTGTTTTAGCATACACTTTTATGTAGCGTGGCAACATCGGAGATAGGAATGAGGACAATACAATGAGTGTTGGTGCCACTACCACTAACCTTGCACATCCTTGCTGTATGGTGATTTGAGCTGTGTGACTTGAGAGAAGTGGGGAGTGAGTCAGTTTTTTTGTTCTGTGCAGTGATTTAAGAGTGTTAATTTTCTATGATATGGCTCAACAAAAACCTTGAAATATTTTGGAGTACAGATGACCAAACATTGGAAAGGTTCCTTAATTTTGATGTGTTTAAGTTTGCTTTTGTCTCAAAAGCCTGGAAAAGAAGGAGGAGAATTTTGTAGTATTGTTTGGAAAACGTATATGTGGCATTCTGGATCAGGCTCATATGAATTTGTGGTGTCTTGTAAGCCTATGTAGGCCTTGTTGCATGCATTACATTACCAAAAACTTCATTCATTCATTCATTCATTCATTCATTTACTGTATATATGAAGAATGTGGACCCGGGAAAATGTTGAGCAACTTTTAGGTGCCCCCAACCCTAATTAGGATCTGGACCACAGCCATGACTTAATACATAGACTAACAGAATTCACCAAAACAAATGCTTTTGTAAAAACAATCCACAATCTATGCACACACACAGTCACACATGGGAAGAGAGAATAAGCTTCCTCCCTGGGAATGCAGAAAGTCATTTATATAGCACAGCAGAAAGTATGGGTGTGGAGGTCAGGGTGATGAATGGGCGTGTGACAACTTTCGTCACCTTAACTATGTAGTGTTAGATGTCTGTAGTACTTCTTAGCTTTACTACAGGAATACTTCAGAAACAATGTTGCAATCAAATGTACGGAATTGGCATTGAAAGTAATCTTGAGTTTTGCAGAATTGTCCGATGTGAACATTTTGTTTGGTAAGTGAGTGGTAAATGCAGTTACATCATTTACAGTGAACTTTGGTTAAACCCAACAAGGAAAATAAATCAAGATTAATTGCAGCTCAAACTTCCTCCTGTAGTCATTTTGCTGTCTCACAGGATTTCTCCTCACTTTCCATACCCCTCCCCCGCACACACAGACACACTCTAATTGCCAAAATATACATCTTAGTAAAGCAAGTGCCAAAATACACACACACACACACACACACACACACACACATAAGTGTGTAGTAACCCTTAGCTTGTCTGAACCAATCTATAGCTATATAGAAATTCCCACATACTGAGACAACACATGAATATTGCAAAATAAATAGCCTATACACATCCAGATTCTTGATATTTCTCAGTTGTTTATCTATCACTGTGCCGCCCATCCATTTGCAAACACTTTGTTGACAGAACAACAGCCACATAATTAGGTTAGCGTCTTCAAGACTTTGCTATCACAACCCTCCAGCTCTCTGATTACCATAACAATTTGCATAATTCTTCCTTGATTACATAACATGAAGATGGGAGCTGTAGCCGCCGGCGTGCTTTAAGTGCCAAGAAGCGATTAGTCGAATTGATTACAATATCAATCAATGACATTCATTAAACATCATGAACTTAAAATGGTTGCTTAATAAAACTAGTTGTTAATATTGCAGGCAGATGAGACAGAATTACGTTTTGTAATTATCCTTCAGACTGGAGTGTAGGATATAAATTGGTGAGGTTCTTTTTGCTCTTCAGCATTAATACTGTTGATCTCCTCAAAACAATTTATTGCACGTTATAACAGATATTAATAATGTTAAGACGGAGTAGCCATCCTTTAAAAATGCAAATGTTATCATGGAACGATTTCATGCTCTGTAGACTGTAATTGTTCTTAATAATTGCTGACAAGAATCTGGAGTGCTCTGATTACAGTTTCAGTCATTAAGATTGATTTTCTGCTAGTCGTAAAATAAGAGAAAAGTTTAAAATGATTGTCTCTGGCTGTAGATGTTGCATTAGTCATTTCATTACATATGATACTGAATTATTATTTTGCATCAAAGTTGAAAAGGTAGCAGGAAAGCCAGCAACTTATAGTACCATATTCTTGTTACAGACAACCATCAAACTACAATAAAAAATAGCCACTATGTATACAGTAAGTGGAACGCTCAAACATGTAATTTATTGAGGAGCGAATTACTTAAGTGGCACAAAATGTAAAAGCAGTCTGGCTGATTCAGTGATGTACCAGATGTACTACAGTCATTTCTTTCACACAGTTCAATAAAAGGAATTCATCTTGACGACACAGCGGAGACCCATTTTGGAAACAAAACTACAGTAAGTACATACAGCATTTATGTATAGGGGCATAACACATTACCTCACATACATTCAGCTATTTGTCACTTTGTGCTTTCAGACAGTGTGAACTACACTATGGTTGGATTTATATTATATTAAATGAAAGTGGTCTGTGTTATATTTATTGATTTGTTCCACAGTAACGATTACACTTCCTTTCTAAATGTGGTAGGACAGCTTTTGATTTGCAGATTGCAGCATTGAAGGTTGCAGTGTGTGTCAAGTAGTACATTTGGTGTACCAGAGGGTACTTACACTGACAAGGATGGAAATAGAAAAAAAAAATGCTTTGAGACTTTAGACATAACCAGTAGACATGTCAGTGAGCAGTCAAAACAAAACTACATATGCAACAGTGCTGCTATTTATGGAATAGCTTTGTTTCAGAAGCCCCTTGTATCCAAGATTGAGACACGTGATTGCATAACCTGAGGCCTCATTATTCAAAGTCTTCTTGGATTAACACTACTTATTCTTTAGCTCATTTCCCACAGTCAGGTCTGATTCATTAAAAAAAAGTATAAGCTGTTTTTGAGAAGCTTAAGTGTAGAATATATTAAGCACCTGTTATGTATGAATCTCAAATTACCTTAAATTTCAGTGGAGAGTACTTTGACTGATACAGTTAGGGTTCCAGCCCTTTATCAGTGGCCAAAATCAGATCATGATTCCAAAAAATAAGGGATACCTGGAAGACGAAGCAGCTTAGAATCTCCTCATCTTCAGGTCCCAATTATTTGGAAATGCAAAACGGCCAAATTAAAAAAAAAAAGAGTAACTATGGCAGGGTTGCTGTTTTCCAACCTGGCACAAAATCACCTGCAGATCCCATCTTGTTTTTAACTGGAAACACATTTTCACCATTAATTCATCTTGCCTGCAAGCGGTAATGAACTATGACAAAGAAGTTGCTCATAATTTGTTCCTTTTTATGAGCAACGTGCACCCTCCTTGCATACATACCGTAGGATGATGGAGATGATTGAGGTTGTCAAAAACTGTATGATATGATCATTTCCACATCAAGGTAATCTGAATAAATTAATAAATAGGTTGTGGGGGTTTTTGTAAGCACTAATAGTATCTGTAATCTTCTTTACTGGAGCAATAGATTAAATTCACTAACATTTAACTTTCGGTGGATGATTTCATTTGGAGTTCCGAATGGCTCCAATAAAACTCAAACTTCTAAACTTGGTATCTTTAGTGCCAGTGCCTACACATTGTACACAAAGTAATTCTTATTTGTAGAGTAATTATATTTACAAAATGTTAAATCTATAAATCAATACTGGAAATAAATTGTAACATTTATTAGCAGGGCACTGCAGATGTGATGCACGCTCCTTACTGCCATTTGCAAAGTTTCTACTTGTGTCTTCAACGCCCTGCACTCATTGCAGATAGCTGTGGATAAGAGTGAGAGCCCAGGATTTAAATGATAAATGCGAGTGTAATCTGTTACTCTTCAGTCTTGATGGTAATGCGGCTGCTGATCTGATCTCCAAATGTCAGCTGGTTCATTATTAAACCAAAGTGATGTGATCCTACCTGTCATTTAGCTGCGTTTGAAGGTCAGCAGCTTAAGGAGTATTCAGCTCAATATCTGACACAAATACACTCACACACACACACTTTAATACACACCCATATACATGAAGCACACGAACACACCTCCACATGAACACACAGACGAAAACACACTTCAATAATTCTAAATGTCTGCTGTCAATCACTTTCTTGCCTATCGCGCTTTCTATCTTTAGCTCTTACTATGATTCTAATATCTGCAGACTTAAATATGATGAAAGTTCCTCTAACCTACCATCCAATCATGCATGAGGTTAGGACTTGATATATCATTTGAAGAAGGGTCCACAAACAAATCTTAGGCCATACATTCAAGCTCACGCACCTAAACTCTTATGCCTGCATGACCCCAGGCTTCTTATTTAAAGCACTATAAATGCAATTTTAATCTCAAAGATTGGCTTTCCCCCCACCCCCATTTGTCTGTCACTCTGTCTCATTCTCCATTTCTCTCTCTGTCAGATCTTCATAATGGGAGCCAGTGGCCTTTAACCTCTCCACAATAAACTCTCTTCTCTTCTCTTCCTTTCTTGTTCTTCCTCCGTCATACAAAATTCAGCAGCGAGGAAGATCTTGGAAGGGAAGGGTCAAGGACTTTAACTGTCATTAGCATTTAGATTTGAACTAGTATGAGGTTTGGGTGTGAGGCAGGAAGATTTTCAAGTGATGACGAGAAGGAGGGCGAATAGAGGGGAGCGCAACGAGACACGGCAGGAACGGAATGAGAGACAGAGTGAGGAGGGCAGGCGATAAAAGCTGCGGCAAAACTTGTTTTTCAAGCAAACCCGAATTGGAAGTGTAAGCTAGGTTTAAGAGGAAAGCAATTTGAAAAGCGAGAGTGGGTGACTGGATGAGAGAGTGGGATTCAAGGAGAGAGGAGGCGAGATACGTGTGGATGAGTGAAAAAGAAATTGTGATAGATACAAGAGTGAACGGCAGATGAGGAGAAGAGACACTGAGGACTTTCATCCCCCCTATTATCATCCTTTTATTTCATCACAGAAAGGAAATTAGTTGAAGGCAGAGAGAAGGACAGAAAATGCAGACAAGAAACCTAGAAGATTCAGTGTTCTATCATCCGGTGTAGTTTAATGCCTGAAGCATGCTACTTCCACTGGAAATATATTTAATGTATTCGTGTATTCCAATAAATTATTACATTAATTAATGAATCTGTAGTCAGTGATATTCTCAGTTCTTTTTTCCTCGACCAAATCAGTAGTTTTTGCCTGTTAACTATAAATCACATTAGCCGCCAAAGCATTGTGTAATGTTTAATTTTACTGTCATAATGAAAGGAAACATAAGAATCCCAGATGTGAAACTTGTGAAAAACTTTTCGAATTACATCTTCTCCTTCTCCCTTATCGGAAAATCCAGAATCTATGAATATTTTCATTTCAAAAGTTTAACTGCTGGATACAAGATGTCTCCTTGTATCCATGTGCACTGAGAATGTTTCCCCATCACACTTCTTGCAAATTCAACCAGAATTGGTTTTAATGTCACAAATCATGCTCGAAGGGCACACGGCTTAAACTCACATTTAAGGTCAGCACAGAAAAATTTTTTCACATTCAGCAGATAAATGTGAAAACAGCTTTCTTGTCTCAAACTCTGCACATGTATCATTCTACACAGTGAATAAGTAAATACTCAGCACAGAGTAATAGGAAAAAATGCTATGCTTCAGAATAAATAAAAAATGTTTTCCTTGTTACTGAACCAGAAAAACGTGCTTATGGAACTTGTAGCATTTTCCTCAATTCTAACTGATGCTATTCTAATGAATTAAATTCAAGTGTAATTTTCTAAAGAGATTACTATGAATCTAATGAACTGGATTCAAGGGTAACTTTCTCATGTATACTATGAAGCAAATAAAGTAAAGAAAGTTGTTTTTAAAATGAAGTTTCTTTTCTCTGATAGACATAGAAAAGGAGAGATGGAAAAAAATGGAGTGAGGAGTAATGGAAAGAAAGAGCAGCTTCATGGCTCTCTCAGGTCCTCGGGTATGTTTGTTTCAGATGTGAGCATCTCCCTTTGGGATAGGGCTGAGCCCGTTGCAGTAACTCATCTCCTACCCATGTCTGCTCACAGTTAAGGCTCAAACTAACCTCATGACTGGGTGCCTCCCATAACACATGCAGTAACTTTCCTTCTTTTTTTTTAATTTAATTGCTTTTTTTTTTTGTCTTTTCCCCTGTCCTTCATCTCTTCCCCTCTGCTCTGCTTTAACTGACTGACATGTTTGGTACCAGTTTTATTATCTCCAAAACATATTATCTCTTTATATTCATAATCCTTCTGAGACATTTGACATTCCCGAAAAGATATGGCACATTTTGAACTGAGCCCTTGTACAAGGTTGGGGAAAAAAAAGGAGGAAAAAAAATACATAAGTGAGACTAATTTAAAACACTGTATCTTACTTAGGCCTGGTCTGACTTGAAGGCCATGTAATGGTTACAGAGCAATTTCCTGTCTGGCAAACAGGGACATCTATGTAGAGGTCAGAGTTCAAAGATAATCTAATTCTCCTAAATACAATTAACAGATTTGCTAGATAATGTCACACTGAAAATGAAGATGTATATTTGTGCGTGCGTGTGTGTGTGCGCGTGAGTGTGTGTGTGTGTGTTTCAGAGACAGAGCAAGACAGACAGCTCGCCTGCACCTGTTTCTGATTTAAATACCCTGATACAGATCTCAGGCTCGTTTTTACTCTCGTGGACTCTCTTAGAGCCACGAGGGAGTGAGCTGTCTGTTTGGCATGCATGTCTGCAGTGGAAATACTGTGTGTGTATATGTTTTGAGTGTGTGTATTAGGGAGAAAGACAACAGAAGAGAGAGCGTGTGTGAGCGACTGAGCGTTCATCCCTATACGAATGCATCTTGTGTGTGCCTACATGCACGTGTGACTGTGTTCATCTTTTTGTGTGTGTGCTTTTAGTTGCATTCTGCTATAAAAACACGCACGTGTGTATGTGTGTGCAGGGGTGTGTGCCTTCAGCGGGAATGCTTTATACTGAATCAAACACACCTGTGTCTGCACTAGTAAACCCAGTTGTATAAATCTACCTGCTGCCCCTCTGTCTCAGGAAGTCAGTCCAAAATATTGTTTGATATTTAGAAATATGTTTAGTCTTGAAGTTAGTAAACCCATTTGTCTTTTATGAGAAATATGGAAGTTCAGAGATGAAACAGACTGACCTGCTAGGCCACATGTTATCACAGCTTCGATTTCAACCTGCACAGGGTTAGAGGGTTAGGGTTAGGGCCAGGGTTAGGGTTAGGGTTAGGCTTAAGGGTAGGGCATTAGGGTTAGGGCGTTAGGGTTAGGGTTAGGGCGTTAGGGTTAGGGTTAGGGTTAAGGGGTTAGGGTGTTAGGGTTAGGGTTAGGGTTAGGCTCACTCATTGGCCGTGCCCAAAATGGTGGCGAGATATCCAGAGACATGCTCCCTACACTCTTCTTCTTATAGATTGAATGTTTTGAAAAAGCTCAGCCATTATTGGAGCTCTCTCGGTGTACTTCCTGTGTGCGCTTCCCATGTGCTGAGATTACTCAGCAGTTATAATGAGGGTAAAAAAATAAATAAATAAAATAGATGCATCTGACCTCCAGCAGTCACTGCAGCCAATTTGTCTTCAGTATTATTAAGTCAAAGCTGAGGGGGTAAAAAGGAATTTTAACCTTTCAGACAACTCAACAACCTTGGTGCAACTCTTTATTAAGTGTCTATTATTATACAGTCTATTACTTGAACTCTTAAAGTACCAAAAAGGTGACACTGAGGCCTTGACATTGTTTGAATGGTTTGGTTTTGAACTTTTAAAAGTTTAGTGAAAAGTTAAATGGAGTGTGTGTGACATTTTATTCCACACTGTCAAACCATATCAAAGAGGCCATTTGGCACAGGGAACTGCATATCCATGCACCTGGAAGCTAGTGTGCAATGTTTTTTCTTCGGGCTGTTTTGACTGATACTGATAGAGTATGTGTTTCTGTGCCAGTGTGTATACACACACACACACACACACACATGCATGTTTAAATGTGTTTTCCTCTGTGGCTCTAGTGTATGTGTCCTTGTGTTTCAGTATTTGCAAGTTATTTGTGCATTAATGTATATGTCTGGTGTATTTTGTACAGGTGTGTGCACAAATGCGCTTACAGTATGTGCATGCATTCGTGTATGTGGGCGGGTGTGTGTATGATAATGTGTTCTACTTCCAAAATCAACTCCCCTGAGGCTAGTAAAGCGTGAATGGTGTCTGAGAGGAGATAAACACCCAGTGGGATGAGAACCTCCCAACCTGTCTGGAAATATGCATGTGTGTGTGTGTGTGTGTGTGTGTGTGTGTGTGTGCATTAGTTCTGTCTTTGTGAGGACCAATTTGATTTATAAACAGTGAAAGTGAGCGCTCCCCTCTTCATAGCCTGTTTGATGGTTGAGACTTGGTTTTTGGGTTACTTTGGAAATAGGTTAGGCTAATTGGAGTTGGGATGGTTGCATTATGTTGATCACAGTCCTCACAAGTATAGAAACAAATATGGAGGAGAGAAAATATTATAAAATTATTTCAATTTCAAAAGGTTAATTCTTTCCTTGACCGCTGTTCCCTTCACATAATTTCCACCTTCCCTGTATGACTCCAGTGTTGGTTTTTAACAGATGAAGAAAAGAAAAAGAAAACAATAGATTAAGCTGTTACTTTGAAAGAGATACAAATGAATATCTGTCAGTAATAATTTCATTCAGTTTACAAATTGTGGAAGCTAAACTCTGTGGTTAAATTTTACTAGCAAGCTTGCATTAGTCGGAATGTTTCTTCAATGTTTACACCATCCTTTAGTATCATTAATCCTAATACATTCATGTGCTGATATGTTTGCAGATGTAACTTATCGTTAGGCAGAATTTCAGTCACATACACATAATAAATTAAGCCCTGAATGTGAATCAGGCTTAAAAGCTTTTCTCAATACTATTTCATCTGCTTTACCCTACCAGTGCAGTGCCTGTTCAGAACGGGCCGATTGCTTGTCCTCCGGCCGCTACTTCAACGTATAGAAAAATTAATACAGTTGATGTGAGGTGTGAATGAGTATATACACTAACAACATGAAATAAACTAACACTCTAGTATACACAGATGTTATAAATAATAAGTACTACTAATACTAATAGTAAATAAATGTTCTTTTCTCATTTCAAGTAGCCTTAAATAAGGGATTCATTTAAAAATAAAATAGCGGTTCGATCATATTGGGTTCTTAGATCGTCCCTATTTTCTGTGCCTTCGGTTTGGATTTGAGTGGGTATGTTTGCTCCAAAGATTTGTGCCATATGTTCCATCTTTCTGCTTGGTCAAATATTTTAGATCAAGCACACACACTTTTGTTTTCCTCACACTAACTTTACGGTCTCAAACCAAATCTCAAACTCAGAATGTGTGGTGTGAAAAGATAAAACAAATATGAAGAGAATATCACTTTGTCCCCTTGACTTGTAGCAAACCTACAAATCCCTACATGCATGCATAGCCTACATAAAAATAAATTAAAATAGGTCAGATTTACCTCGTATCTCATTCTTATTCTTGTAAACTGTGAAACAAGCACAGCGTCTATCCATTGCCACGGTGTCAGCTGCTTGTTCTGGTAGAGTGGCACAGGTATCCCATAATTTGACTATCCATTTATACCCTCCCCCTTCATTAGAAGAGCCCTCCACAGCTGCAAGTGTAACTTGATTTGGAGTGACACTTGGTGAAGTGGTAGTGGGTAGGGACTGGTTTGGGATTGGGCCAACAGTTCACCCACTGCTGGTGCCGCCTCGTCTCTTGTCTCTCCCTGACATGCTCAAGTCAGTCGGCAGAGCCCTGAAGCTCTGCGCTGCCCCTGCACAGAGCGGAGCTGCTCTCTCATTGCTGGTTTATTCAAAATGTATTAATATTAAATGCATTGAGTGTCCAAATTACATCAATTTCGACACTGTGCTAAATTGGATTTCCAGCCGTACACCCACCAAGTGTGGAGTCGATCAGTTCTCGAGATGTGCTAAGAACATACATGCATACATACTGAGATTCCTTTCTTTAGTAGATAGATTACTCCATACGTCTGTCCTCTTTGAGCTGTTTAATGAAGGCATAATACAAAAATGAAAAGAAACGCAAACACATTTTGTAGTAGCTTTGGTAAGATGTAAGTTAAAAAAAAAAAAAAAAAAACAGAAAAGAAAAAAGCACCATGAAATATCAACCAGTCTTGTCTGTAATCTGCAGTAATGGGATGATACAGTTATATTTGGATTACAGATTGCGCTTTTAAGGTCAGGGCTTACGCATGTATCTTGAGTTACACACTGATAAAATGCCCTCATAAATCTAATACAGTGATTTCATGTGTGTCTGTGTCTTGTGGTCTTTAATGTGTATGTTAGTACATTTAGCAAGCGAGCATCAAGCTGTCTCATTCATCATACAGCTTAACTCCATATCTAGCATTATTCATTTAAAAAAAAAAAAAAAAAAAAAAACATCCCTTAGAGCAAACTAAAGTTGTTTTTCCTGGAGAGAAATGATAGTCCATCTAAATAGAGGGAACCCAAACTTTCATTATGACTTCAGATAAGCAGGCGGCTGAACCTGTAATGTAGTTTTGAGTTACAATGTGAGGAACGGGGAGCTGTGGGAGCATTGTAAATAGCCTAGTAAATCACTAATATGTACTGCAGACTTTCTACAAAGTCTGTCACAGCAGATAGTAGTATATTGGAAAAGTCGATTTAGCCATAGGCCAGTAATACTGTACATCCATTATCAATGGTATTGCTACTGTAGAGCTTAATGGACTTAAAGGTTGCAGATTTTCTCAGTGTAGTTTGTGAAGCAAATATAGTGGAAAGAGTAAAGCAGATTTAGGTGTCTATTACACTCAGAATTAGAAAGCTGCATAATGCTGCATCAAACACTGTTTTTCAGTGGAACTTACTATATTTTATCTCCAAATTCAGTCTTGCACATTCATAAATGAGAGAGACTGGCTTTAAAATAAAATAATTATAGGTTGTCAGTACCATCCTGAAATAGAAATACATACAGTAGATAAAAGAGGGCAGATTTGAAACAGATGCACACAGAGAAAAATGAACCTTTTGTCATTTTGTAATACTAGCAACTTCACTAATTTTTAGAAAAGTACTGTAGGTCTAAAGTTGATACTTCAAAGGATGGTTTTACATTTTTTCAAGTCTCTCTTAGAACAGTTGTCAGGTGCCCATATGAACACTGAAACAGGTTTTGCTTGCTGTAATCATTCCTCCTGTTCATACTGACTAAAGTGAGGCTCGGGCTGCATATTTCTGTCCAAACCAGACCCAAGTCCGAGAGAGTGGTAACCGAGCCTGCATTCACAGTTACTGTAAGCTGAAGCACTGGGTTTGTGTTACCCTGTCCCAAATTGTTGTTACCATGGTTACAGCTTGCCTGTTTACCCTGATTTTATTTATTTTTTCATCAATCAAGACATTGCTCTGTGACACCACTTGTAACCAGCCTCATTTTTAATTCTAATTAGATCCCCATTGTCACATCAGGGACATTTGTTTGTGTTTAATTATGAAATATAAATAGAAACAGAAGAGACATTATGTCAGAAAGCCAGTAAACAAGTATCAACAAGCTGCACTCACCTAAGTAATAAAAGCACATTCATACAAGATAAAAATAAAAAAAAATCTCCTGAAGCATCACACCATTAAAAAATGTATATCAGTGACTGAGATGGCCAATCATCCATGAAATGCAATTTGCAAAGAGGAGCAAGGCTGTAATGCATCTTAATATACCATGAAAACATAAACATGCCGTATTCAAAGCTCAGCCATTCATCATCAAAAGAAAAAGGCCTCTTCTTAACTAAAACCCCATCTTCAACTGCAATAAAGATGTGGATAAAGAGCAGGAGTGTTGTAATGTAATGCCTTTTAACTAAAGATTAAGACATCTAAACAAAACCAGACAGGTACTTTTTCTTATTTTAATGTGGAATCTGATCCCTTAATAGCTCCTGTGAAGCTCTCTAATCTTGCCCAGCTCCTACTGTGTGTTTAAAGGCAGGTGATAATGTCGGTCTAACAGTTGCTGGTAATTTGGAGCAGTTATCCACCTGACTTCCTGTCTGGAGAGGAAGTGGGCTGTCATATCTGATCATCTTCACAATGTTCCTTCTCTCTGAGGTATCCGCTGGCCTGGCTGTGACCCTGACCGGGGGGTCAAAAGTCGCATGTTTCCCACCATTTCTCTGCACTTCGACTGTACAGCCCTCAAGTTTTACAGTGTGTGTGTGTGCATGTGGAACGGAGAGAGAGAGAGAGAGAGAGAGAGAGAAAGAGAGACCCAATTTCACTGTAGGAGACAGGGATACGGCCAGGGCTGTCAGGCCAAGGTGAAAACAAGATTTTATGGAAAATCTGTTTCTGGTTAAAAGACATTTTGTCTTCTCCATCATCCTTCCCCACGCAACGAAGCAGTTATGTATGGAGCTACCTATACGTGTGAACTCATGCAGGAAGCACGGCTGGTTTTCCACTCAAACACGCATGCCATGTCTTTGTAAGGTTGGTATCCTGATATTTTAATGAGTCTCCTTGGTCTGTGGGTATTCAGCCACGTGGATCTTGATTTTTATGAGCCAAGTGGTTGAAGAAGTGCAGTGCAACGATCATGAATACACAATATAAATAAAATTACTTAAAGAGATAATTACTAAATAAGTCCTTTGGAATTGGATGGACATTTACTTGATGAAAAAAAAAATGTAATAATGAACGTAGAAAATCCAGAAAGCCATGATTGACTAAGACAAGCTCACCACCAATTGAGTAGACAGGACTTCAGGCAAGGAACTACAGCTTGAAGATTGGAAGCAGGTAGGAATTAAATGTCAATTACACCTATGTCTTGTCAGTTTTAACTATGTTTGGCTGCTGTCTAACTGTGTAAAATAAGCATTAGAGTCATTAGACGGTCTGTCACAGCAGATTATTACATGTTATCTGATATCATGAATGCAAGAAGCTTTTTGCCTGTACACGTGGTTGTATCAGTCCTTTCGTTTAAGCTTAACAAATTGATGAAATAATTTCCCCTCCGTAGCAGCTGTGTGTATTATACATTTTTTATAATTACCGATGTACAATGAATCTCCAAAATCGAATATGCTGTCTTTCCTCTTCCGTCTCTACTTTTCACATATTTTCACATATTATATTGTCATCCTTCCATTTTCCGCTCCCTCCCTCTTCGCTCATTACTTTCTTCTCCCCTGTTACGATGTCTCCATCGTTTTCTCCCCTCCGTCCATCCGTACTCCAGCTAAACATTCTTACAAGTATGCATTGCACTCCATCAGGTTCTCCAGCTAAGTAAGTTAATCTGGTGAGAAGCCATAAAAGCATTTATGAACAGAGCAGTAAGTGCATTGTTGGCAAAATAAACTGTCCTGATTTATGCTAAGGAGATCTCAGGGAGTTAATACAATGTGGAAAAAAACTGTTCTCTCCATCGCTCTCTACGCATGTATCTGCCTTTGTCTGTCTGCTATTCTCATTCTCTCCTCTTATATCTTTCTCCATCCATCTAACTTCCTCTTTCTCACTCTCTCCCTTCATGCCTCTTCCTGTCTCTCTCTCTCATTTTCTCTGCAAAAACACAACTTTTCCCTTTCTGTCTCATTCTTTGTCTATCGTTCTCAGTTCAACTCTCTCTCTCAGATATTGAAATGCTTAACCATGTCGTATATTTTGCTTCCTACCTGATTTTTTTATTGCCACTTTAATTCATCTGCAGGAGGCCTTTGTTTGGAAATATGCTCTGCAATAGAATGGGTTGTACTGAATTACCCCAGCCCATGAAAAGCTTTTTCTTCCGCAGCTGTAATATTGTTTTCTTTAATGGAACCAATAGGCTGCCTGGCAGCTGGATAACTTAGTAGCATCACACGTAATAATGATGGTGCACAGGTGCTGAAGACAAGAGACTCTATAGGTTGAGGAGAACATAATCAGGTATCCATGCATTCTTTAGACAGAAAATGAAAAGGATGATAGTGATTCCATGTAAAAAAAAACAAAAAAAAAAACATCCCTTTAACTGCTATTCATGCTGTAAACCACTGGAATGAATGGAGTTGTTAATACCATTTATAAAATGTGCCCTTAGCAAAAATGCGCATGTGATTATGGGCTACTGTAAGTTTTAACATATCTGTAATGCATATGTTCATTTTTATGTGCTCATATTTTATTTTTTTCACCTTGATGCAGGAATTATGTCCCATGAGAGAAATAAAGTTATGAATGAAGCCACAATATGCAGAACTGGCCCAACAGTAATCTTTTTAATGAAAAAATAAAGAAGAAAAAAATAGAAAAATCATCAAATAAATTCACAGTCTTTACAATGTCTTGATTTGCTAATTGTGTTTAAGTCTCCTGTGCTGACAATGATATAACGTCACAACAATTGAATAATTTGGCACATAATTGAGAGCAAATTTCAGTGTTAAGTCTGTGGGTTGATTGTCATATCATGATGAAATGAGTAGAGGACAAAGCATACCTAAAGGAAGTGCAT
This sequence comes from Thunnus albacares, assembly GCF_914725855.1. Classification (NCBI taxonomy): domain Eukaryota; kingdom Metazoa; phylum Chordata; class Actinopteri; order Scombriformes; family Scombridae; genus Thunnus; species Thunnus albacares. The sequence continues at coordinate 21,457,437 of NC_058123.1, read as the reverse complement.
CGAAAAAACCTTTAGCACTGCATATGCAATTTGTAATAATTGGCTTGAACATGCAAAATTACTGGTGTGATCATTTCAGAGACAAAAGATAGTAAGGTGTAACGTGCTGTAGGAGTGAGAAACTACACCAAGTTGCACATGGTGGTGGGAGTGTAAGTCAGAGAGTGAAAAGCGATTAGCAGCTCCTCTGACTCATCCGCCCACACTGACCATGTTTCTGTGGGCAAGGCACATAACCCCCCGCCTGAGGAACCAGCGCTCTGACCTGCGTGGAGAACCTTACATTTGAGTAAGGAACTTTATTAAGTAAATGTTTGCAGAATTGACACATTATTGTATATGATATTCAAAAAAGCATCAGTCTTAATCATCAGTCTAAATATTGATGAGGTAATTCAGTGGAGCTGCATTATCTGCAGTTGGAAAAAGGCCCAACTTGGTACACACACACATACATTCATGTATTCAGTGTGATTTTCTTCCCTCTGCAAAGGAATAACATGCATTGACAAGGAAGCCAATGATATCATGACAGCAGAGTGAATGTAGATGAAGGGTATAATGAATAATAGAGAGGTCAGTAATGGAAGTGGATGGAAGGAGAAGGGTGAAGGATGAGGGAGTAGGGTATGGTGGGGAGTGAGGGACAAAGAGGCAGAAGTGGGTAATAAAAAAGAAGAAGAAGAAGATTGGAAGAAAGAGTGGAGGTGAGTGATGAGAAGAGAGCGGCAGAAGTTAGGAGGAGAGAAAAAATGACGAGTTGAAGAATGGGATATGTACACAAAAGAAGAGGAGAGGTGGAAAAAGTGAGGAAAAAAACAGCAAGGGCAAGGAAAGTTCGAGAAAACATGGGAGGTGTTGGATTGAAAGGACAAGAGTGACAAAAGTAGCAGATAATTAGAGACAGATGGAGGGAGTGAAGTGAAAGAATGGAGAGATGGAACAAGGAGGGGAAAAAGGGATGGAAATTACCGGGGTGATGATGAGAGACAGATGGACCCATGTGATGGATGAAAAGGTGGGAGGATGAAAAGATATAGTGTTGAAATGATAGCGACACATCACAGTCTTGGCTGTTTCCTATAACAAAGGATTCCCTAGTATATGCATGCACGTGTATGTGTTTCTGATTTCTGTGTGTGTGTGTGTGTGTGGTGGGGGGGCACTTTAGCAGTTGAACTTTGATCTCATTAACATGGTTTGGTAACCCTGGTAACCCGGACATGCCAAAATGTGTGCGCACAGAGCAGCAGCAGCAGCTACATGAACATTCTGTCCTCCTTCTGATGCAATAAAACAAAAGATCAGAGCAGATGAAATCAGCAGTGACGGACACATGCAGTACACTAACGAGCACATAAACAAAGGAACACACAGAGAAGCAAACGGACACACAGAGGGGAAAAAAAAAAACACACATCACCAACAGATGAGAGCCAGTTGTCTTATGGTAATTCGGCCAATATTTTAGCCTTGTAAAGACAAGGATGAATATATTCAAGACAGATGTGGTTTTGTTGATGAAAGTTTTTATTGTTGAAATGATGAAATGATGAAGTGAATCCAGTTTTGTGATGCATGTGAGAACTCTGAAACCCAAAAGTTTTTAATAAAAAAAAAAAAGGTATGGATGGATGGATGGAGGATGAAGTAGAAAATGGGTGAATAGATGCATGAGACAGATAGATGAGATGTGAACAAATGGGGATTGGATGAAAGGATGGAAAATATGGAAAAAGAAAAAATTGGAGATAAAATATATAAGAACAGGATGCTGGATATCGGAGTAAAGATCCACCTGTTGGCTTGCTGCTACTTTGAATCCAGGTTTCCAAACACTTTTCTGCCTAACTCAGCTCTTTCTCCCTCTGCCTACTGTCTCTTTGAAGATTTGCCATTTTCACTGTATTGGGGGGGGGGCACAGACGAGGGCAAGTCCTGGTCTTGTCTGGCTTCTCCCTTAAGTATTTTGCAAACAAGCACTGCTGTGACCTACAGGCTGACAGAGGGCCACATTTACAAAGTGCCTATTTATGTGACACACTCTGCCTCCAACACATGCTGTGTTTATCAAACAGGTGCACAATGCTGGAGTCGTGGTTTGCCTGTCACTTGTGTGAGTGTTTGTAAGGTGCATCTCTGTCCTCATTGCATGTGCATTTAAATGAGGATAGTGCAAATAATAGGAGGAGACATGTTAACACAGGGCGGTGGTTATGTATTCCGCCTGTTTTACTATGGTCCTTCAATTTGCATAACTTCCGGAGTCTGTTCCACAAGTAAGAAAACCTAATTTAAAATCATACTGACAGTTGTAGTAACGTGAATAACTAACAATCCAGCCTTGGAACATAGCTTGTCTCAGCTTGTTATAAAGAAATCTTTTTTTAAAATTAATTTTAAAAAAAAATGTTTATTCAGTATTTAAGGTTTTTCACGGCCTTTGACAGACAGCATTTCTCCTGAAGCTCTATTCCATCACAAGTTTAACTCCACTCGACAGATGTGCTAAGACTATGGGCTAGTTGAGGGTCACAGTTAGTTCAGACATGTCTGTAATAACAGCAGGACAGAGAGGAACAAATGCTGTAGAAATTTTTTGACAGTTAAGATTACAGCTAAAATGTTGAGAAAGAAAAATACCGTAGAAGAGAGTGTTGGTGAATTTTATGGATATGGACGAAACCAAGTTACACTGATGTACCCATGCTGCCCCACTGGTAAACTTTCATGTGAGCTGTTGGGGTTTTTTTGTGGAAAGTAAACTCCAGATACATGCATCATTTCTTCAGAAAGACAGATGAAAGAAATGCTGAATGAGAGATTGCACTGAGTTACAGAAGCTTGTGGAACAGAGGCTAGCGCGGATGTGATGTCATGACGTTGGCTCTCTAGTGGGGAAAAGTAACGTGCATTAAATATAGACTCATACATAACTAAAACCCAATTAGAGACTAAAATGGGTTACTATTAATGAATGAAAGAAGGTAATGCCTGCATATTAACTCCAAGCCATGAAATTTAATCAACACATTTCGATCCTACTCGGATCTTTGTCAGGATTTTAACATTTGTAAATAAGAATTGAATGTCTGAAGTAATTGCTTCACTCTTAGGTTTGCAGTGTAATATTTTCAGTGTTCTGTGGGAGTGCGGCCCAGTCAATGTTATTGTCCTCAAAATAGCAATTAATTTGGTAGAATAATAATCAGAATAAGGGAGAAAACACATCCATCCCTCCCTGCCAAAGAGGGCAGAGGGGCAACGGCACAAGCCACATTCACCACTATGTCCACACATCCCTGGTATATACAAAAATTGTGTATATTTTTGTGCAAACACTGTTTTGCACTATAGAAAGCCTCAAAGTGTTCTATCTACCATCGGTAACACTTTATAACAATTATTAGTAGTAAGTCATTTATAAGACATTAGTTAATGACAAACTATTCATGAACAAAACATTAATATACCTTTGTAAATGATTAATTAATGCAACGTAAACATATCATATTTATGTGTATGTAGTCATCTTTAAATTAATAGTTAATTGTGACATATTCATGAATAAATCATTAGTCATCATTTCTTGTGTTTCCAGTATTGATCAGGTGCTTTGTAGAACCCAAGTGACAGTGTTTGTGGGTCTGTGGGAGTGGGATAATGTGAATCAATCCACATCGTGCCTGCTCCTCATGCAGGTGAACAGGGGTTGGGGACTCCATGTGTCAGCTCTATACCATCCCCAACTACTTTCATCATCCTCATCAGTTATAAATGTATGTGTAAATGTATGATTAAATCATTAACTTTACTTTACATTCACATGGAGTAAAAATTTGCGTAGTCATCAACGCTTCTCTATTGTCAGTAGGACATGCTAAGGTTCCTCATCCTCCACAACACCATTCTCACATATGTTGCTATTTAAGGCCACTTGTGGTAGAGAGAACTTTGGTTTTGATAATGAGATGTGTATGTATGTTATGAGCTATTCATTTAAATATTATTTACTAACTGTTGATATTTTGCTTTATGTCCTGTTTCATTGCAGACAGTCAGCATGTGACAAAAAGAAAGATTTAGCGAAGGCTAGGCTGACAAAATCCAGAGAGAAAAATTTACACCAACGCATAACTGCTAGAAGAGTACAGAAGGAGGGAGAGAGGGTTTAGGGGTTGGAGAGGTTACAGCAAGAGTAATTAGCATATATATAGTCTATATAGTGTCTATAGGAAGTCAATACCCTACAATATTAGGAAGTCTACACACGCATGCACACGTCCACCACACAAACGCATGCGCACTCGCACTCACACAGAATCAGTAAGCCATTTAGTTTGTACTACAGGATGTCAACACACAATCTGTAAGCCATTCAGTCCCTACTATAGGATGTGCAGACACACACATAAACACACCATTCAGTCCCTACTATAGGATGTGCAGACACACACACACACACACACACATTCACATCAGTCTCTACTATAGGTCCATAACAGTAAGAATTTTCCCATGTTTTGAGACATGCTCATTTCATGTCATGCTTCCTTTCCATTTCCAGATATCAAAGATGAAAGCAAAATTGTAAACAAGAAAACTCAATATCTGACAAAGAAGCAACAGCAAAGCAAAGAAGCAAAGCAAAAGAAGAAAAAACAGTGGCAGGAAAACTGAAAAAGGTATTACAGAAGAAAGAGACAGCTAAAAGCTATATTAGACATACCACCATCAAGCGAGAAAGATGATAGACTTCAAAATGTTCAAGAAGCAAATGAAGAAGTTATTCAAAATCTTCAAGACAGCCTCCCCAAGAGAACAGCCATTTTCACCTCAGCAGGTAAATATCCCTTCCATGATTACTCAGCTCCTACAGTAAAAGAAGAGAGATGTCTCTACAGACACCAGGGCAAATGAAGACATCCACCCCAAAGGAATCACCCAAAAAGAGGAACAGAAGAAAGAAAACACTGTCAAAATTGAGGTCAAAGTTGCGCTATACAGAAGAGAAGCTTCTGGAGAGGACCAAAGAAATTGTCAACCAAAAGAAAAGACTGAAAAGACATGAGATGATGGCCAAGAGGAAGCAGGTAATTGTCGACATGGAAGGCAGAGAGGTCCAGAAGAAAACTACAAAGAGGTCATCATAGAAAATTACCCAGTAACAGCCAGAGAAGACTAATGTGCACACTCGTTAGCTGCTTCCTTCATCAAGATGAAATCTCTACTGTAATAAATGGGAAATCTGAAGAAATTCGGAAAAAGGGGCTGGATATTCTGTAAGACAGCCTTTACTGACACTATGGCAAATAGTGATTTTGAGAAGATTTCTGTCTATGAATCCCAGGCACAACCTTTCCAACGTTCAATTCTTTAAATTTAAGCCATTTTGGATTGGCCAGCGAAGAGTCACAGACAGAGAAATGTGCTTGCAAAATGCATGAAAACTTTGGCTTGAAGATAAAGAGGCTGCACCTACCTTGGGGTTGTAGAAACATCATCCCCAAGGGACACTGAACAGGCCAGTGTGTGTAGTGACGATGACATGTCCTGCATGTGCAGGACATGCAGCAGTTGCAAGCATAAGACATTTCACACAACACTGGATCCTTCAGCGAAAGGAAACATCATTGTGTGAGAAGAATGGTTCACTAAATCTGTACCAATAACAAAGAAATGCAAAGATGGGTCCACTGAAGCAAAGGAAGCGAGGAATGTGTTTCTTGTGGAGAATCCATTGAAAAGCTGGTGGACCTCACACAGAACCACCTCTCAAACTTCTCCAGACATATTTGTAACATCAAGCACCAGTCTGAAAGACTGAGGAGATCGAGAGAGACCCTGGTCCAGAATGATGTAGTGGTTCACATAGACTACAGTGAGAACTACACATGTAAATACACCAGGGAAATCCAACAAAGTCACTTTGGAGGTGGCCTTCCATACTGGAGTTATCTCGTGGGGGCAGGGTGGAGTCATTTGCATCACTGTCAGCCTGTCTTCAGCACGATGCCACAGCCACATAGGGTCACCTTGACTCAGTACTGAGGAGCATACAAGAGGAGCATCCAAATGCCAGGAACATCCACTTCATCTCAGATGGGCCCACATCTCAGTATCGGAAGAGAACAATCTAGCCTCAACAGTGCCGTTCATGCAAGGATTTAAGCATGTAACATGGAATTTCATGGAGTCGTCCCATGGAAAGGGTGCTCCTGATGGAGTGGGCAAAAAATTAAAAACTTGGCTGATAGAATTGTGTCCTAATGTACCAGCATACCAGATGCCAATACTCTCTCTAAGCAGCTGAGTACTTGACTACCTTTATACTTACCTGGGTTCCTGGAGGAAATATCCTGTAAACTGTCAATGAGAGATGGTTTAAAACTGAAGTAAACTGAGTATTGAAATGTAGTTAATTACTGTTTATGCTATGAATGTATAATGGATGTTATTAAAAAGAGAGAAACTTATATACTTACCTGGGTTCCTGGAGGAAATATCGTACAAACTCTAAAGTAGAGATGGTTAAAGATCGAAAGATATTGAGTATGTGAGTATGTGACGCAAACTTGTGTAAAGATCAATACATGCAAAACAGAACGTCCAGTGTTCTAATGTTCTAATGTGTCTAATGTGTTGTTTTTATATGTTCTCTGTTCTCTGCACTGCAAAATGAAATTGATTGAACTTGAATCCATAATTGTGTCAATAGTATCTCAGTTATTTCTGAATTAATGTTTTTAACCATACCTCAGTCTTAGTGTACTTATTATTCATTCATTTCATTCATTCATTTTCTTTACTGCTTATCCTCTAATCTCAGCTGACACTGGGCAAGAGGCAGGATACACCTCATAATGTTAATTTAATAAATGGAGAAAATGTAGTTTGCTTTTTAAATGCATGTGCAGAATCTATATGTTATGTTCTGTCAGGCTTGCCACATCATTTTGAAAATGTATTAGGTTTCAGTGAAATATCAAAAATGTTAGGTTGTAGATTGCAGAAGGTGTTGTGGTAATGAGAGAAATCATTCAAAAATCAAATAAAAATTTAAAATATTATTTCAGAGTTTCAATAACTGTGCATGACTAAGCTTTCCTTATGATCTTGACGTTTTCAGACTGTTACAGTGATGTGACAAAAAGGTGTTAAATTGTCAGTAAATGTTTTTAAATTAACACTCAAACACTTCAGACCTTGTTGTTGATGCTCAAAAAGGAAATTTGTTGATGCAAGACTTTTTAAAGTCTTTGAAACCAAGATTTCATAAGAATCACCCACCGAGTTCAGACTGAAGCTGCAGCAGACCAACACGGTGCCCTGGCTGTTCAGACTGAAGCTGCAGCAGGTGGGGGACATGTAGACAGGGTCCCAGTAGAGTTTCCTGGTCCTCTCTGTCTAAAGAGTATAAATGTCCCTCTCCTCAGTGACCTTAATAAATTGATGTAGCTTTAACTTTCTTAGCTAACTTAACAATACTAACACATATTAATACAATGTGGGGTGATGTGGGGTGCTACCACATTGAAACTACAGCTACAGTTGCTAACATGTTAACGCGCTAAACACAATTAGCATCACAACTTTTACAAATTTCATAAAATTGGTAGAGTATTAAAAATACACACACATGCATTTATCTACTGTAGATTGCAATAAGTCCTCATTCAGGTGGTAAAACTCTTCATTAACCGACATTACAGACATATCTGTTGTCTACCAACATGCTAACATGGACTAGCATGCTAAAGCGCGAATCGTGATTAGCAACAGGGATGGCGGGTATAAATGGGCTAACAGGACTAAGCCCTCTCTATCTATTACAGTAAAGCTGAGAAAAATATTGTTTTGAATTAGAACAGACTGTTTTACAGCAGCACCAGATAAGAACCTTGACTCAGAAAAACAGAAAAACAAAGCATCTAAATGGGCTTATTTTTTCAGCCCAAACACAGTATCATCAATTTCCATTCATCTTTGTGGTGTTAAGTGAGTGACTGCTTTGTGGCATGCCCCTTTGATTTGCTGATTAGTTGGGCTAGTTTCATTCAGCCCATAGGCCACTGACTTTTGACTACTGAGAGTGGACGTAGTCTACAGAGTACAGTACGTACAGTGAGGTGCTACAGTATTTGTGCAAGAGTGGGGAGGGAGAAGTGAACGACTGTGGCAATGGCGGCGGGCATTAGCATGAACGCGGTGAATTATTTACTTCATCATCCATTTTCTTCGATGGCTTTGGAGGAAAAATTGGAAGTGAAAAGACTAGGGACACATCATCCAAACAATTTTCAAATAACCCCAAAAGGCAAATGACAAAAGCATAAGTTTTGTGTTGCTTGGTTTCAATGAAAGGACTGGCTAATGGCAAGTGTAACCAAGAATTCACTTTTCTGTTACCCATGCTTGCTTTCTGGAGCAGATACAGCTCCTTCACTCCAGCGGTGTTTCTGGACCTTGTTGATGAGTTCCCTTTTTTGGATAGCCAGTTAGCCGATCACCTGTCAAACACAGAGGTTGCCAAGTACACGTCTAAGAATAGCCAAAATGAGTTGCTTGATTGTATGTTAGCTGTTTATGGACAAAAACTGGCTGATGAAATATTGCAGGCATCATTTGTGGCTGTGCAAGCTCACAAAACAATTGATGTGGCATGTGTAAGCCAGTGCATGACTGTGCTCAGGTACATCACTGAAGTCTCTGTTGTGGAGAGATTTCTCTGTTTCTCCCTGTTAGTGGACAGAACTGCGGTGGGACTTGAAAAACTCCTGAGGGAGAAGCCATATAAATTGGAAAACAAACTGATTGCACAGACTTACAACGGGGCAGCTGTAATGAGCGGCCCATCATCAGGCTTGCAGGCCAGGTTAAAAGAAACGTTCCCTCAGGCACACTTTGTGCACTGCTACGCCCATCAGTTAAACCTTATCATGCAGCAGGCCTGCTCATCTCTCACATCAATCAGAATATTTTTTTGCACCTCAGTTTTTGCAACATTTTTTCTCCAAGTCCCCCAAGAGAACTGCAGTCCTGGAGTGTGTTGCAGGAGGATTCCAGCATCAGGATAAACAAGATGGAACTTTAAAAGCCATCCACACCGTGTTTGAACATCAAGACACTTTGAAACAGTGTTTTGAAAAAATCTGGAATGATCAGTCTTGGGACAGCATGTCAATCCAACAAGCCCACGGCCTGTCCACATTGCTGGGGGATGTGAACTTTCTCTTCTATCTTTTTTCCATTCTGCCCTCATGCATGTTGATATTCTATACAGCATTCTTCAAAAATGAACCACAGATCCTCTCAAAACTAGACAGGCCCTGGAGAATTTTTCCTGCTCCATAGCTGAACCGAAGGACAAGCTGCCCACAGATGACACACAGCCACATCCAGATGCACACACAGCTGTTGGTGCAGGATGCAGCAAGCTGATAATGTGTCAGTAGCCATTCAGTGCTGTGACATAATGATAGAGAAGTCAAAGTCTCGCTTTGAGAAAGCCCTGCACTTAGTGTCTTTTGAACTTATTGACCCTGAACCATCTGAGCTGTTTAAGACAAGTTTCCTCCAGAAGCAGCTGGACATTTCACAATGGTCTGCAGAGAGAAACTGAAAAATGAGCCAATGGTGATGTACAGTAGTGTGGAGTTTGCGGGGATAAAGTCTGCAATGTCACTTTTGAGGATGTTGACTGAGAACAATCTTCAGAGCATTTTTTCTGAAACATTGAAATTAGTGCAAATAGCCATCACAACCCCCATGACATTGGCAGAATCATAGAGGTGTGTCTATTGAGCGGGACTTCATCCAAAAACCACCGGACTTCAATGACATGGTGATTAACCTGTTTGTGTCCCAGAAAGGTCGTCGATGTGAGCTTCTCTTCAAATAAGATAGGCTCAAGCATGACCTCTCTTTTCCTCTCTCTCCCTCTGTAGGCCCAAACCTATCACAGACATTTCTTTTAGCTTTCCTGTCTACATATTGGCTGTCTCTCTTCTATAATGACCGTTATTTTTGCTGTGGTTACCAAATAGTTTTATTTGGGACATGTTTGACACAATGTATTGAAAAATGGTTGTGATAAAAAGGTTGCAGTATCTATTGGCAGTTGTTATCATTGTAATGCATCCCTACCTGAACCCACAGAACTTGAATGGATTTTTCTGACATTGTAGGCTACATGATAGAGCAGCCTATCATTCCGTCATTCTTGTATATTTTGTGTTTGTTAAAAAAATAGTCAAATGGTGTGTGTGTGTGTGTGTGTGTGTGTGTGTGTGTGTGTGTGTGTGTTTGTGTCAATGAAAGAGAAAGAGAGAGTTTTTTGGCATCAGACCATTCTTGTGGATACTTAGTGTTGTTGTAGAGCACTTGTTATAACAAGGTATATAGTGTCGTTGCTGGAACTTGGTATTTCAGATGTGATGCTGCTGTTGCTGCAGCGTGAATTATTAGCAGATATAATGCACTTGTTAGCCCACCCACCCGATATCACCACCAGCCATCGCTGATTGGCACCACAACTTTTACAAATTGCATCACATTGGTGCAGTGTTAAAAATACCCACACATGCATTTACCTTCAGCAAATTGGACTAAATCCTGCATGAGGTGATATAACGAACTCTCCATTAACCAAAGTTATTCTGCCCAAAAGCTGCATCTGCTTTCCCTCCACATTATATCTTGTGATGTCAGTGTTACCTCCACACAAAAGACTACAACTTGAATTTAAACACTGAATAAGAGCCTATTTACATATCTTTAGTAGAGCATTATTCCTGGGAGACTCCATACACAACCGACCCCAACAAAGAATCAGCACTGCCAGCACAACAAATTCAACCTGGTTCTATCAGGGCAGGGCGGGTCATCAGGGACTTTTGATAAAAGCAGGAGTTGAGTTATTGGTCTCAACTTACTACAAAGTTTTCTAAACCTCAATTTTGCGACACCTATTACAAAGGACATGTAAATGCATAAAATAAACTTTTACTATTCAAGTGCAGATTATTAAGACTATTTAGACTATTAAGTTGGAAAACAATCTACAGCCAAAGGATGTTCATATAATATAACATAATTACTAATAATTGCTTTGAATGGCTCACAAGTGATTTAGCCTACTTATGATTTGTTCATGAATATTTCATAATTAACTAATCATTTATAGATGACTTACAACATATTTGTGATATGTTAACGTAGCATTAATTAATAATTTACAGAGGTATATTAATGTTTTGTTCCTGATTAGTTCATCATCAACAAATGTATTATAAATGACTTACTACTGATCATTATTATAAAGTGTTACCCTCCCATCTTCTTGGTCTTTGAGCGTGAAATAAAATATTTCTCTGTTTTGCATTCTCCTGCTATGAAGGAGGCCTGGGAGTCATCTGTTGGACTTATTACAAAAAAGAAGACAGAATGTGATTCTTTGTTATCAAACTTTAACACTTGAGATACAACAGCAAGAGAGCCTTGGAGGTGCCAGGCCCGAAACCAACAGAAAGAGACCGACAACAACAAAAACAGCAGGGCTGAGAGGATGAAACACTTTTGTGGTAAAGTGAGATGGTGGGAAACAGAGGGAAGGAAGAATAGAGACAGATGGACACAGATCAGAAGAAAGATGGCACGGTGACATATTAGAAAAAATAAGGGAAATGGAATGAGAAACTAGCGGTCAGAGTAGGAAACCTGCAAAGAAAGTCAGTGTCTTTTATTGTGATAGAAAATTACATCCACTGTGGTTGCAGGTGGAGATATAAGGACTTTGAATCCTAGACTTTTGATCCATATTCTATCTAGCCAAACAGCAGCACCTGAAGGAACTACAACATCGACGTGTACAAAAATCGAATGAGTTTTTATGGAAAGCAATGAACCTTTCCTATTTTCTTAATTAGGAAAACCACAGTGTAATCACAATGCCGACATCTCCCCCACTTATCTTTAACATTACCATAACACTAATGTTTCAAAGGCATGTGATTAATGTTGTGAGAAAGTTGCAGCGTTTGATGTCCCTCATAATAATACGCATGCAGCACCAGACAAATTACAGAGTTTTGAACACAATGTAACACAATGTCAATCAAGAGTCTCCAGGGCTTGGCCATCTTTTAGGTCCAAACACGTATGGTGTTAGGCTGCCAGTTTGGAACAAAGTCGGGCCTTCTGGCTGCAGCGTCGACCTGATGCCCGTTCTGGCACCCCAGCTGATGAGGAAACAGCCCTGTCCTCCACATCACTGACAGCAGTGTGCTCAGTGTATAAAGACACAAGGGAGACTTTGTATCTTCCAGTTGGTAATTGCTAGGAAGAAATAATGTAGATAATCAATGGCTAAAAAAATATGAAGGCAAAAAGAATAGGCAACACATAGAAGAGCTTCAAGAAGAACGAGTGAAAAAGAAACGCACTCTATATGCTCATAAACATGAATTAGGTTATGAGGTACAGCTGGGGCTGATTAGGAGATGAGCCACAGGTGTGAAGGCCAGAGAAGAATACCGGGTGAGCCAGGTTCAGAGAAAAAAAAAAAAAGGACAGGTTGAAATAGGGGTAGAGGGTGCAATTTCTAGTCTGTATGATTTACAGTAGGCAGCCAAGGATCAATACATTTGCCAAGAACTCTGAGAACTGCAGCATCATTGCAAAGGACTTTAGGCTGAATAAAAGGTTACAGTGACAGCTGTGACAGGAACTGTGTCTTTAGGAGTGATAGAGACTAAGTGTCTTGCTCAAGGACACTTCAGTGGGGTGGATATTTGTCAATAAGAGCTTGAACCTTGTGTCTTCAGTTGAGGGATGGACTACTTACTATGCCATCCTGCTACTGTACACATCAGCAACTGCTAAACTTTCTAGGAGACTCTTGATGACTGGCCAGTTACACAGAGGACCCTCAGCATGTCCTTGTATTGTGGGACACTCTGTCACCAGGACCCTTACAGAAGTGGTCTACTAAAGCATGTAGCCTCTACTGACTACCCCTTGCTTCACCATGGAACAGAAACTTCACCCGACAGTGTGGTCATTCAAATACATTGGTACAATTATACCAAGCTCTTAGCGGTCTGCAACATCCTTCCTGTCTTTACCTTTCTTAGACTGAAAGGACAATATCTTTGTTCTTTAATATATTTGTCTAAAGTTTTGCAGATTGCACAAGTATGATATGGAATCTTGAAACCTCCTGTTCACATACAGTGAGAATTTACTTTTCATTGAAGTAAGAGACATCTTGTGTCTAGTACTTAAACTTTTGAAAATAAAAGATATTTGCATATTCATAGATTCTGGAATTCCTTAACTTGATAACTGAGCTTTTTCTTTGGAAAAAACACATCTGACAAATTATTATTCCAAGCAGTGTATTCTTATATGTCATAAGACATGTCTGGAGGGGATGTTTGGTGACAAAGACCAGTTCTCTAGCTAGGTGAGGACCGAGTTTCCTGTAGCTATGAACACATCACAATCAATTCCCTGCAGATGCATGCATTGAGTCCTTGGAGTCATCTGGCTTGATTTTTGTCTCTCATACTTAAAAGAAGGACGACTGCATAGTTTCTAGTTATAAGTGGTAGAAATACAGTAACTCCAGGGGCCAATCACCCAGCACCAGCTGCGCTGACTTGGGCATGCCATCAGCATGCCTCCGGATCAGCTGCTCTTTTGAATCCCGTCTGTCCATTTACATAATGCCAGCGGTCAGCATGAGTCTAGAGGGAATATTTCAAAGGCAAGCTAAAGGAAAAAAAATGCAGAATCACATCTGAGAACTTTGAAGACACAACTGTTGACTGTAACACCTACTGGCAGCACTGCCTGGTAAGAGCTCAGAGGCTTCAGGACGAGAAGGCAGCCAAAGACATCAAATATGACACAGGAGAACCATAACCTGGGGCAGTGAGATGGCACAGTGTGGGAGTCTGTCCTGCAGCCCAGGGCCCTATGTGTGTGTGTGTGTGTGTACAGTATTTAATATAAAATATATAGAAGTACACAGGGAAGCTGGATTAAATATCCTCATATGGTGATGTTTGCTTTTCTGTGTGCACATACGGTATGTCAGGGAGTATGCAAATTCATGTTTGAGTATGCATATGCGTGTCTCTTTATGGTTGAAAGAGACACAGGCAACGAGGAAGCAGTTTGATTTGTTCAAGTCCGTCTGTGTGTGGTTTGTGTGTGAGAGCTGAAATGTTCAAATTAAAAATTTAAATTAAGGAATTAAAAACTGTGGCTAGTCATGTGAGAGGTGATTAAATTCATAACACAGCCACAGGGCTGAGAGGGGAAGAGAATTGTGAATTCATTTGACTTACACTCTCAGATCTCATGTGACTTATTCAATTGTATCTTGTCATATTTCATTATAATGTAATGCGGTGCTCTACAACTGTCTTTCAACTAGGTTCATGAAAAAAAAGACTAGCTGTGTTCCAACTACAGACAACATACTACATTTACATTGAAGAAGTGATGATTATACTCAAAATTGAGCATAACAACATATGTTCACTTAGTCACTATGCCTACCTAATTTTTGAATGTTGATGGTTACTTTCATCCCACAATGCAATGCACAGCAGACACTGCAGGACCTATTTAACAGATCAAAAAAATGTAAACACAGATGGTGGTTTTACAACTCCAAGAACATCTTGGAAAACAAAACAAATAGCTTTAAAGATTAAAAAAGTAGTACATAAAAAACAGTGTTTTCAATGTTACGGTATGTTTCCAAATTTTAAATTTGAACCATTTCAAAGTTGCAGTTTGACTGATGATTCTCAGTGTATACCAATGTTGTTGCCATTTCCAATTAGTAAAAGAATGGTAACATTTTTGTATACTAACTGCCAAAATGGTTGTCAAATTAAGCTTGTATATAAAGTACTTAATATTAGCATGTAATATGGAAATGAGAAACAGCACTTGTAACTCTCCACACATCCATCCAGCCGCTTATCCTGTTCAGAGTCATGGTTCAATGAGTCTGTCCTTGTTATATAAAGGTTAAAAAATAATAGTCTCCGGATTGTTCATTGTTTAATTGTCTTTGCAACAATGACTACCAGCAATTACTGTAAAGCATAATTGAAAATTGAATGTGAAAGTCAGTTGTTGAGAAAGAGAGGGAGGTAGAGAAAGAGAGAGAGAGAGAGACATCTTTGCTTTGGTGATAATGTGTTTTTATTTGTCCCAAATAGAGCGACATGAAATAGAGACAAAAGGGAAAGACAGACAAAGCTCTCAGTGGAGAAACAGACATGAGAGGGAAAAAAAAGTTGCCCTGAGACAGAAAGAGAGGAAATAAGAAGTGGAAAAGAGGTTAAGAAAGCTGAAAAAGACAAAAGTTGAGGATAAAAGTAGAAAACATAGAAAGTAATAGAAAGATGTAGGATACAGAGACACAGCAGAAGTGAAGAAGAGGGTAAAGTAAGAGGCAAGTATAACATGCAGGTCATATTAAAAAATCAGAGGCTCTGGGGCTTACCTAATTACACCAAAATACATATCAGGTCTGTACTCGCACTTCCACACACAGACATACAGACACAGTACCCCCTCCTGACTCCCCAATCATGTTATGAACAAAGCTATCATCGCACTGGCAGTACTGAGATTGGATCAGGAGAGAGTGAGAGTTAGAGAAAGGGGTTGCACGATGGATCGATATGTATGGTGAGAGAAACAGGGGGGTGAGGGGAAAGATAGGAAGCGAAAGAAAAGGATCAAGTGAGTAGAGAAAAAAAGACAGATGTGGGGGAAAAGATAGAGATGGAGAAACAAGTGTTGAGGGCGAATAAAGCGAGAGGATTTAAAAAAAAAAAGAATGCAACGTGTTTTCAGGATCCGCTGTAGCCGACGTCACACACTTCATCTGCCTATAACCTGGTAATTAATCATCAAGTTATTTTGTTTTCATGCCAGTAACGCACAAAGAGAAGTTACTCAAAGTGAGGAAAAAATTCTAATTGATACTTGGGGTTAAATTTAATTGACTATGTGATGTATAGGTAGCTTTGCAGAGCCAGCCAAAATCTCTCATGCTCAGTGGAGCTTGATGTTGAATATTGAAGAGGGCTTGTGTATTATTAACCGTGTGTGCTTCTTAAATGTGTTTGTGTGTGTATGGCCTTGGGGCTGACATTTAGATACTTTTTTAATGAAGTGTGAGAGTTTGTAAATCAGAGTTTGTGTGTGTGCGAGTATGTACTTACAGCGCATTGTAGAAAACGTGATTTTTCTTGTGTGTGTGTCTTACCGCATGATCGGTCTTTGATCCGCTGTGTCGACTCTTTACCGGGCTGAACCTCTTTGACCACAAAACTCACACAAATTAGCCAAGTGCACATACACGCTTTCAGTTCTATGAGACTCTCACAAGCCCCAATAGATGATCTGAGTTCAAGGTGACGAAATCTTTTTCTTTTCTTTTCTGTGTGTATCTGCAAGACAGAAAGGTAGATATGAAACATGCAAGACTCATTTGTGCTCAGTCGTTGTCCAAAGTGTCCAGAACATTGAGCGCAATAATGTGAAATCATGTACTGTACTGAATATCTGTATGTGTGTGTGTGTATGTGTGTGTGTATGTGTGTGAGTGAATGAGGCCTGCTGAAGCAGATGGGTACAGCAGCTGTACTGCCAAGGCTATTTTATGTTTGGATAATCAACAATACAATAAATCCATACTAAATGCAAAAAATTAACACCTGTAAAATTTCAAACTGTTCCACAGAGGCCCTCACACACTTCCTGGTATTACTTTACACTGGTAAACATTGTTGAGATCATCCCTGCATCCATTCTGCATGACTGCTGCAGACCTACCACGAGCTGTTATGTTCTTAATCTATTGAACTAAGAACTGAAGAGGACATCCTAAAAAAGGAGCGTGTGGCTGGTTGGTAAACTAGTCTTTGCATGCAGATAAACACTGTGCGCACACAGCAGTATGTGTATGTACTGTTTGCGTGTGATGCAATAACTTGATTCTCTCTTTAACGGAATACTGTCACATTTAGGGAAATATTCTTGCTTGCTGTTTGCAAGCAAGGATATTTCTTGCTGTGTGTTCAGTTGAGAGACATTACAGATGTGTTTAGCCTAGCCTAATGAGCCAAAGACAGCTGGAGAAACAGTCAGCTTTCACAAAAAGAGAAAGAAAGATCTTTCAAGAGCTCCAAAAACATCATGCTTACAAGTTGTATGTTAGCTGGCAATCCAGCAAAGAATATAATATTTCTAAGAGTCACATGGATTATATTCAGAGTTGTTGAGTATGAAGCCTGTGATTTCTCAGTGAGGGCAGGACTGCATGTCATCATTGGGCCCAGATGTTTTTAAGGGGGGCTAATTATGCTTTCTCTGGTTTTCTGTTATTTACATATTGTTATGTTATGATGTCTGATATCTATGTCAAACATGGTCAAACTTCCAAACCTTGAGGTTAACATATGTAGAAAAGCTCCCTGCAAGTCAAAAGCCCAGGCTTCAACCTGCCCTGAATGCTTCGTTTGCGACATTTTTTTCTACCTTGCCGACCAGCTGACGTCAGATCATCCTCCATTCCATAGCCTTTGTTGTTAAAGTTGTTGCTAAGCTTTCTTCATGTGTGATTTGCATTTTCTATTCTCATATTCTGGATCGGTGTCCAGCTCAAACATATACGGATGTATTTGAGAAGTTGATATTTCAAGTAAAGAATGATAAAATGATGAAGATAAACTATAGTTTGTTTCATGGTTTGTTTACGTAGACTCCTGAGCCAACTGGAAGTCTGCCAAGATACAGGTTCCAGAAGTTGGCCAATCAGAACAGAGTGGGTTCCTCAGGAGGGGGGCTTTAAAGAGACAGGAACTAAAATGGCCTGTTTCAGACAGAGGCTGAACTAAGGGACTGTGTAAAGGGTCAGTATGAGTATAAGGACTTTTTTGAACTGTAAACATCGATATTAGTTTAGCAGAAGTCAACTTGCTTGCTAGGTAGCATTGAACATTGCTGGTTTTGGATGCTTTGGGAGGTATATTTGTTGATTTTGGTACATCGGTTGTTGTTTGTTAAAGTTTGCCAAGATTCTCAGCATGCTGAGAATGACAATCAGTCCTCTGACACAAACTCAGCAAAAGTTGCAGATAGAAAAATAACATACTAAAATAAATATGAGTTGAGCAGACTCATCAAGATTCAGTAGTTTTTGCATAGACGAAGGCAGACATTACAGTATGTGCTCTATGGGACAGTTCTGGGCTTTGGAAGAAACTGGATAAACTTCTTTGTGGGTCTTTAGGAAACTTGGCCATTGGCCTCCTTCACAGAGGTCAAGATCCTCTATAAAGCAGTAATCCTGGAGCAGGCAGAAAGTCAGCATCTGGCACGAGGACACTTAAGCAGGACAGTCACTTACTCCTACTCACTATGACACTCTGCTGCATAGATATCTGTATGTGTAATCAGTGGTGAGAAATAGCATTTTGGGAGGTGGAGGGTGTGAAGAGACAGAGAAACGCCATTTTTCTGAGTTGAATTTTGTTTAGTCAAGCTGGAAATGTGCCCCACAGAGCCACCGGGCAGCAATCTTAACTATGGTGTGATTGATATTGTTTTTGTTGTTGTGCTACCTTCACAGTGACCATACCCAATACTTGAATGCAATGAGGCTGCCCTGGCTCAGAGTGTCTGCCAAGTAAATTAACTGCTATTGTTAATCTTTGTTGTCACAGGCAGCCTGCTAATTATAAAAATGTGAATCTGAATATGAAATTATGCCAACATCATTTTGCCTTTTGTTTTGGATTCTGGTATTTTGTGTCAACACAATGACCAGTTCACAGCTGTTCATACACATGTAGAAACGTGCTCACACACACACACACACACACACACACACACACACACACACACACACACAAATTGATTTATGAATAACACATGACTTTGGCATATTAATTGATAAGCATGCAGTCTCTACTATCTTATTAGACACACTAGAAAGTTGTTGACATGTATTTAAGCTTAACACTTATTGCATATTAGAAATAAACACAGTAATCAGCTTTATTACAGTATTCAGCTGTTATTATACACACACACACACACACACACACACAAATGTTTAAATGTTACTCAAAACAAAAGAACAAGTTGCCTACAGCAGCTATTAATATTGAATGTCTGCACACAAATATTTATTGGGAATGCATCTCAGGGAATCTGAATAAACAATGTTGGTAGTTCCCCCCTACAGGATGTAATGAATTTCATATTCTCACTGTATAAGTATAAATGCTGACCTTTACATGTATCGCCAACACTGAGCTCCAGTCTAATTAATCATATTTACTCAACACTTACACCATTTTGCACAGAAACTTTCCTGAATAATAGAATCTTTTCTTTTGTTCATCAGAACAAACAATAATGGTTTCACTATAGTAAAGGTATAGGTAGACTTCTGTATTTAGGAAATGACCTGTCTCATTATGAATACAAGTCTATATATGTATATATATGTAATATAACCTACATATAGAGCTGAAACATTTATAAATGCAAAACAATGATAAGTTATTCTTAAGAAACTTGGTTTAAAAAAGGTACATAGCATTGTATGGTAGAATTGTATACTGATTCTTGTTATGATATGTAATGATAACAATGATTATAGGTTATTTGTTGTTGTTTGTTTGAGAAAACCCATGTGCTTCCAAAGAGCACCATTTGACTGAGTTAGCTGAGTTTGACTTTCCAAAATACAAGTCAATCCAACCTTGAACTTCACTGAACTTGCACTGCTGGTAAGTCACGTAAGCCTGTGGGGACAGGAGACAGACTTGACCCAAACACAACCCTCCTCTTCTCCCTCTCCCTTCCTCCACCCATTCCTTCCTATTTTCCTTTATCACTTTGGCTCCTCTCAACATGTGGTGTCAGCCTCCGCCTCCCTTTGTACTGTATATGGTCACCTTCTTCTTCTCCTCCTCCACTTTTCATTTACGATACTTTTTATGGCATTTCCACACTTTCTCACACTATGAGGGTCAGAGAAAGGATGGTGACAGTAATGACATGCAGGAAAGGCTGTGATCAGGATTTGAACCGAGGTTAAAGTGAACACCATTAAACCCATCAGGGTGTTCCTCATTTATGCTATTTTCTATCCTTTCCCATTCCTGCCTCTCTCCCTCCTTCCCCTCCTGTCTCTCAACTTTCTCTCACATTGCTACCATCTTCTTATTACTTTTCAAACTATTTACTCACCCACCCTTTACTCCTACAAACCCTTACTTTGTTAAAAACTGAAAAGCTCTGTAGTGGGAGAAAAATCATTGACTTGTTCATGAAAAGAGTCTTCACCAGACTTTGCTCAGAGTATCCGTAAGTCCATAAAAGTCATAAAATGTATAATATGTACCAGAGTTTTCCATTTTTGATTTATTGATGTTGTAAGGTTTGACATTCGGACACAAAGAATATGCCTGGAAACTGGCAAAGTCAGACCAGCAGACCAGCTTTATCCATCAAAGATGTGACGGATGTGACCTGTGATGATGTGACCTCAGCTGAGTGTGAATATAAAATTAGCAGTGTTTAGCAACTTCTTTTAAAGGAACACCTGTGCATACCAATCATATCTATCTCTGTTATACTACATAAAGCAGCAGACCCCGAACATCTCCATATTATAAGAGCTGTTCAGAAAACTACTTTCAGAGGAGTTACAGGATCAGGAATTTAAATGAATCTCCATGAAAACCAGGGGTCTTATGTTCTGTCTCATAGCGCATTTTATTCCTTCGCTGCCCAGTGTTCTTTCAGGCTTTACATAATGACAGTGGGCACATCACAGTACGTATGACAAAATCCCAAGAGCACTCAGATTGGCAGGGGGACATTTGGATTCAGCCTCAGACATTAAACATCTCTTGGCATGGTCAGGCAGCTACATGTCACTGACTTGTTGAGTCCTCAAGATCTTCACTGCTAGGTCTGCTGAGCAGTCCATCTGTGTTGTTTCACCACAAAAAACCTATGTACGAACTGTACAGACATGGTTATTTGTAGCCAGCTAGCAATACATGCACCAACTGTGTGTGTTCATGCGTCAGATCTTACTGATCTCGGAACTCACTAGAACTCCACTTCTTTATTATTTCCCTCCAGTTTCTTTCCCTTTTCCCTTTGCCTCTGTATGCTTATTAAGTAGAGTCATAAAGCTCAGGGGTCAGCACAAATGTTTGCTCTATTTGAAACATTTTAAACTTGCACAACCACGTCTTTGACACAACTCACACCACCTAGAGCAAATTTGCATCTGTTCATGCCCATTCTTGTCTTTTCATTGACTTTATATATGATGGCACCTCGTCTAAAGTTTGCCTTGTGTTTTATTTGAACACACCATTATCCAGTATAGGTCAATGCTGAAAACAAAAGGTGACTGTACCTTTACAACTTTGACCGCAGGGCTTGGGAATATAGCTTCGCCTCAAATGTCAAACAAGATGCAACATTTAAAGAGTAGTGGGTTGATTTTTATTTATTTATTTCTTTTATTTTGTTCTCTTTTGACTTTTGTTGTAATAAATTTGCATTCAACACCAAGAAGGAGGACATTATTAAAGGGGACCTATTATGCTTTTCCTTATTTTATCATACATATTTCATAAATACTGTATAATGTTACAATATCAGATGTTCATATTAAACATGGCCAAAGTCACAAATAATGAGGAAAACATACAGTATGTAGAAGTAATTCCTGTTAGCAAAAAGCATCAGCTTCAGAGTGCTCTGAATGCTTGTTTTCTTCCACTTTCAGCCCAAGCTGACGTCAGTTCATGACGGACTCCTTTATATGGTCATCAGCTCCATGCACAGTGCGCAAGTTCAACCACTCCACTAACATGGCATTTTTTCATTGTTTTAGGGGTAGTCGTGCCGAGCCATGACTCAAGTCGAGCTGGCACACTGTGAGTTTTTTTCCATTACACAGCACGGCAAAGTAAAATAAGTTGTTTACCTGTTGGAGGTGTGCTGGTCATCGGCAGCTCTTCATCAAACATCATCATCACTGTGGCTGTTCCTGCTCGTACTATTCCTCCCTGCATTATTTCTAACTAATCCACTGAACAAATAGCTCCAAATATCTCCATATGTTGTTGTGCCACCTGGCTTTTAGTGCTGCTAACAAAGCTCTGCTCATTCGGTGAGGAACACATTCCATTTCCTGTAAATTCTTCACTATGAAAGTATCCTATTATTTAGTAATTTAAAAGCTCTTAATATGAAGCAGCAAAAGCAGGAAATGTTGGATTTGAATCAGTGGTAACTTAACACAACTCTGACATGGCTGCCCCTTGGCAGGCTTCCGGAAAGCTGGCCAATCAGAACAGAGTGGGCTCATTGAGACGGGGGCCTTAAAGAGACAGGAGCTAAGACTGCCTGTTAGAGACAGAGGCTGAACTGACGGGCTGCATAAAGGGCCAGTATAAGATAAATTAGTTTTTTGAACTGTGAATCATGCAAAGCTACTCTAGTTCAGTCCCAGAATAAAAATATAGAGCTGGAAATTAGCATAATAGGTCTCCTTTGAAATTACTTGAACTATTTGTAAAGTATTCTAATTATTAATGTTGCTTAATGAACGCAAATCCAAAGAAATTCCCAGATTAAGGGGACTTTCTAAAATAAGCAAGTGCTGAAATCTAGAGGATAGTGACTTTGATCATGACCAGAAACAAACATACACTGGAAAACATGATATGTACAGTTGGATGTATTGTAAAAGCAGAGAATAACCCAAATGTATCGTGGAAATGCAAAAATAAGAGGGAGGAAACTCAAAAAGCACTGCA
This sequence comes from Thunnus albacares, assembly GCF_914725855.1. NCBI lineage: Eukaryota > Metazoa > Chordata > Actinopteri > Scombriformes > Scombridae > Thunnus > Thunnus albacares. The sequence goes on along the minus strand of NC_058123.1, from coordinate 21,434,542 downwards.
AGGGAAGTATTTCCAAAAAGAGTTCTCTGGAGTATTCCTTTTTGAGAGTCAGTATTATTTCACAATATATTATATTGTGTGGGCATATTTTCTTTATAATTTAAAATAACTTGTGGCTGTAGTATAAAGTGTTACTTAACTCATGACATCTGTACATAGAACACCTCAGGTACTCTCTCAGGCAAATTCAACATTATTTTGACAATTTTAGATTCAAGTGTGTGTCTATCTAGATATTATTTTTCACTTGGCCATATGTGTTTTGGAGATGGAGGAGAGGAGAGTGGAAAAAGTTAAATATCTGGGAAATTAGAGTGAAACGGTATGGAGGTCTAGTATAGTGTGCCCACAGGATGCACAGGGTGTGAGGGAGAGAGAAGAGAGTGAGAGAGGCTTTGTTTAGTGTTGTCAAGGGGGGGACAGGTCTTTGTAGGTTGTTCTATAAGACAGGAAGACTATTAATCTGTCTAGGCAGAGGAAGGGAGGGGGGGAGAAAATGTCAGAACAGACAGAGGGAGGGAGAAAAAAGAACACAGAGACAAGAGGAAGAAGAAAAGAAAGGTCCCTCCATAGGGAAGAGGAGGATGAAGTGGGAGAAACTGATGGAGTGCAGGACAGTAAGGAACAATGAATGATGGAGGAGAGGACGGCAATGAGGTATGGAGTAGGAATGAATGCACAGAGGAAGAGAGGGAGAAATGTGGGAAGAAGCAGGCCCTTGCTGACCAGAGTCAGGCTTGAACACCATCAATCTGCCCCAAAACTTAACCCTGAGGAGCAACAGATCACACATAAGTACAAAAGAGAGGGAGAACAGAGGCAGAGAGGAGGAAAGAGAGGAAAGAGAAGGGATGGGGGGAAGGGAGTGGTGAGACAGAGGGGGGAGTTTTGGTTTCTTGCAGTGTTACAATGTACAATTTCATGTGGCAGACGCTTTTATCCAAAGCAAAATACACATGAGAGTTAATACAACACAAACAAGGATCTAGTTAGGAGAGAACAACGCGAGTAAGTGCCATGAAGCTAAGTTCAAGTCCGATAGGACGCATTGCCTCTAGGCAGGGCATAGAGGCAATTCGTCCATAGAAACGGATAATAATTTTTCTATTTTTTGAAATTTTCCATCAAGTGTGGAGATGTTTGCGAAAGAGCTGGGTCTTTAGCTTTTTCTTAAAGATCGAGGGGGACTCTGCAGATCGAATGGAGTTTGGTAACTTGTTCCACCGCTGGGGAACTACAGAAGAGAAGAGTCCAGTTAGTGACTTAGGGCCCTATTGTGGTGGTGGTACCAGGCACCTTTCATTGGCAGAGCGTAGTGAGCGGGAGGAAGTGTAGACCTGAATGAAGGAGTTCAGGTAGGCAGGAGCTATTTTAGTTGCTGTTTTGTAAGTGGGCGTCAAGGTTTTGAATTTGATGCGGGCAGTCTATGCGTGATATAATGAGAGCCTCTACCAAGAGTTGTGCTGCGTGCCCAGCACAGATAGGGTCTGATCTTCCTGATGTTGTAAAGGGCAAATCAACATGACCGAACAATCAAGGCCACATTAAACTTAAAGGTTAGTTGGTCATCAATCATGACACCCAAGTTTCGGGGAGACTTTGTGGGCAGAGGTGGGCTGATTTGAGGTGGATATTGAGGGAAAGAGGGGAAGACCCTAAAACTATCAAAGGGTGACTGAGACGGTTGGTTAGAGGGACTGGCTGGGATGACAAGGAGCTCAGTCTGAGAGAGGTTAAGCTGGTGGTGACGTTCGTTTATCTATGCCGAGATATCGGCAGGACATGATAAGATCCGTGCCGCAACTATGAGGTCCTCTGGTGGGAACAATAGGAAGAGCTGGATATCGTTAACTAGTAATGGTATGAGAAACCATGGAAGCGGATAATTACATCGAGTGAGCTGGTGTTATGAGAAGAGAAGGTACTCTAAAAGATCTCCCTGAGAGGTAAGACATGAACCAGCAGAGGGGAGATCCTGAGATGCCAAGCTCAGTGAATGTGGAGGGGAGAATTTGGTGGTTAACCGTGTCAACAGCAGCTGACCAATCTAGCAGCAATACAGCTGAAGACCAACAAGCAGTTCTAGCCAATCTCAGTGTTTCCATTACTGACAGGAGTGCAGTCTCAGTAGAGTGACTCTGCTTAGAACCAGACTGCTCTCAGAAGGGAATTCTTAGAATTACCTTCATTCACACACATTTTGAAGCAACATACTGTACAAATATATATACTCATTAGCAAGTAATGCGCCCACTACATGACCATGAAGAAAAAAATAATTCACAACAAAAGCTCACTACATGCACACACTCTTAGTGTTGCTGGATGTAAGTAAGTAGCCAAACTTTTATTTATATCGCACTGTTCAATCACAGAGCAAGTATTTTCCAAGGAAGACATAGGATAAAAAAAGAGCAACTGGGGTAATTTTAAAAAGTAATATTTAGAAATAGTAGACTAAAATATGTGAGAGAAACTCCTCTCAGTTACCCAGTTTCTAGCTTTACTATATAAGTGGAGGGACGAAAGAAGAATATTGAGAAGCCCCTTGAAAGTGAGACGGTGCATCTCAAGGGGTTTATCCTCTAATTAAATGTTGAAATTTATATATGTATATATATATATATATATAAAATCTTATTGTCTTCCTGTCTGGCACAGTCTGGGTTTTCTCTCCTCCAGCTCTTTCCTCTAATAAAGGGGAACATGGGTTTGTATCATCTCCTCTCCTGGTAGTTGGTCTGTAGCACTTAGTTAGAAAAAGACTACAAGAGAAAAAAAAAAAAAAAAAAAGCTCTGACTGTCTTGATTGTGGCAATCTTATAGAGCCAGGACAGCCAGAACAGCCAAGATGATCCATTTTAAAACCCTGTTGGTTTTAAAAAATAGTTAAAATGGCAGAAATCTGGAAAGAGAAAGTAAATTGTCACCCAGAACTGTAAATCACTGGCCTTTTTAACAGAAAACATTTTGACATGTCACAGTAGGGAAGGAACAGGTGTAAATAGTATTAAGTAGCTGAATTCCATTTAGCTGCTTCAGTTTCAGGGTCCTGGTTCTATACATGCTAACTCACTGTCACATTGTCATGGCTTATCATCGTTGAGTTATCGTTAATGTTATTAGTAACACCTGTGCTTTTCCTACTGTGACATGTCAAAATGCCTGTAGTAAAAAAGGTCTAGTAGTCCATTCATTAACCTCAGTTTTTATTTTATTTAATTTTTTTTCATCGTATCGTGGTTCAAGGGCACATGGATAGTTACTGAGGGACAGCAGAGTATTTCTTATTCACCATCTTGTCTTAATTGGAATGTGAGTTGATCTTCTCACAGTTAATAATTCATGTCATATAATATGAATGATAGAGGGAAAGAGGGGAAGGCCCTAAAACTATCAAAGGGTGACTGAGACGGTTGGTTAGAGAGCAAACGTTTGTAACGTGAGCATGAGCCGAAGTCCAGAACTCTGAAGACTGAAGGCAACCATCCATATCTCCTGTGCTGCCATGATTTACGTGCACACAAACACACCTGCAGATAAGCACATGTGGACACATTTGCAAGCACACATGTGCTTTGACACATGCACACAGACATGTGAACAAACACATATGTGTGTGCATGTACTGTAGTCAAATACAGAGATCACGTTGTCACCATTAACCTTTCCCAGCACACACGTCAACACACAAATGTGTACAAATGTACTAGTGTGAATATTCCCCAGAGGCTGAGTTTAATCATAACACCAGATGCCTAAACCCATTGCTTACCCTAATTTTAGTCTGGTCATAATTCCATCCTTAAACCTAAAACCAAGTTTAATCCTAAAATAAATGGTTAATCTCATGGGGACTCAATTTTTTGTGCCCAGATGGGAAGTGAGTCCCCACAATGTGATTGTGCAGATTTTGGTCACTACAACTTGATGAATACATAACACAAACACACATGCTCGTGCTGGTGTATCCTGCTATGCCTCAGAGTAGATGTAAGGATGTTTTCACCAACGTGGTATTCCCTCTTCTAACTCCACTCACAGTCATATGCTCATTCCCTCACACACACACTGATGCTTTGCCATAAAATTTGTTTTTATCAGTCACACAGGAAAATAACTTAAATAAAGATGAGGTTACAATTCATCAGGTAAATGAAAAAAAAAATCATGGAGGATTGTGTTAACTGTAAATTCAAAGAAAATGGTGAAAGAAACACAAAAAGCTTGAACACTACTGATGGAAAAAGAATGAGTATTGGAGGGGCAGTAACCCTTATATGCAGGTTTTTGAACCAAAAAAAGTGCATATTGCAAAGTTATATGAGATTTTTTTTAATCTATAAAATAAAAACCAAAAAAACTCTAGTCTGTGAAATTTTAAGAGAACATAAAAGCACATAGTGTGACCTTAGCTTTTGCAAGATAAGGAACTCACATCAGCACATTTTAAATTAGCTTAGCCTTCACGTAAAATTAAACAAGTCTTACAATGTTTAACATCTCTCGTCAGCCATGCATCATTGAAACTGAAATAAAACTTCCTCAGCACATAGATGATGAGTAAATAAAAAAAAGGATTTACTGATTCTCTGCATGAGGCTTCTTTTACACTTCCTGAGTCTCTTGGAAAAACATACAAACTCAGCCGTGTTGCATTTCAATGACTCTGGGTTGTAAAAGAGGGAGAACATCGGTTTTACATCTCAATCGTGCCTGATTTACGATGGCTCCACTCTCCGAGGGATTCAGCACCTGTGAGTAATATCCTTTAAGTGTGTGTGTGCACACGTGTAAGCGTGTGATATCCAGTCACAATGGAGCGAGAGTCTCAGCCTGTGAATGGAGATGACATAAAACAAGTAGATTAGCTATGAATCTATCTTACTCTCGCTCCCTTGCACTTCCTCTAGCACACAGATGCGCATAAACACATACTTACTTGCACATTTTTTTTAAACATGAAAGAAGAGATTGAGTGAGTAGGCAGAAGACATTTCCTAGCTATGAATCAGGCTGATGATGGAAAGTGTTGCCTTTGGAGTGCCAATACACAAGTAGCCTGGATGAGGCACTTTGATTGGACTGCATTCACTCACTGCACAGTCACTCTGAAAGCAGGAGGGAAGAAGAAATCAGTGCTGTTCTTGGAGAATGGCCGCAGATCCTGAGAGGCTGGATAGGAAGAAAGGTAGATAAATAGATAGAGCATATACGTAGATGGACACATACCTGAGAGATTCAATGATTGGGGTTGTAAAGAAGGATGGATACCTGTGTGGACAGAAAAGATTGAGAAGCAGTGGTAGAATATAAAAGAATGTGAGGCTTGGGAATAAAATATATGAGAAGATGATTGATAGATGAATGAATGGATAGAGCATGAATGGTGGGATTAGAGATGGATGAATGAAGACAGGCAGGGAGGGGAACAAAAATGATAAAGGCAGATTGACAGTTAAATGAGTAACTCCATTTTCATCTGACTGTGCACTGCAAAAGCCAAACCTTTTTCACTAATTTCAATTCCCACTTCATGGGAGATTTAAAAAAATGAAATCTGCGACTGACAGAAAGAATGTTCAAGCTGTTTTTGCATAATGGTCTTATTGTTTGTTTGTTTTTGACTCCCAAGCAAGTATTTCATAAAGTGAAAATTTTGCTAGGAGTTTGTTAAATAAAAAGACAATTATCATTCCCTTGATATTGCTTTTGCTCTGCAGCCATCTTGCACATGGTCCCTCTCAGAGGAGAAACTGACGTTTGGCTGAGGAGATGAAGTCCTGTATTATATTGGCTGTTTACCCTGAGAATATCAATGCTGAGGCCAAGATCCTGACTGGGTTTATTCTTATTTCCTTTCTCTTTTTTCCCCATATAGTCCACCAACTCAAGACATTATTTAGAGCACTTTCATAAAGGACACATGTGATTGACCCTCCATTTAGTTAGTCACCTGGCCATTTTCTAAATACACATTATACAGTACTAATATTTTTAAGACTTGTGTGAGCTGCATTGGGAAGTTATCTGAGACAAGTTCATGGTCTGAATTTAATTGTGCCTAAACCTAACCAGACCTTAACCACAACATTTTCACACCATAAATCATTATTTTTTAACGATTACTGCTGATAGAGGCAGCACATTAGAACACGCTCCTATGGGTCGTTCCGGAAACGCTCCTATGAGTTGTTCTGGAGAGCAGGTGCAATCGACCTATGTGGTTGTTCCATTATGAGGATGTGTTGTTAAGCACTGTCGGTTTTCTCCTAAACGGTGCTGCTGCTGGTAGAAATACATTGTTTTGACCAAAGACACTTCAGCAGCACAGATGCCTGCAAAATGGAGCTTGAACTGAGGCGTTACAGATTAGCAATGGCATCCCTAATCACTTTTGCACTCTTCTCCTCAACTGCCTTTGCCATATCTCATCTCCCATAAATTCCCTAATGCATACTAAAGCAAAACTGTCAGAAATGATCCTCCAAAACAATGCTGTGTTGGAGGGAACAGCCCGAGAGAAAGTCTGCCCATAACAGTTGTAGTTGTCACTGTGTGCTGAGCATTTGTCAGTTTGGCAGACTGTGATGTAGACAATCTCTCATTGAACCAATCAGTTCAATATTCATCTCTATCATGTGGCACCAGATCATCAACTCGTCATTTAGTCCTTTCATATGCAACTGGATGGTACATGCTTTAATGATTTGTATAAGTGGTATCGCTGAAAGACAACACAATGAAGCTCATGTAACACAATCAACTGGTTTTAAAGTGCTGTGGAATGATGAACACGATTCTCTCCATAAAGCTACAAAAGCCAAAGCAGTTATGATTTCTGTCCTACGGTGTGTCAGAAATTTTTTTTTTTTTTTCTTTGTGGTGTATTGTTAACTGAAGCAGAAATAATTTAATACTGTATTACAAGGGGCTGAGTGTTGAAAAATTAAAATTCAGCTTGCCAATTTGACAAATGTTCATGTTCAGCACAATGTCCTGGCCAAAGAACAGAATATTACAAAGAGATTTTGTAGCTAACCGACTGTGTGCTCATTTGCATCAAGTGGCAGACCAATTCCTCTGCCAGCTCATCAACTTGTTGTCATTATCTCTTATGGAAAAACACTGTTTAGACTGAAATATCAATTTGTCAGTATTAGAACTTAGTCACACTAGTGTCATGGCCAGCGTTGGCCTGTTGGTTGGTTGGTTGCTCCACTGCTTTGGTCCAGGCTGAAATATCTCAACAACTATTGAATGGATTGCCAAGAAATTTGGTGTACACATTTACTGTAACAGCATGTCATATCAGTCATGGGCCACTTTGCTTTATAAATATGTTTTTTTGCATCTAATTTCATGTTAAAAAAGTTTGTCCAGTTAAGAGAGTTTGTTGAATCAGACTTTGAAAACTTGTACAAGGAAAACTCACAGAAAAAGGTAAAAAGATAAATGGTAAATGGCTGCATTTATATAGCACTTTTATCCAAAGCGCTTTACAATGTTTCTGCTGCTTACACACCCATTCACGCACACACACCAATAGTGGCTACCACGCAGGGTGCTGGTGCAGTCATTGGGAGCAATTTGGGGTTCAGTATCTTGCCCATGAACTCTACGGAGTGTGGGTGGGGTGAGTCGGGGATCGAACCATCAACCAACCATCTTCTGATTGGTGGATGCTCTACCTCCTGAGCCACAGCCTATCCTAGAGGCTAGAGTAACAGAGGTTCAGGATAAGAATACATAAATGTTCTTAAATGAGGCCTAACATAACCACTACAGTACACCGCTACACCCACTCTAAGCTCAAAAAGATCTTGACCAGGTTGTCTAACACCAGTGCCTGCTCTCTTAAAATTCTGATATAATGTCCTTTCTATTTAAAGAATAAGAGTACTCAGAGTTTCAGCTGCCATGCAGCCCTATTTTTGTAAACAGCCACAGTGGACAAGAGAGAAAATTTCAAATGCTAGATAGCAGTACAACAGGGCTTTTCTATCTGTTTTTGTGTATATTGATGTTTTACTGCACAGGAGTCATAGAAATATATATTTTAATTATTCTAGTTTAAAATAATCAAAAATTCTTTTTATTTATTTTTTATTTATTTATTTTTTTACAACACAATATTTTCCATAGCTTCCAACTGGTTTGATAGGGTTAGGGTTAGTTGTCGGTCCTTGTAATGTTTTCCTACAAGACAATTTTTTCAGATCACAGCCAGCTCTCATGCTTCTTTGTTTTTGCTGTATCTCTGCCCAAGGCTTCTAAGTGTCTCTGACACCCAATCATGATTGGACATAGCCTTATGCTGTGAGATACAGTGTGCTGGCCCTGTGCTTTAAGCAAGCGAAGGCATGCAAAAGGGACAGAATCTTCTCTTCAAATGGGGAGTCTGTAAAGAGACACTCTGTAAACCCCATAGCACTAAAGTATAGAAAAATAAGGAAGAAAATCCTCAGCTACAGCCTGTGCACTCACATGAGAAATTCAGTCATGAGTACTCTATCTAAATTGACCATGTTAAATTCATGACTGATATGAATAGTTCAGCCTTGCTTAATGCGAGTCTGAATTGGCCTTCCCTTTCACCATGTTCACCATCTTCCCTTTCTGCAACTGAATCTTTTCTCTCTCTTTCAGTCTGCAGGTCATAATTATCACCTCAATGCCACATTTGAACATGAATGTTTTAGCTGATTGTAACTGTGATTTGCACAGAATCTGTGCAGAATAGTTGCGCAGCAACATCAGTGTCGGACTGTTTGTACCTTAGTTAATGTTTGTCAGATACAATACACCCTGGGTACTAAATGGCCTGTAAAATGGGCCCTGTATGGGACTGTCCAAGGGTTCCATAATGGCCCTATGCCAATTACCCACATGGATTTAATGAAGGATTACACTTGGTGTTAGGTAGGGCCCAACTGGGCAACATACACAAATCCTATATGGACCCTATCTGTAAGCTCTGTGTGGGTACTACATTGGGACCACATGGGCTGGAATATGGGTTGTAGGTGGGTTTGACCAAGGGTTCCATGTCAGCCCCACATGGGTTTCATGCAGAATTACACTGGGTGTTAGGCAGGGCCCAACCAGGCAACATACACAAGACCCATCTGGGTCCCATCTTCAAGCTTTATGTGGGTGCTACATTGGAATTACATGGGCTGAAATCTGGGTTGCAAGTGGTTTTGTCCATGGGTTCCGTGTTGGCCCCATGCATATTGCACACACATGGCTTTCGCAAGGGACCAAGATGTACACATTTACAATGTGGTTATAATTAAAACCCCAAATTCTGCTACATCTTGTTTTGTAAATACTAATGCAAAATAGATATGGCACAATAGGTCAAAAATGAATTCAAAGGAAAAGAATGTTGGTGTCTATCCCAGGGAGCCAGTGTGGCTATAGGTTTTCATTCCAACAGAGCAGGAGCAAACCAGACTCAACTATCAACTGATTTCAGTTTTCACACAGTTGACTAGTCATATCAGGTGTGCACTTGCTTGGTTAGAATGCCCACCCCTGGTCTGTGCTACATACCCCATTGACCACAATAAAAAGCCTTGAACAATTTTCAAAGATGATAAATGCCTCCCTCACTCACATACTACTATGTTAATATGACACACAGCATTTTTTACACATGGTTACACTTAAAAATATTGTCCTATAATCCATCATCAGGAAAAGTAACAACACCACACAAATAATCAGCTAAATATTACCATGACAGAAAGCATTAGAGCACATGGTGCGACTGAAATCTTTTCAAATTCCACTTTTATTTAACGACTCATCATATTATGTCATTTGCATAAGCATTTACAAGCATGAGAGCAGCATTAACAATGCTGCATATTTTTTCAGGGAAGTAGTTGATGTTGTATACACCATTTTAAGTAAAAGAAAAGAAAAAAAATATATATGTATATATATACATATATACATATATGATAGATGGTATTGCAAATTTCAGCTACAGGAAATTTAGGATATATTGGACTATAACATCAAAAAACAATTATTGTAAAGGATTCACACCCTCATAAACAAATGCCTGGGATGTCTGATTACACTCATTTAAGAAATATTTCTGTAGTCCATTCTATGTCATTTCCAGAGGCAATAATAAAGAACATCGCCGGATGAAAAGGTATCTTTTCAAAGTTATCTAAAAAAAATGACATTAAAGAATAAGTTAACCATTTTTTAATCTAACCCTTTTAGAAGGTTGTTTACAGTCAAATATAACTGTCTGAAGCAAAATTGACAGAAGGTTCAGAATTGAGAAAGTTATGAAAACGTCTGCTTTCAACATCAGCAAGCTTGAAGAATATTTTTCCTGTGACGGCCAAACATATTGTACTCCATTGCCAGCTTATTTGATCAGACGTATTTCATCATTCTTCTTGTTACATCATCCACACTTGTGCCCCCTACATCTGCCACCATGGCAACCTAAGGATGAGAGACAAAGGGGGAAAAAAAGGCTTACATGGACTGCAAAGACAGTAAGCTTCAAAGATTCAACAATTCAGCCTCAAAGTCGACTAAACATTTGAAGTTGTAGCCTTTATGTAATTTAGTGTGATGCAATACATATTTGTATATGATCAGATGTTAGTTTGTAGTCTATATGCAATATAGTCTATATGTTTTGGATTAAAGTGGCTAAATAAATAAACAGATGTAAACTTACAGCTTCTCATCAAGAGCCTCAGCATCAGCTTGGGTTTTCAGAGGGAAGATCACTCCTTCAGGGACCTCTACCACCGATCCATCTTGCTCCTTCAGCAGGACATTTAACATCTTACCATGAACCTGTTGGGTCTACTTCACTTCTTCTACAATTGTAAGTTTAGAGAACATGTCTTCACAAGTGGGCCTGGCAACCCTCTGGGCAGTGGGGCTGGCGACTCATTGGGCAATGGGGCTGGTGACTTGGGCAGTGGGGCTGGTGACTCGCTGGACAGTGGGGCTGGTGACTCGCTGGACAGTGGGGCTGGTGACCCAGCTGGTTATTTTCTTCACTGCTGGCCCAAGGAGCTGGTCTGAGGGAGTGAGTGGAAGTTCGTACTTCGAATCGGCATACTCACTTGATTCTGATTGGCTGCTCACTTAACTCTGGAGGAGTTTTGCACTTGCTCTAGAGAGGTTAACATAAACATATACAGCACACCATACCTACTGCTTCCATATTATTTCTAGGGGATATTACTATTAACCTGTATTCCCGCACACACCTACTTTCTTCTTCTTGAGCCACCTTCGGTGTCAGTCAGGTCTGATGAATACTCAGCTTGATGTAGCTTTACCCTGGCACAAAGTGGCTGTAAAATACACTGACACCTAATAACAGGAGTGAGGCAGATACTGAAATAGAACTAGATTTATATAAGTGTTTACAACCATGAAAGCAGCATTAATTGCAAAATACATACACATAGATGATATAAAGCATAGGTGTAATTTCCCATCACACGCACATTACACAGTATCCAGTTAGCTGATTGGTGGTGTGCCCTCTTTTACGGCCTTAGTTACATTGAGCAATGAGGCTGGTGGCCACCAGCATAATTTTCTATTGGTGCCCTTGGTACCCCCTTCTATTGGTGCCCTCCACAAACTCCACCACACTGAGTAAGGGCATCCTGCAAAGTTCATCAAGTCATGTGCTGTGTAGCTGAGGCAAAGCCACTAATGTGTTTCGAAGAGGCAATAAATGCAGTGTTTTTTTGAAGTCTGTTACTGGAGCACTAGCAAGCTGACCAGACAGTTTTGATAGCAAATGGACTCCCAGAGATGTCAATCAATGAGGTAGCTGAAAAAACATGCCCCCATCTTGAAAAAGTTCATACGCTACATGTGTTCCTCCAGTGGAATGCAATGTTCTGCACAATCACAACTCTGCACTCAAGTTCAAAACAATTGGTACCACTGAAGTTTGAGATTATTTTGTCTTTGTGTTTATATATTATACATATAAATATTTATACATTTATGCAGTACATGCTGAATATTGCATTGTACTGAGGAGAGTTCCTGGCTCCTTAGGTAAATCCAGACTTAGCTCCAAAAGTATATCTACTAGTTCTGACAGCACAGAATGAGACACATTTCAATTAGCTGCCCATTCAACCAGTTTCCTCTTAGCATCAGAATGGGGTTGCTCTTTGGCATAATCACAGCTAGGATCTTCATCAGGGTCACTAGCCATGTACAACTCATCAACTTCACTCTCAGTGTCAAAATCTAGATTTACATCTTCATCAGCATTGTTCTCCACATCTTCCTCAATATTTTGCACTGCCTGGTCCACAGCCTGATCTGCCTGTTCCACAACATCCATAACAAGGCTCATTAAATGCTGCTGCACTCTGACTTTGATACTCCTCCTCCTTGTCTGTGAATTGCCATGAAGGTAATCCATTTCACTAAAATACATAGAGGAGACAATGGTCATATAGTGTTTCCTACAGAATTTTATGAAACTGTGGTGGTGAGGGTTCTAGTTAGAGAAACCACTAAATATGTGCAGCTGTCAGCTGAATGGCATAGCACAGGGTCTGTAAATATGATAAATAAATAATGAATATAATTATAATATAGTTTCAGCCCTAAAACAAGCAGTGGCACTACATCACACAGCATACTAAACATATAGGTATACAGTTTTCACAGTATTGTTTGTTGTCCCCTTTCATGGAGCAGTGAACCCCTCGAGAAGTACTACTGGGCCCACTTGACCCCTCAGACAATCCTCAAACACTGCAGCCACATGAATAATGAGATAAGATGCATCACAGTCCATCTGATTTCAATATCCTGGGGGAAACTCTACATTCACCCACGGCACAACATTAAATTCAAATTACTTACATGGCATAGAAGAGCACTTTCCAACAGGATCTGGACAAATCTAAATGTGACAAGAGAATGGAGGAGGGGGAATGAGAAACATATATATGTATATACAGTATTCAAGCCTTTTATTTAAATAAAAGTAGCAGCAATTACTCCACAACAAGTCAAAGTCCTGCGTTCAAAATCTTACTTAGGTTAATGCACATAAGTATTAGCAGTAAAATATACTTACAATATTTAAAGTAAAATTACTCAGTTGGCAGTAGAATGTTAGAGTCACATTTTATTACTAGATTATTATTTCAAATGCTTTATCGTGTATACAACGTTCTATGTTGTGGCTGGCTAAAGAAAAGTTATTTTTAATCACTTTATATACTGTTGGGTAATTTAATCTTTAACATTTATATTCAAATTCTGTAAACTGAAAATATATTTTGTATGTAAAACCTTTATCTCTAAAGTACAGTATTTACAGTGGATTAACAACTGAATCATTTTTACCGTATACTGAATTTACTGTAAAAATCAAGCTGTAAGCTCCAAGTTTTGAACTGTAAGTAATTATTAATTATTAATGTTTCTTGGTGAACTATAAGGCCATGATTGTTATAGGGTACAGCGTTATAACGTCATGGCACCATTGCAGGAACCAACAGTCACACAATATTAAATACACAAGTTCCCAGTAATAAAATGAAGCCTTATAAAATGCAACCAAGTTGCATTTGCACTGGAAAAGGCTGCATTTGCAGCGTTACACACCTGTGCAATAAAACACATGCAGTTTGTAAAACCTGCTAATAACATTACAGAACCCAGTGTAGACATCTGACAGCTGAAAGTAAGCTATCTTATTCCAAAAAGGTGTTCTCCTGTACTTGAAAAAAAAAGCCTTAAATTTCCAGGTTTTCCAGGATATGTGGGAAAACTAGGTATTTTTTTACAACTTTAAAACAGCGACACAGTTTATACAGCTGCCCACAGAAACCACCCTCAACCATTAACTATCGGAACACAGCATTTTCAGCTGCTGGATGTTGCGGTATATCTGTCTGTAAAGCCCGAAAACTGCATGAGATACAGTAGAAACAGCAGCAGCCTGGATAATTATACAAGGGCAGAAAGTCACATATTTAACCCCTGCAACTGGCCTCAAATCATGTGAGAAAAATCAGTAAATACACTGCAGACACACAGCAGCTGACAGAAGGAGGAGGCCATATTATGCAGATGAATATTAGCTTTTTCTGGGTGAGTAAATGTTAGTGTGACTTATAAAAAGGGAAGCTAAAGGGCAAAAAGAATGCTGAGCTTTCAAGTTTCATCAGGAGTCATTAATAACACCGTCAAGCACATCATGTTTAATTAGGAAAGTAATTTAAAAACATGCACACAAAGGGCAACCATTTCCTGCAGACTGCCATTAGAAACCGAGGACAATTAGCTGATAATTAGCCTGATCAGCCACCATCAGTAATCAATACAAACAAACATTATTAGACTGTAAATCATTAATCAAACCAATAACTAACAGAATTTTCAGACAACCTTATCATACTTTAGCAGTTATCTAGTGTTTCTGTAGTCATGACAAAATGTTCAAAAATTTACATATTAGCAGTTTGAATTCAACTGACGCTCCCTGCACTCACCAGGGAAAATATAACACCAAGCTCCCTTTAAGAAATATGACATTAACAATTCTTTACATGTCCGCAAATACACATAACTCTCTTTGAGGAGCTTTTTTTGGCCATTACCTTAGTAACAACCTAGTTTTCTGGAGAGAGCTAAAAACTTAAGATAATATTAAACCTGTTTCATTTTATTCGAACGTCAAGATGAGAAAAGGACTGACTTAAGACAGCTTGGACTGAGTTTTTTGACCACCTTAAATCAAACGATCGAGATTGCAGGAGCGTGCCAGAACTCTAGAAAACTCTCATGATTTTATTCCAACATAGGAAATTTGTCTTCAGTAGTGAAATTGCTTGAAAAGTTGTTTGATGTAAGGTCGGCATAATGCACATAAAAAGAACAGAAAAAAAGGGGGGTTGTCGCAAAAAAGAAAAAAAAGTGGCATCAGGGCGGCTGCTGAACTTCACTGTAAAAAGCTCACATTATTGGGAGAACAACAAAAGAATAAAGAAATATTCTAAAGAGCCACAAATGTTTTGTTTTTAAACTTTAACTATTTATACCGCCTTTGATTTTGGGAGGGCCTGTATGAAGACCAGTGTAACTGTATCTCAACTAACTTATGTCGATTTGTACTAGCTAGTGAGCTAAACACTCACTAGAACGTTAGCTGAGTTCAAATTAGCAAATTGGCTACTGTCATGCCCCAGTGTCCTAGCTTCTTTATCAAAAAACAATACTTAAATATTATATGCGTAGGATGGTTCATTAAAAGAACTTTACATGATAGACAATCAAACTGGCAGATATACTCACTCACACAAGACCACCAAGTGTGCTCGCTAGATGTCGCAATATGCATGTTCTAAACTCAGATGTTTATTTATTTATTTTTGGTCATGACACATCATACTGAGCCCTATCCATGTTTGTATGGCATGTTGCCTTGTTAAATAACATTATACATTTGTCAAACGAAACCACAGTTCCTGCAGATAAACTATGGAGCATTAAATATGCCACAAATTTAAGATAAATAAATAATAATGAAAAGAAAAACAGGTCCATAGGACATTATGCAATCACTCAGTTAAAGGTGAAAATCCTAATCTTAATAATAATAATAATAATAATAACAATAATAATAATAATAATAATAATAATAATAATAATAATGAAATAGATAAATAATGAACAGAAAATTGACAGGGAAAAGGTATTAAAATTTGATCCTCTCAATATGTTTTAAAGAAAGATCATTAAATTTAAAGTACAAATCTGTTTCCTTTTAATGTCTTGGAAAATATTAATAATTGACTTAAAAAAATTAAATAACTTATTTATTTATTTTGTTGTTGTTTGTTGTTTAGTTAAATATTTTGAATAAAGTGTGTTTGTGTGTCTTGATTGTGGCAAAAAAATAAAAAGTCAGACCACATCTGTGTGTGTTATGTCTTCTTAACATGGATAATGTACTGCGCACATTCAGTGGGCCGCACAACGCGGAAGCTAACCCGGAAGCTAGAAACTTTTTATGGCGTATGCGTCAGGCGAGCAATTCCTATAGGACTGAATGGGCGCCATTTTTAGTCCAGTATCCAGCTCTTATAATACATCCATGCTTCTGAAGAGCAGAGAGGAGTCCCCACCACAGTCAAGGGGTTCTCGTCTTATGCAGCAAACAGCACTAGCAGGGACACTGTAGCTTGTTTGTTTTGTCGTTGATTCCACCCCCTTAGTGCCCCCTTAATTGGGCCCCTGCCACTCTATTTAGCTACCGGGAGTTTTAAACGCTAGCAACCTGCCCTGAGTGCGGCATATTGTCGCACACTGTGACGTCACTGTCAAGGTGATGCGTTTTTTTTTATTTTTCACTGTAGCTAGGGGGTAAAATGGAGAGAAAGTACAAATCGAGTGCATTGAAACGCAAGGAGCCAGAGAGTAAGAACAGCGCATAATCAAGCTAACGTCATTGCTAGCACTACTAGCCTGACAGTGGCTAACGGCCAGACTATCCAACCTCACTTTTTCTGTGTGTTGAGCGGGACATAAACATTGACAAAATGCCATCATGAAGGAGAGGAGGATGAAGTCTTAAAAAGGGACCGTGATATGTACACAATTCGTTAACCTGTTCAGGTTATTTTGTTCTATGGAGGATGGTGGAATACACAAATGGACTACACTAAACTACAGCAGGCTGAGCAGGGACAACAATTGGGTGAGTGAGCATACAACTTCCATAACTTATCGAAGTTATGTTATGTACTGGGACTGAAAAGCCCGCCGAGGCTATGAATAAGGTGTATTTTCCCCAGTTTTGCATTTGTAAGTGGTTAAGTTAGCTGTTGACTGTGTGTGGTTTGAGAATAAGCCTGTGCAGAAGCTCTGTCTCTGTTTCTTTATAATGACCTGTCTGGCTTGGGTTCTGTCCACGCCACTGCTACTGTAAGTGCTTAGTTTCAGACTTAATTATCAAACCTTGATAAATGTGTGGGGTCACAAGCTGATAAAAAGTATAAAACAGAAAAAAGAGAGCAATTTCTGTAAATCTTTAAAGATTTTCCTCTTATTGCACTGCTTTTTTCTTGGGAAATACTGGGCGTTTCCAGGACTCAACAAAGATACAAACATCCATAATTAGTCTTTATTAGCTTAAATTTTGGTTATGAAGAAATCAGTCAGAATGTCAGATTAATCTGTTTAACTCCATGTTTACTGTATCTCGGCACCTGTCTGTGCCACTGCCTGTGGAGTTGTTAACTGTTTGAGATACAGTTTGTATTTAAAAAGGCCTTGTAGTGTTGTAGATCGCTGTGTCTACTTAATGTTTGAATAGGCTTTGTATAGTGTTGTAGACTGCAGTGTCTATTCTATGTTTATGTTATTCTTGTGTAAGAAAGACATGGTAGTGAGACAGTACACCTGGCCCGTCGCTGTCTATTGGCGGTGGTGCTGAACCATTCGTCAGTCGATGCACGTAGAGCACTGCATGCTGTCCTCAGTGCTGAAACATTTGAGCACGATTGGCAGCCTGTAGGCCTATCAAAGACTCAAGACACTCATCAGCCGGACATTTCTCCGTTCTCTGTTAAAGAGCAGCTGAGATTGACACTAAAATGAGAATAGCCGTTCCACCTTAAAGGTCAGTCCACCTTAAGTGAGTCTGGTCAGGTTAAGCTAATGCGTTGTTGCTAACTTTGGGTCTAATCCC
Source organism: Thunnus albacares (assembly GCF_914725855.1). Taxonomy (NCBI): domain Eukaryota; kingdom Metazoa; phylum Chordata; class Actinopteri; order Scombriformes; family Scombridae; genus Thunnus; species Thunnus albacares. The sequence continues at coordinate 21,416,805 of NC_058123.1, read as the reverse complement.
CTTCGATAGATGAATAATTTCTTGGTCTCGATGAGCTGCAGCATTTATGAAGTGACGCACTGTAGCCTGTACATTTACTGCCAGACTGACAATTTACTGCTGACCTTTTCCTCTGCTCCGCTTGCATTCACTGTCACTTTTCTGCCGCTTGCTCTCTGTACTCGCTCAACTACACACGCTTATTTACATACTCACTACACACACACGCATTACGCACTGCCCTATTCCTTAATGGAGCTATGCTACTCTTGTACAGTTCCACAGTAACGTAGGGTGTTATTGTGCTTGCACAGTGTGCAAGTGAAAATCATTAGTAGCCCATTAATATTAATGATCGTGTGAAATTTTAGCAGTGCACTGCTGTTGAATGAATATAGGGGGAACACTGCTGTATGATTCACCAGATGGTCTGAGCCTCCGAAGTAGTAAGCTCAGTGAGGTGTTGTGCACTTGTAAAAGTTGTAAACCATATTAAGGGAGCATCAAACAAACATATTTTTTCATGTATCTTTTATACGTGCTACTCAGAGGTGAGATGGTTCAACAACAAAGGGGATAAAATGTATTTTGCTTTTTGCAACCATGAGAATGGATTCTCAATATTCTTGGTCACTGCTGCAGAATAAATCCAAAACAGACCACTGCTAGATAACTTCTAACTAACTAACTATCTAACTACTATCATCTTTTATCACATTATCAGGAATACAAACTATGCATAGCCACACTGTACTCAGATCATAAACAAATGTAAGAATTCACCCCCCTGCCTCTTGTTTAACAGGAGTCTGGAACCTCTGATTCTGGATCAGAAATATTAAAACCTTGCAGTCGGCAATTTAAATGCTTTACACAAGTCCATGCTTTTCCAGCACATATCCCTTGTTTGATTAGATCCTCTGAGCCTCAAAGTGTCAGTTTCTTGCTCTACCTTTTGAACTACCTGCGGGAATTATTATGCATTGCTTTCATCTTTTTTAATCTTCCATCCATTTAACAACTATTTATTATGTCACTAATTAAACTCTCAGTAACACATGGGTTGTGCTCTGTTGTGGTGTGGTCTCTTGCAAGGGAAATTGACTGTTTGAATGTAAATGGTGGTATCTGGTGTCCAAACCGCTTAGCACTCAGTTGGGAGGTGGTGGTCACAGATGAACTTTGTCAAGAAGTTCCCACCCCCCACCCTTGTGACGACTTGAAAATCAGCACACCCTTATTAGAGCTGCAAATTTCCTCATTACTTACAGAGATGTCAGAGGCATCAAAGTGACTCCCCAGATTCCATGTTAATAGTCTGTTTATGATCAGGCCAGCAGTGAATAGTAATTCATAGAAGAAATGAGAGATGACTAGTAGAAGAAACGATGTTCTTTTTTAAGTTCCCTTTGCTATTTAGTTTGTTTTTGAAATTGGCATTTTGATCACTGTTGACAAGCTGTTGACACAAGAACATTGCAAGAAAATTACAACTAAGATGCTCAGTTAGTAAAGCAGAAGTAACAGAGGAAAAGAAGTGAGGTTGGTAGAGATGATAATGGGAGAAATTATATATTTATAAAATACTGGGCTGAAAAGAAGAGTAGCCACTTACCCTGTAAAATCCAAAAGAGTTTTAGATGACCAACTAGCTATGCAGTCTCTAAAATACAAATTGCTGTTGATTTTGTGTTATTCTGTTTTTTTTGTAGAAATCTTAACACCCAGGTCTGTAGCTGCGGATGAATACACATTGTTTTACATTTGACATATCAGGTTGAACCCATTTTATTGCTGTTACACCCACACATTTGATGTAGGTCAGTGGTCTAGATAACTCTGAACCTATGTAGTATAAATACGATGGTCATATTTCTGTACAGCCTCTACTTATTTCTGTTCCGTGCGAGTATCACACTGCTTCTTGTACTGGCACCAAACTGCTGTTGAATGTAAATCTAATGCAGAAATAGTTTCAATTGAACATAATTTGTAAGAGACCAGGTTGAGCAGGTGAGAGGCAGAGCTGCAATGGAACCCGCTACATCCCAGAGCAATGTAGCCTGAAGTTACATTTTGTATACTAAATTAAGGAAACACCATTGAAATTGGAGTTATATGCAAAGGGGGAAAAAATGTTTCCTGTATTTCTCATGCTTTGACTCCCACGCTTTTACACAAAAGCAATAATGCAGCGGTCCAGAAAATATATTAAGAACCAAAATAAAATAAACTCTTATAAATTCCTTAAGCCTTTTTTGGTACCCAGAGAGAGGATGTGGGAGGCCATGAGGGAGGGGGTGAAAAAGACAGAGGGAAGCAGAAAGTAGAAGGGAGTGACAGAGGTGGTGTGTGTGTGAGTGTGTGTGTGTGTGTGTGTGTGCATGAAGGTGAGAGGAGGAGGAAAAACATTTCCTGTTCTTTACTGTCCAAAGACTGGAGGTAATAAACACACTTACAGGCTCCGGCTGTAGACTGAGAGTGTGTGTGTGGGGAGTTGGCATCTGGCATCCAGCACCAGGACATAAAAAATGTACAAAAGGGAAGTGTAATCTTTCTCTCTCTCTCTCTCTCACAAACACACAGTCACACACACACACCCAAACACACATGAGCATATGCAGTCACCCATACACACTCATGATAGTAGTTGAGGTCAGACTGCGGGACGTAGAGAGTAAGTAGTGTGGTAAGGCCCAGCCTACTGTGCTATAGCACTAGACTTCAAAGGGGCCGTGCCGGTGTTTTGCATGTTTTAGCCCATTTACCACAAGTCACCCACACTTTACATTATGACTGTTTTAGAGTAAGATGAAGTCAACCTTCCAGGCAGCCACTGGTTTCAAGTCACACCAATACAATAGTAAAGTATTCCTGCATCGGTGTTGGGCAGGAACACATAACTTTGTAACTAGTTACAGTGGTGTAATTACTTGAAATTTAACATAATTAAGGCAACTTTGACCTATGAGTAACAAAAGTAAAGTAATGAGTAATGTAATACACGGTTACAATAATAACCAGGATGTTAAAGTTTGGGGGTGATCATAGTCATGGTTTAAAAAAGCAATGTTGCCTCACGAATAGCAATTTCCTGTCTAATGAATTGTTGTGTTGTGTCGTTCCTGAAGTCAGATGTTTCGTTGATGTTTGTTGCTCTATATTAATAATTTCTTCCTTTCGTCACGTCATAATTAATTGGCACTAGAGGGCTTTGTCACTTAGGCGTAAACATATTTATGAAATGACTCATCCTTTGTGGTTTCTTCTTTTCTGTTTTCTCTACTAGTTTCTAGGTTGTGTAAAAATCAACCTGTGTTGACTCATTGTATTTTTTTCAAGAATGTACAACCGATGGACTGTAAAGAGAAAAAAAGAGAAAAAAATGGCCTGCACTGCCCCAAAATTGTTACTCGGAGCATGGGCATTATTTCCACAGAGAGAATAGATTTTCAACACCATTGCTGCCTTCATAAAAATTAATTTCTTAAACACAATGACCTTCTGTAGCAACAGTAAAAATCACTGAAATGATGCCTGAATGTGATATTCAAGCATCATATATCTTCAAAAATAACATCCATTCTCAAGATATGTCATGATAGATTATGTCCTCAGCCTTTCCTCACAATTTTACACTTGATGGCCGTTATTGTGTTTTTTTTTTTTTTCATCTGGAAATTCTAAATAGATAAAACAAGCCAAACATCACTATCACCTTTTCATATCCAGGATTCTTCCTCCAGAGTTTGGTCTGGACGGCCAATCTGGCCACAAGTGAGCCTGTAATCTGGATCCATCTAAGTGCCCTCTCTTCTTTTTGAGTACTTTCTATTTCTGCGGCAAGTACAATAAAATCTTTCCAGACGCTCATTCTTCCTGTCCTCAAGGGAACAACTGGCCCTTGAATTGATTTTAAGTTAATAAAGCTGACCGTATAAACGAAGCTGGTATGGTGGTAGTAAAAGTGGAGGAGGGCAAGGAGAAACCTGTTTTATGTGATGCTGTTATTTTTTCTTCATCAGCATTCAGGCTGAATTGATTTTGTTATAGGGATGGAAAAGACGCTGTCTCTGCATGGTGTATGGCAAATCTGCGACTGTTTAAGGAACATAAATCCATGTGTTTCCAAAGTATAAAAGCTGAATGGATTTAACGGATTAAACTAGAACAGAATAAAATAGAGAATAATGGAGTGCTGTGTCTTAATATAGGTATTGTTGTTGGGTATTTGCGCTATTCTTATTTATAACCTATTTTTACCAATATTTAATCAAACATAAATCTCTGCCTAGTTTTTTTTTTCCCTGGCAGCATCAAATTAAATCACACTCTGTGTTTGTAACGGCAATTGCAACGTCAATATGGCAGTAATGCTCACTCTAACCCAGTTATTGTCAAATATAAAGTGAATTATGTAATAAAATTGTTCATCAAAACAAGTGTAGCATTTTTATGATGAACTTAAATCAACTAGGCTATTACCCAGCAGTGAAGTTTGAAAGAATAGTTTCACATGTTTTTTTTTACAGTAAATATGAAGCTAACATACTTTAAACCATTTGCAGTAACCATTACTGACAACTTAGCATCTTTCTAGCTAGATCTGGCAACTTTTAAGACTTTTATCACTTTTTTCAAAAGAGCATTTACTATGTTAATAATAAGTGATTTTTATGCTGGTAGGCAGATTTTGTTACCTTTGGACAGAGGCAGGCTAGCCCCCTGTTTCCAGTCTTTGTGCTAAGCTAAGCTAACCATCTGCTGACTTCAGCTTCATATTTACTGAGCAAACAGTAATATGGTAATAATCTAAGTCTCAGCAGCAAAAGAAGTGTACAGCATCCCAAAATGTCGAACAATTCCTTAATGCTATTACTCATTCATATTTTTAAAGATGCAGCTCTCTGTAGACCTGGAGGTCCAGCTGAGAACAACTGCTAGTGAAATGGATAATTCCTGGATGACTGCAGCTTATGCTTGTTTGTACAGAACAGGAAAGACAGACTGATTAACGCAGGTGGGCTGCAACACTGCAATAGGCGCATTCAGGTAATGCAGTCCCACATGGTTTAAGATGTTTGATTGTTTGTGTTTGCAGAGACATAACGTCATCCAACTTCGGTTGGACATCTGGTCCAGTCTGGAGCTAACCTGACTAGCTGACAGACAACAACTGACCCACTGCCAAAGCTATGTGTGTGGGACTCACACTTAAAAATTATGTTCTGCATGTGCTAAGATTTATGTGTTTCAGGCTTATTTGACAGTAATTATTTGGCTCACAGGGAATATTAAACCCAGATCTGCCAACCCAGGATGAATTTTTTGATCACTACAACGACCTAGATGCATCAGATGCGAATCACTGCTATGAATTATTGTGTATAATTACATATATTACATATTTTGTACTTAATTTGCAATGTAGGGTGTTTCCTCTCCTTGAAATTTTCCTAGAGTCGGCTAAGTTATAGACTACACAGTGCCAACACACACACACACACCTAGCAGGCCACAGGCCCATTCTGCCTTTTACACACATACACACACACACACACACACACACAAGCTTCTGGCTGACAAATTCACTGAAACCCTGGAAATCTCTAACTGCAGTGAGGCTGTCCTTTCAGTCTTTGGCTGGGCTAATATCTGTGAACACAATGACACTTGTAACATAACTGTTAAACTTTAACCTGTTCCAATATTAACTCTGTCAAAGTTGTGTTTTATATTTATGCTGTGACAACTCCTATCTGTAAAGCAAACTGCACCACAACAATATGTACAATATACTTTAGATTTTTATAAGATTCTGAAGTTTATAAAGATGCAACCGAGCTCCTGGGTGTAAATACACAAACACCATCATCTACACTAGGAATGATGGTGCTAAAAGCTTTCAATTTTGCTTTAATATCTATTTTTAACAGTATAAATGTAAATATTTGTTATTTAGAATAGCTTGAAAAACTTCATCTAAGATCATATGAGAGTATTGCTTCAGTATTTGCCACTGCAGCGGTCCCACCCAAAAAATGATTAGAAAGCCGTGTTTGGCTTTGCTTCGGCTCTATCCATTTTTAACCACATAGGTTTGCCTCAAAATGAAACGAATGCTCTGTTTTGGTGTCCCCGCTGAGATCCCCAATACAGTTTTCTGTGTCAAGTAAATTGCTAAAAAGATCGCCCAGGGTGTCATTGCTCTCTCTGTCTGGCACTGTCTTATTGTGTTTCTGCTTCCTCTATTCATTCCTGTCATTTTCACTCATGTTTGTTTCTCTCTCACTCACTCTCTCTCTGTCCCTCCACTGAGATGTTTCTGAAGATCTGTCACTGTCTCTTTTAATTCGTTTGACATCCATTCTCTGACTTTTTTCTTCTGTTTGGTATGTAGCCTAACATATTTCTAAGCAAATGTCTCTTTCTTGTTTCATTCCCTATTTTTTTTTTTTTTTTTTTTGATTAATGTCATCTTATAATTCATCAGTTTGCCACTATTCTCCCCATTTTTCACCATACTTTACATGATATATCTCACTATGTAGGGCATTTCACAGAACAGCAATTGTTCTTGCGTTTAATATTCAGAATAAACATTTAAATTTACCCAGTTAGGACACGCAGGGCCTCTTTCTCTTCATCTTTTTAATTGGCTTACATATTGCTCGTTACCTCCTCCTCCTCCACTGGAAAATCCTTGGACATGTTTAACAGCACAGGCCAAAACAATTTGGCAGGATATTGAAGACTCCACATGCAGCTCAGAGTGCAGGCAATCGTCTTTTAAGCTGTCTGTTCTCTTTTAATATGTACTGTAGCTCCTCGTCCTTATCTGGCTTTTGTTGTGCCTTTCCTGTGATGGAGAGAAGAGGCACACAAAGCAGGTTTTTTTGGGGGGTAGGGGGGCGCGGGGGGGGGGGGGGGGCTGGCCACAGCTAGTAGAGGAAATTGCAAAAGGGAATTGATGAGTGTTTGGATAAAAAATACCATGTGTGCCATTCGTAGCCCAAATATGCTAGTTTAACAATTTATTGATTAATGCAGCTCATTTGAATCTTCTCCACGTTTCTCTCTTCATTTATATTATCAGAAGCACATTCTGAGCAGTTCTTGTCTGTTTCACACAGAATCCAAACTGCACTGTTCATTTAAAAAAAACATAATCTTGGACGTTTGTCAGTGAGAATCAGTAAACAGTGAAAATGATGAGCCTCAACTCTACGCTGTGAAGAAAACACATTGAAATGATTTTTTTTTTTTTTTTTTTTTGCCGCATGTGGTCCCATTAAGAAAGACGGACACACTAGATATTTGTAGAGACATATTGAAACACACTCACACGCACACACACGCTCACGCACACACGTACACGTACCTTATTACTCAAATGGATAGATCCTGACAGGCATATCTTTGTCCTCTCAACTCTTCAGAAAGCTGCTAATCTGCTCAAACTTGCCTCAGCTTGCAGTGGCTGTTAATCAGCTGCCTTTCTAGTATTCACTGATTATCTCAGCCTCGGCCCTCGATTGTCATCTGCTACGGAACAGCTGTACGTGTGCATACGTGCACACATGTGAATCTTTGAGAGTGTGATGTGACATTTTACAGTTTTATGTGGACCTAAAGTCTAAAACTGAGAAAAAAGTATGGACAGTATATAAAGTTTATGTGCTTTGTGTGCTTTTTACAGCTTTGAAGATTCCAAAAAACGTAGCCTACACATTCATTTTTATCAGAAATGATTTCCATGCCTCATCAGAAGTGCTGATCATTATCAGCCAGTAGTCTCTCTATGATTGGATAAATTTGTCTTTTGGTCAACCCGTTTGCGTTCATCTGTCTGTCTAACTTGCTTTGCTTGCTCTCAAATTGGTCAACTTCAATTTGTGCTCTTTATTTCCCTTCAGTCCATCTTTTAAGTTCACCTGTCTGTGCATTTTAAATATACCCTTTGCTTGGCTCCCTCTTTCTTTCCTTCTCTTACATTCCCCGATCTTTACCGATCATTAGCTGTCTGCTCCTGTCTAGACGACAGCACAGCAAAGACAGCCACTTCTGAAATACCCTTTTAGAGTCAAAGCCAGCACTTAAAAAGTGTCTGGTCGACATCTTACACCTAACCCCTCACCGTTCTATCCGATTCAAATGTAGTCAAGCACGTCAATGGTCTTTGAAGGTTTATTATGGATTTGCTACATTCAGTATAGTGCACTGTTAATGTGACAAAGAAAAGACTTGAGCTTTTTCAGTATATATGGTCTAATTTATGCTTATACTAACAGCCCAAATGCACATCTCTGGCTGTTTCTTTTCACCATAACCTGCATGTGGATGATGAGTCACTTCTCCTTAACAAAAATACATTTTGATCAAATTTAAAGTCCTCCTCCACTCAAAATGTGTTTTGCTTATTATTACCTCACATGGATATTTGAGCTTCACTGTGCAGAATGTTTCTCTGTGCTTATCTTAAATCTGAATTTAAGGCGTGTAAATGCACGCAGGATTTGGGACTTCACAACTAGTTTGGAGCCAGTCGTTGTCCCATGCAACTTACACAAATGTGATGTAGAAACGTGAAACCTCCACTGAGAAACAGTGGCAGCTGGTGACTCAAAAAATTGAGGAGGCCAGGAGGAAAACCAACCCATGGCGTCTCTTGAAGGCCATGGAGAGTTTGCCAAGTGTTGGGAGCAACAAATGCAAATCCACAAGCTGCCACCAAGACAACAAACATGTTACATCAGAAAAGGCAAGTTAGCGTAGCGGTTAGCATTGCCCCTGTGTAACTTCACTCTACTCAGCTAACTTTAACATCCAGCTGAAGTCATTTGTCAACAGTTTAGTAAGCATGAACTCATTTCAAGATTGTACATGGAGGTAGTGGTAGTCTATGGAGTTATATGACCAACTCAGAGTAAGTGTACCGTCATATGTGTGTTTTTATTTGTTCTTTTTTATCATGAACACTCTTTATTATTAGACTCATACTTGTTTGTCTCTTGCCTCAGGTCATGCATCCTTGATTTGTCACTGCCTCGACAACAACAGTCTTGAACATGCATGTTAACAGCGCAGGGAGCAAAGTGTCACAGAAAGGCTAAATGGAGAAGCTAAATGACTCAGCAAATCCAGTAGTTAAAAGGAAAAAAGAAAAGCAGCGAGGAAATGGAAATGCAAATGGAACAGGGAATAGCCCTTTTAAATGCACAATTAAAAGCTGTATTCTTAATTCAGTTTGCAAATTCAGTTAATTAATTCTCTTTTTAAAACTGCATTTTTAAATAGATTTCAAATAGGAATTCATTAATGTATTTTTAAATAATGTACTCATTCACTATTATAAAGTTAGAATCCCTTTTTAATTTGAGCAATTTATTGATGGATAATTATTTAATTTGTAAATTCTCTTTATAATTCCTCTTAATTACCTTTTAAATGATCAAATAATGAATTACTTTGTAATTTAGTCTATTTATTTACGGATAAATTAATTGATTTGTAAACTAATTTATTAGCCTAATTCCTGTTTTTAATTGTACAATTATTTATTAATTAAAGAAATGCTTTATAACTATTTCCGTGACCCCTGTGATCCTCCCCTGTAGTTTTCAAGTACACAGTCCCCTAGACGTTTTCAACGAACCTGGATTATTTCAAAACAGTTTATTACACTATTACACAAACATATGGAGGCCATAATTACAAAAAAAAAATTCTTAATTGCTCTTTGAACTCCCGCTGATAGTGATCACAACTCGAAACAAATCATTTCAACAATACCAGCTAAACTGACATCCTCCTGATTTTTTTTCACCCTGATCATCTTGATGGAGTATAAAATATTTTTGGGGCTGTAGTAGATTGTTGATATGTCGAGTAAAGATCCATTTTTTATAACCATGACTACAACCCTACTAAGTATGCTGGCTGATTTGTACACTTCATAACAAGTTGTATGAGGCGTCTCTAATAGAGAATCGTAGTTTTTAAATACATTGATATATCTCCATAATTAGAAGCTGGCAGTATTAAACTGCAGGTACTCCAGGGGGTTTTAGGGGATGGTGGGAATCACATTGGTGTTATCAGATTTTAAAAATCTAATTGATAAATGAGTAATAATTACTTTTCCATTTTTGACAGTGCCCCCAGTTGGTGCCCAACAGTGACCTTAAACATGACAGCTGAGGTCAAGATCTTTCTATAACAGCTGGTCCTTTATCTGTAGCCCCTCTTGTTGCTGAATGATAAGCCTTCAAACAAGCACCAGGTTCAAGGTTCAGAGGTTCAAGATTTCAAAGCAGGAGCCGTTTATCATCTTCAGGCTGACATGATGTTACCCTCCAGGTTGAGACCTTTCAGACGATGCATTTGGTTTGGTCCTACGATGAAATTTTAATTTTCACATTTCATGGACACAACCCAGACAGATTCACAGAACCCTTTGAAAGTTCAATAGGCTACATATTTTATTTTATTTTATTATTTATTCATTTATTTTTTCTGTTTTTGTGAAAATAGTGACAAACGTCCTTCAATGTAAAACTGTTTGATTCGGCCTACTTTTAACCTTATTATCATGATGAATATGCAAGATCTATGTTTTCAGCCCTAAACACTAAAACAGCCAGTCAGGTCATTTTTCCCCTGCAACAGTATCAGCAATCGCAAAAGGTGTCATTTCTTGAAGCAGTTACGTTTTTTAAATAGCACTTGACAAAATAACAATTTAAAATTCAGTTTCTGGGGTTTGTTAATTTTACAATTGCTTTAGGCTATTTCATTACAGATCAAAAAGGTCAAATATATTTTAAAATTCATCAATAAACTGAAGACTACAACAAACAAATAACAACAACAAAATAATTGACGCATTTGAATAATTTAATTACTGTAGAAGAAGAATAACAAATTTTGGATAATGACTTGTTTTGTACTGGGAATAGAGAAACGGAGTGCTTACACTCTCTGTATCACACACACACACAAGATGTCGGCTCCTCATCCTCAGATGAAGATCCCTCATCAGGTGAAAATGACGGGTCATTGATATCTCCCCCATTCCATTCTCCCTCACTCATGTCCTAGAGCATTGCCAGAACTTCTTGGGCATCCGTTCCTCCGTCTGTCCTTCTGTCCTGTCTGTTGTGTGTGTGTGTGTGTGTGTGTGTGAAGGGGGGTGTGTGGACTCAATGAATCAACTGCACACAAAGATCTTATTCAGTTTGGAGTAAATTCAGTAATTAAAAGTAAATAGCAGATATAATAGTAAATAAAGGCTTTGTAACGTAACGTAAAGCGGACTGTCTTTGTCTCCAAGGTAGTGGTGGCTGAGGATCATGGGCACTAACCCTAACCTGCCTTTGCACTAGATTGCATCAAATCTTGTACCATGGCCATATAAACGGGATGAAGACAGGGTTATCAAACTGTACTTTACATTTCACATCACTCATTTCATCCCTGCACTTGCCATTTTCATATATTTCATCACACACTATAAACATTATTTGTAATTGTGCTTTTTCTAGACAGTATAGTTATAAATGAAAACATTTATCTTTCATATTTCAGCTGAGGTATGTTTACACTAAGCTTGCCATTATTTGAAGTTACCTGCAGCAGCCGCTGATGGTGGAAGCACGTTTCACCAGCTTCCACAGGGATTCTCTCATTAAGCACTAGAACTGCCAAGGGGTCATTTTTAGCCCCCTGGCGTTTTCAAATGCACGTAACTCTCTACATCTCTCAGTTCATGACTTTTCCCTAAAGTGGGTTTATTAATCATCTAGTGAATTATGGGAGGTGTGGAATAAAAAGAAAAAAAAAATATATGATCATTTTATAACTTGAACTGCTGAGGGGTCATTTTTACCTTTCATAGAAACTACTGTATAATGCCGTGCTCAACATTCACCCCACGTCCAATTTCTTAGCAACGCCTATTGTTTAGACATCTTTTGATAGGCAGGCTGCCATATAACGAGCTAGAGCTAGCTAGATTTGATAGATAGATCGATAGAAAGAAAGAAAAGAAAACGCCTGTAAGTCTATTGCTACATATACCAAGAGCTTATCTGGGAACTCTCCAGATACATTTCCTCATCATCTCCTTGCAGTTTTCATGCATGACTTCAGTGTTCTTGACTGTGTGGTTGCAGCTTTGACTCAAGTTTGCTGTCTGTTGTTGTTGTTGCAATAACAAGTGAGAACGGAAATTGAAAACCACGTTCAGTTCAGGTTTATTTCATCTCAATGTATATATTGTCTCACAACCCTACTTCTCAGCGGTTATTTTCATGCACACAGATAATTTAGCACTACTGCAAACATGTGTGATCCATGGATGAACAGATGAAAAGTGTATGTGTGTGTGTGTATGACTTAAGTGACTTTCAGGGACACACACCAGACCTAAGAGCACTTCAGTGGGGACGGTTTGTACAATTTGGGAGAAAAGCTGTGTCCCAAATTGGTAAAACGCTGATTTTTGGGTCAGTGGTTAAGGGTGTGTGTGTGTGTGTGTGAGTGAAAGAAACAGAGAGAGAGAGAGAGAGAGAGAGATGTCAATTCTTTTGTTTTTGTTTGTTTTTTTGTCTCCTGCAGTTTATTGATGAATTTAAAATGCATTCTTCTGTTTCTTTATTCCCAGTAATGTAACTATAACAACATGTTATTATCCAAAATTCATTAACTTTCACTTAATGTTCATCCTCTACAAAAAATGTGTTAATCATTTCAAATTCAATCCATCCCTTGGGTGCTCTAAAGTCTACGTTTTTTATTGAAAGAACATCATCGAACAGTTACATAAAATAACATAACGGCTCAGATAAATACACAATGCAGACAGTGATTCAAATAACATGCAACTATGTGGTTTCAGCGATAGCAGTATCCATAGCAACCACCATAGCAACAATAGAAAGCCTGAAAGAATCTTCGTAACAACTAACAAACTAAACATCCACTGAATGAAGATTATGAAAATTTCTCGCTAGAAATGTTATCAAAACACATTTGAGTGCCAAAATATCTTAAAATATTGCATTTTCCACTGATAATAAAAGGAATGTAGAAATGTTTTACACATTTTGATGTGAGACTGAGTTGACACCACATACCAGCAACACCAGCTGAGATGCAGATGCTTCCACATCACCGGGGGAGGGGGGGGGGGCAGCCCATTTGACACCCCTGTTGTCAGGACTGACTGGTGCAATTTTTTTTTTTAATCATCAAATGTTGCCTGCTCCTCCTTATTCCTCTTTTCTGTGTGCCAAACATTTCTCTCTCAAACACAAAGCAGAGAAGACTGAACTAGTTGATCTTAAACACATTTATAATAACTGATCAGTTCAGTAATTCATTATTACCATATTGTTAACAGATTATTCTCATATCCCCTTGGGTTTTTGTAATTTATCCCTGCAATGAAATGGTAGGAAAATTAATTATTCGAGAAAATCATCAGATGTTAATTTATTTATGGGCTTTTATCCCCAATAAATAATTCCTAAAATAGGGTCAAAGCTTGTGCCTTCTATACTTTGATGAGCAGTTGTTTTTGTGCATCATCTTTTGGAACTTCACTGTCTGAAATTAAGTTATCATCATAAAAATAATCAGAGGAGACAGTCCCCTTCACCTTTTCCCCATTTTCTCTTTACACAAAAGAGCGCATACATCAAACACAGTCAAAATACACGAGGCCCTCACCACACATTATGGATATGATATAGTAATGTGTAAAAAGGTACATTTGTGAGGATTGGTTGATATGGTGATACAGCATAGATGAAAGTAACAATGATATAATATTATTCTCTTTACAATCATAACCGTGTGCTTGTGTGAGGGAGCAAGTCTATGTAGCACCATCCAAACTGTAAAGGCTGTTATAATATCGCTCTCATTATACATCAGTGCATGATAGGTGTGCATGACATGAGGTAGATGCATCGTCACTATCAGGGGACATTGTGTCTAAATGTGAGAGTCAGCATTAGACTCGTGCATTTAAATACCTTTTTACCATGACTAAGATGTATAGCATGGAACAATACATACACAGTATTTTTAGAAATATGGGGCAAAGACTACAGATAGTTTGATCTAAATCAGTACATTTACGCATCTAGCCTCAGGTCTGTAAGTGACAGCTGTTATCCTCTGATGTATGCGTTCAGAATGTCAGTCACTGATTTCGCTTGACTGATTTAAACTTTTCTACCTGATACCTGTCACTTCAGTGTGTGCGCTTTTAACCTCAACCAACCCACAGAGGCACTACTGCATTCATCTCTTTATAACTGAAGAAAATCAAGATCTTGAGCATCATAGACAACCTAATGTTTGTAGCACAAAAAAGCAGTGAAGGGTAACTTTGAAGTTAAATACCAAGAGATCATGTGGTATATATCTGCAAACTCCACATAGCACAATGATGATTAGCAACATGGTCATTCTATTATTGCTTTGTTAAAAGATACGCAGCACCCAATTAACTCTGGTATTGTCTAGATTGAACATTTGCTCACTGCTCCCCTGGCAAGAAAAGTGTATCTGACACCAGAGTTTGTGTTTGAAGTCGAAAGGTTGTTTGGGGCACAGAATTATTATTCATAAGACAGGAAAGGTTTTAGATACAAAGATTGCTTTCTGTATCATTTTTTCCATCATTTTTTATAGGTGTTCAGGATGAAGTAAGTCAATATGCAGCTCAAAAGAGCTTGGGTCTGTGCTCATCCATGCTGGTGTAGTAGATAGTTCTGTTCATCTGCGATGGTGTCCATTTGAGCCCCCATGAGACACCAGATGGTGCTGACATTGGACATATGAACATGTGAGTATTGACTGTTTCGCTTTGTGACTCCAACAGAGTATATCATCCACTGGTTCCAATGAAGGAACAGAAAACTGATGCTGCATGCCAATGAAACCCAGTGAAATTTCACTGAAATTAAACATAGTTCTTTTAAATGAGCTTTTTAAGCCATAACAAAAACTGACATGTTGACCTTTCTCTAAAGTTTTTAATTTTTGTATTGACAACACCTAGATTTTAACATTTCACCCTCATGAGCATCCAAAAAACTTCAGCACATTTGTAAGAAACGCACATCATCTTTACTCAGTATAGTATACTTTTAACTAAAGTAATGCACTATATAGAGTACCGAAACATTTATGAGATTTATTTTATATAGTTTTTTTCTCAGTCTGGGACATGACCTATGAGTAGTCAATCCAAATACAAAACCACTTTGGTTCTTTTTGCATCACACTTTGTTATAGTTGCATTTTGTCCAAAAGTGCACATACTCTACATCATGATTACCACCATCAGGTGTAAAACAGTACTTATACAGTGTAAGGTTAATCTCAGATGTGAATTCTAGATATTCTAGCTGTACAGAAGCTGACTTTTGGGATGAAAGTGCTTCATTAAACAGAGGAAGCAATCTAAGCCCCAATCCTTCAGCCTTTGTCAGTTATTGCAATTTAATTCTGTCCAAGTCATTTTCACTGAATGTGCAGCATTACATTCTTGCTAATATTATGTTGCCATTATGTAGAATCTAAATCACTGTAATGTCTCTTGCTGGGTCAATCTGTCAAGCCCAGGAGAGCCCTAAAGCTCTGGATGTGTTTATTAATAACATCTACCTGGATCTGAGAGAGAGCAAGAGATAGCTATAGATACAAAGTAACGGGATGAGATAGGAATAATTGAAATGTGATACAAGAAAATAATTACAGACGGCGAGACAGTGAGGCAGTGAACTAATGAAATGAGTCTCTAGTTTATCATTCATTGTGATGGGGAATTTAATATTATCCAAAACGGGATTGGGAATTGTAAGAATTACAGTCTGACACGCTCCAATTAACTGAATGCAGTGGGATCATTAAAGCCTCCATTCTCGTTACATGTGTGAATAAATTTAGAGAATAAATAAAAGCCAAATGTATGCTTAGTCCACACCATATATCAGTCGATGGTAATGCACTCATTCGTCATTCCTAGCAAGGCTACAGCAAACACTAGATATGAACTGATCACTGCCTAAAATCAAGCCCAGTATCCCTACTGTAGGAATCACGTTCATATTTAAATGGACTCGTGTGTAGCAAGTACAACTTTTATGTGGGAGGCTGGAATTTACACAACTTGCAATTAGTGTTCACTTTTCTTTTTAACCATAACTATGGTCTTTCATTAACCTTAACCAAGTATTTCAGTCACCTAACCTCAACCTTTACCTTTACCAAGTGTTTTTTGTAAAGGGTACAGCTGAACAATGATTTGATAGCATAATACTGATCACCTGCTCTCTCTCTCTCTCTCTCTCTCTCTCTGCTGGCGAGCTGCTTGGGGCGGGCTCTACACCTGTGACCAATAAAGTAATTAGGAGCTAAGTCAGCGTTTCTAACAAAAGAGTGTCGGAGCTTCCAGTGCAAGAGATTTCCAGAGCGGTGTTCTCCTGCACACATCTTTATGTATTGATAGTGTTTTTAACTGTAAAATTTAACAGTGTAGGTGCTTTCTGCTTTGCTTCGTATTGTTTAGGGGAATAGTTAGTTAATCTGCTGATCTACTACTAGGCCAGTTTGTGGTGTGAACTCTTTCTGAACTAGTTTTAGTGAATTGATTGCATTGTTTTCTGATATTTTTATTGTCAGACAGGATTGAAGTGTTGTTGTATAGATATACACATTGTGTTGGATTGCTGTAGTATTTTTTTTTGATAACTTCTCCCGTTGTGCTGTCTGTTCTTTCTTACTAAGGTGTTCTACTCAAGGGAAAATATCAGTTTTTTTGAAAAGGGCATTGCCTTGTTACATTTTATTTACCGTGATACCGATCCAAATTGAGGCCAGTACTGACCTTATTAAGCGGATCAGGTATTGGTTCAGACGCGATCCACATAACTTCATCAATGCCAAGGAAAATTCAATGTTTCCGCCATCAGTTACATAAATTAAGTCACATAGGGCCACCGACTCAGTTTTTAGTGTCACAGCAAAATGATTTGAATAAGTTCTAGACAGTGTGGTACAGATTTTAAATGTAGGAAATACACAGCGCTGCTATCAGGTCAGGAATCAGCATTGATAGATACCCTGAGTTGAGGTATTGGAATTGGTATTAAGGGAGAAAAGGTTGGACTGGTTAATAGTTATCATGGAACACGATGTGGCATTTTTCGTAATCATCCATTATCAACATTCTTGTCTGATGACCCACCCCAGGTTTGAGGTCTGTAGCATCAATGCATATGACGTAGACCCTCAGAGTGCCAAGCAGCCCTTTGCAGCACAAAAAAGGCATGGAAATAAAAATGAAGATGGCTGGTCAGAATCAAAATGCTGGCAAAGCACAGTTCACTACCTCAGTTTCCACAAAGTCTGAAGCACTGCTATAATGCACAAACCATGAAACAGTAATACACCAGGCCGTAGCCAAACTTATCATCTGTAGAGAATCAAGCACTCAGTGAGGCAACGGGCAAGCTCTTTCAAAAACAGTTAAGTAGCAAAACTGCAGTCTCACACTAAATATAGTCTACCTGCATGTATATTAACGTCCTCTTGTACAATGAGGACTAAGGCTACGGGTGCTCTTATGCTGCACACAGCAACTTCAAGCATTGTTTGTCATAAAGAGTTTTATACAGTGACTCAGTGGTTCAGTCCTCATGTAGTATATGTTAAGTACTGTAAATTGGTGTAGAGATAATCCCCTCACTCACAGGACTACAGCTACACAATGACTACATAGTCTCTCTAAAAAAAAAACACTCCTATATGAGCAAAACTCTAAACAAGGCCATCATTTCAGAAATGAAAAAAGTTTTAAATTACTGGTAAAAGTTCAGACTTTCTAGCTTTATTTGCTTTCTTACATTTCTTGCAGTAAGGAAAAGATCTTTGACAGAGACCTCATTTGTGTGTGAAGATTTGACTTTCAACTCAGCTGTGGTCTGCTGTAAATTGAGCCACAATATCTGAAGAATAAAATGGAAAAAAGGCCTTAAAACAGTCATATTCAAAACAGCCCATTTGGCGAAGCACTTGGACAATATCGCATAAAAAGCAGCAGCACCCTACTAGAGCCAGTGAAAATAAGCTGGCTCCCGAGGAAGTCAATCCTCTGACTGACACAGGATGTTTTAATTGCATTTTTTAGCCTCAACTTGTCGACAGAGACAGGAAAGACTGGAAAACACACAGATTCAGGACAGTCATCTGCTGAGAGGACTGAGTATTTCAAACAAATGTCTCATCTATTAATGCAGTTTTGTTACATGATGACATGATTTGGTTTTTGCACAAGAGACAGGCCATTTCTTCAAAACTTCCACTTAGGTCCTTAGCAAAAGGTCCCTGTATTCAAGGAGATATTGAAAACTGTTCTCAGGGATTATTGTCAATAGCATGATGTAGTTCCTCAAGATCTTTCAACTATGCATTCATGCTGTAAAACTCCTCTTCCATTTGATCCCACAAGTGCTCTACTAGGTTGAAATCTGGAGGCTGTGAAGGCCATTGGAGTAAATTAAAGTCGGAGCCATATTTCTGAAACGATTTTGAGAGGATGAGTGTTTTGTGACAAAGTGCCTTATCCTGCCAGAATAATTCATTTGTAAAAGCTTAGACTCGCCATGTAGGAACGCAGCTGGGGCCAGTTTCATCAAATTTGCAGCATGCAATCTCATATTTCCAATGTCATTTTCTCTCACTGTTTCTGATACGTCCCACGTATTAACTGCACCGCACAATGCACATTCAGGCAGATTACAGCAGGCAGTCACTCGGCAATTATTTCATTTTCATTTCCTCTGCTTCTTTTTTGCTAGCATTTGATAGTTCCCAGTGTAAAATGAATCTAATTGATAGAGTGTTGTAAACTAATAAATGACACTGTGACTTCCGTGGCTTTCTTGAGGCTGTTTATTGCTGTAGGCTAATAAAGTGAAGAAGCAGGTGTCATATTAGATGTACTAAATGTAAGAGAGAAGCCACATTTAACCAAAATTATCCAGCTAATATACATTTTTCTGCTATCTAATGTGAAGCTCCTCATATTGATATAATGAGGCAAAATTCACAGAGACCCTGTCACAATAATCTAAGTTAGACAAGCAAATCATTTTTTTTATAATACATGAACCAGAATTTTGTTCACAAGGCAGCCAACATGCCTTGAGCGGCTGCTCTGTCAGAACAGAAGAAGAGAAACCCTTTTGGGAATTCGTCACATTTTAATCAAACAGACCAATTTACCTTCAGAATGAGCATGCATCATTTCAATTACAGAATGCAAACGCATCAACTGGCTATTGCTGAAAACATACTGACCCTATCAAAAAGGGAGTTTGATATAAGGAAACAATCAAATATCCATCAAGGATTTTAATAGAGAATGTCCTGAAACGAGGTTACAAAGCAAGGCCACAAGATAGTTGTTGAAACTGAAGGGGAGGGCCACTTTCGGACCAAAACAAAGAGGAAAAAATGATTGTGTTAATAATAGAAGTGGTGATTTGACTGAAAGGAATCAGCGTCAGTGTCCTGTAACTTTGGATGGATCATGGAGGTTGTGTGATGTACTCCTGATCAGATTCTTCATATATGTTATCAATCAATCTATAATTTTGTCATCCTGTTTGTCCGTGCTGAATTTATGTGCTTTTACTTTCTTGGTCTATTCTGTATAAACTACATCTGTTGCATGTCTATGTTCTGGGAGAGGGACCCCTGCTTTGTTGCTCTTCCTGAGGTTTCCTCCAGTTATTAGTTTGATTTGAATCAAGGGTCTAAGGAGAGAGGATTTTGTATTGCTGTAAAGATTGTGAAGCCCCTTGAGGCAAATTTGTGATTTGTAGTATCGGGCTTTACAAATAAAAATGGACTTGACTTGATCATTTTAATTTGTGAAGCACATTGTACAATTTGGCATGCCACTGGATAATAATTTAGTTGATATCTTCCTAAAAAAGGTGAATTTGTGAAGGCCAAGCAGTGTAGTCCTAGATTCATCTGGCTAACATTTTATTTGCAAGCAAATTAGATTTATTGTTCCATGACCCAGGTGACTGAGAATTTTCAGGCATTTATTATTCCCATTTTGTTAAGGACAAGAGGAAAATTCTTTTAGTGCTCAAATGTCCTCATGACACACCACATTGTATTTCTCCTCAGCTCTATTAGTGGATTAACCAACGGTGTGAGAAGCCAAACCTGCAAAATAGAAAAACAGTTTACATTTTATAACAAGCTGTTTCCATTTGTTTTTTTTAAAGGGTTATGTGGTTTAATTTAAAGTCCCCTCCAGTCAAAAATGTGTTTTTCTTCTTGTTCCTTCAGTTGGATGTTTGAGCTTCATGGTGCAGAATGATGTCTGTGCAGAGTTTGACACTAGAAGGGTGTTTTCACATTCACAATCTCTTTCCCCACCGAAAATCTGAGGTTAAGGGGTGTATCTACGAGCGTGAATTGTGACATCACAACTAATTTGGAGCACAGTTGCCAAGTTCGCTTATTATAAGTGACTTTGGGCTTGTTTTTCTGTGAAGTTTCTTACAAATATTGATAGTGTGTTTTTTTGGATGACATTAAAATCCTTAGCTGCGCCCCCGGTGGTTCACCAGTTAGTGTGCGTACCATGTAACGTCAGGCTGAGTCCTTGCCGCAGTGGCGCGGGTTCAGTTGTGACCCAGACCCTTTGCTGTATGTCATCCCCTCTCTCTATATCCCATCTTTCCTGTCTCTCTCCACTATATCTATCTAATAAAGCAAAAATGCCTCAAAAAATAATAAAAAAAAATCCTCAGCAGATGTTTTCAATGTTATTTAAACACATGATAGTTTGTCTTGTGTGTGTTTGTGTGTGTGTGTGTGTGTGTGTGTGTGTGTGTTACAGAGGAACAGAGCTGATGACAAGACAAGGAGGACAAGCACAATAGACCAGTATTTTTTGATACATTAACTGAGATGACCAGTCAAAGGCCCAGTGTGTGTACATTTTTTTAAAATGATTGTTTAAAAGGCCAACAAGATTTCTTTGTTTTGCCTTCACTGATATATTTACTTGGCCAGTTCGTTACATGCAACTTCTTTAGAGTTTAGAGAAAGAAAATGTAAAATTATAGGTTACAGTATTTTTGAAATTGTTGCTTATGAAATGCATCACATATATGTAAGGTCGACTGTTTTAGGCTTTTTTGTTGTTGTTTTCGGAGATCCAAGTTGCTTCTCTTGGTCTTGTGTGCACAGACCTGGTTGCTTGTTTCTCTGGCAACACTGGTTTGGAGTAATTCGAGGGCCAGTAAACAACATATATGAGTCTGATGTTTAAAACTGGAGCCTCCAGAGCACATACACTGAGAATGGATTTTTCAGTGAAGTAGAAGACATCTTTTATCCAGTTAAACAAGTACGTATACACACACACACACATATACATATATACATATATGTATATGGGAAGTTTACATTTTCCAGAACTACAAAAGCTTTTTTTGGTCGCTTCATAGATGTAACATGATTCAGTGGGCTAAAGTATGTTGTGGCACTGCCTGTTCACCTCAACTATAATGGTCACAACAGCTTTAGAAGGACACTTTTTATTCCATTTATATTTTGTCTATTTATCTTTCATGCTTTGGGTCTTTTTCATCAGTATTTGGGAAACATACCCCAGCTCATGACTACTACAGTATTTGCAGTTTACCACATTCATCTACAGTTCCTATATATATAAATATTTACTGTAAATACTTTGGATAAAAGTTACCTCTCCTTTCGAGCTCCCAGTGTGGATGTTGCTAAGTACAAAATAGACTCTACTTTCCTCTCCATGCTTTGCATCTTGACATCTTCTGTTCATGCAAAGAACATATCTGAAAAAATGATATGTTCTTTTAGTCTATAATGGCAGTGTTGCTGCAAAGAGTACCATATATGTTTCAGAATTCGAGAAGTGTGTCAAGATGTTTGTATTTCTCTTTGCATCTTTCGTTGGAAGCACACACATAGATGCCTTTTCTGCTCCACTTAACATGCAGATCTTAGGTTGCACAAATTGACAATGGAGGTTACAGCACACACTGTACATCTCCTTTCATGCTCTCACACACACATACAGTCTCTCTCTCCCTCTCTCTCATTAGTAATCACATTCACTAGCAAACATACACACATGCACACATAACTCAGTACTCACGCTTAACATCACACGCATGCACGTGCATAGGCAGACACTACAAACACATACTTCCAACACACGCTGTGTCATATGAATTTTGGAATGGAAGCACGGCTGGATGGCAGCCAGCATATCGCTGTGGAAACCCGGTGAGTGATGGCGACGCATTTACATATTTATTATTTCATTTCAGCTTTCAGAATTCCCGCTCCCTGCTCACACACACACACACACACACACACACACACGCGTGCACACACAAACAGCTTTGAGTTGAAAAACATCCACATCCAAATCATCAAGTGCAGTCCTGAAAAAGAAAGAAAAAAAAAAAAAAGACTTGTGTATTTCATTGAGTTTGGGGGACAGGATTAGATGCAAAAGGAGAAAAAAATGGAAACGACAAACAGAAAGTAGGACAAATATTGGCTCAGTTTGAACCATAGCATAAAGGATTTTGTTGGTGGCCAGATAGGAGTCACGGTTAAAGGCAACAGTATTGGGAGAATTGGCTTTAGCTGTTGCATCATCCAGAGTCTCATATTCTCATACAGATTTAATATCAAAGGAGTTATACAACAAAATATATATATATAAAAAAGTACAATATAGTAGTTTGGATTTATACCTTTTATGTGCCTTGAAGACATAATAAATCAATGGTAATTGCAGAAAATATCCAAATTAATGCCTATTATAAGCTACTTTATACTAAGAGAAAATAGCTTGTCCCTTCAGCAAGAAAGATGCAATAAACCAGTGCAATTCATTAGTAAATGGCCATGATTTCTGTGTATGAGGAAACTGTCAACATAACATAATAACAGAGGAACATTGCTGATGAAAAAAGCTATGTCCTCATTCAGTGTTGTCAGGAGCAAGGGATTGCAAGATAAATCTCAGGGGTCACAAGATGATGGACAGAATAGAAAAGCAGGAAAAAAAATATGTTCTGCATCTCAAAGTACTGCTGTTTGTCACATGTTACTTACTTATTACTTAGTACTTATTACTCTAAAAATGATTCAAATGAATCCAAAGAAAGGCTGGTTACATATTTTTCATGATGCAACCCATGATGAGCACCGCGAGTAAAAGAAAAGTTTGCAACAACAACAATCGCTCCTCTGTAGGTTCATGTAGGTTCACTGCAAACTCCTCACATCTCGACTATGTTTATATTTGCAAAAGACGGATGAAGTTGCAACCAAAACTTTCCTTGGTTCCTTCGTGAGAAATAGGTTAGCTCCACAAATTAATATGTCAGCATTGGCCGCCGTGATTTCCCAGAAGTAATTTCTCTTCAATAAATTCCTGTTGTGAGGGAGCAACAGTTGAGTGGTGATACAGGAAAAAAAAAAGCAGCTTCAATTAGGACTGGAATTAAAAACAGTTGTACATTATCAGCCACTTCCTCGTAAGCTGTTAGCTGATTAGACTTCATGAAACACTGTCTGCTCTCAGCTTTTAGAGCCCCCCCATCTGTTATAATGTTTAACCGACACTCTCTTAGCTTTGACAGAAGATCTATTACAGTTTTCTACCTGGGAAGCGCTGCAGGTGTGTGGACGTGTTTCCCTCTCTTTCTCCCCATCTCTCTTGCTCTTCTCGCTCTCTCCTGAACTTGGCAGGAGATCGATTTTCTCCTGAGGCAAAGTGTTCAGATGACTGATGCTCACAACGGCAGAGAGCGTGGTGCTCCCATCACTTCTAGCACCAAAGCACTGTTGACAGGATCCTAAGAACTGCAGCCTCAGAACTGATGAGGCAGCAGGAAGGAACACATGCGAGGAGTGCATCATAAAGAGCAGGCAGGTAGAGCAGGAAACAAAAACTGCAAGCAATTAAAACAGGCACTCTAGGGACAGGGATTAAATGATCATCTTTGGTATGTTGCTGTACATCTTTTTTATTATAGTCAGGGGTGCCTTAACATTACTTTAGGCCCTGGGACAAACAATAAGTCAAGACAAGCTAGGTTACATTAGCCAAGCAGGCCAGTTTGTGTGCACAGCAACATTCAGCATCCATCAATTGACAGCAACAAATAGTAAATAAAGTGCCCTCCTTATCAATAAATAGAATATGAAACTCAAAAAGAAGCAACATTGATTTAATATGAATCTGGCACACTGAAATAACAGGTACACATTTTACACATAATCCTAATACTGATGTTCCTGGTTCAAAACTATTATGTTGATAATCTTATATTATTGAACGAAAGTTTACCTGGAAAATGTGACTCCTGAAATAGATGTGTTGTGATCCTACACACTCTGTCGGAGTTGATGGAATCACAGAAATACTTGCGATTATATGGCAGCGTTACAAAGTGGAGGCTTTTCCCTCACAGATCATCTTTGGTTGAGTACAGACTCCGGCTTGCACAGAGCGCACAGGCCCAACGCCAGCCAAGTTTAATTTTAGCTCGCCATCAAGTTATTCATGGGATCGTTAATTAGTGACAGCTGATGTGATCGTGATCCGCCGCCGTCCAAGTTTGTCATTCTTATGTTCATCGCCAACTAAAAATGAGAAGCTCCTAGCTGATTTGCCATTCTTTGCCAATGAGAAAGAGAGAGTTAGAGTTTAGAAAATTCAGGCATTATACCAACCAGGATCAGAGTCACTTGCCCCAGTATGCTCAAATAATTTTTTACATTAGCACACTCGCATATACTACGAGCTAAATGCTCGCAATGCAGGCTGTTGTAAAGGAAATAACTTTTGCAGCACTAGCAGGCTACACATTGGAGTAATGAAAGAATCAGCATTTGATTGACTTTATTTTAGCTGATACCGATCCTTTAAAATATGCTGAGATCTGCCCCAATACTAATCCTCAGGATCAGTTTAGTACATCTCTAGAAATTATTAACAAGTAAGTTAATGATCCCATTTAAATTTAAACATTATCTGGATTATGGCCCTTTGCATTTACAGCTGTTGTCAATAGATGTTCTCATTATCTACAGTTATCTACAGTAAATTCTGCCTAAATTGCGATTGAATCTCAATATGGAAATCAGGTAGGCAGAACTGGCAGACTTTTCATCAGTGCATCCCAGGTCAAGGAAAGTGATGCCGGCTTTATGGGCTCTTCTTATTTTTTATTTGCTGAGGATAGCAGAGTGAGGTGGAATTAGGTGACCTTTCAACTAGTTGAGCATATTCTTTTCTCTTAAGAATGTTGGCAAACTGCACAGATTTAATTTTCACCTGGCTGAGAGCCGATCACAGTTGAGCTGGAACATCTCCAGATGTTCTTCTGATCAATCCAGTTGCATTCCATTTGCAGAATCGTTAAATGGATACTGCGTGCCATTACCTTGCATTAACATGTCTATACTTAATCAGATACAGATCCTATGTTAATACCAGGTGTTGATGGGGTAAATATGTCTACATTTTTAATGTTCATGTAGTTACTTGGGAACTTTACTGTTCATAAAGTGAAACATTGTCTTTGCCTCCACCGGTAGGGATTTGTGTAGGTGAAGGAAGCTGCAGCAGTCAGTATCAGGTTATAATAGCTGCATGAATATGATTGGACATTACTAGTCCACTGGTAGCCAAGCATTTGAATAATGAGCCAATGATAGTGAAAAGTACATTTATTTTTTTTATGAGTGACATGCCTTTAAGATGTAGTTGCAATTAAAAAAAAAAAGTGTTTGATTTAGTTGGTGAAAGAGTCCTAAGCACTATGCATTCAGTATTCTGAATTTCCTAAAAGCAACTTTATGTGCACATTTTTGGTGGCTCATAATGATCTGTAGCATCTCCCTCATGGTAAGACATTAAACATAAAACTGTAATTCCAGAAATTCCAGATATTTTCATTATGTCTGCTGATTACGTTCAAAGTTTCACTAATGTGTCCTTAAAGGTTCAGCTGGAGCACTCCTTTCCAATACATGCCTTGCAGGCTGACACATTTCAATGTCCTTTTTGTATTCACTCGCTGACAATTTTCTGCTACATTTAGGTCATACAGTGTCTGAAGAAGAGTAAGAATACGATTTCTTGGCTTTGGCGTGAAAACTTACTTGAATCAGAAGTCCCCACCATCCAAACACCATTTGTATTTATGAATGTAATGAATGTAGTTTCTATTCATGGTCTTTTTTTATTCATGGGTGAATAATGGAGATGCTGCAGTATGTAAAGTGCAAAACATGCAAACAAAGAAAAGTGTGTGTGCACGTGGAAGGGAAAGTATGACACAGCAAACAATCAAACTACCAACACCTTCCGGATTTTATAAAAGCCTATTGTCAGCATGCGGGCAGCACAGGCAGTTATAAAGCATAGTGATGTAAGCACCACAACAATGGAAACCACAGCCACACAGGGCCTGGTGCTTCGTTATGGGATGAATGCTCCGGCCCACTCCAAAGTACAGTATGTGCAGCGTGAGCAGAACATAACTCATCTAACTGTCAGAGAAGAGTCTGGCCCTTAACTTTCAACTTCAATCCACTATAATAACAATTAATACTATCAGGTCCTGTAGCAGTTTGTTCACTGTCAGATGGAATAAAATGTATTACTGATGTAGTTATCAGGTTATCACATACCATGTTTGTTGAATTTATAAAAGAAAGAACTTTTCTTCTTATAGAACATAGTCACCATCTTTAGATATGATAGATAATGGCTTTATACAGTAGTTTGATATGTTGGTCATGCTATTCTAGTTCATGCTGGCTCATAATACCAAAACTAATACTAGTATTAAGAAATGAATCATCTGAAATCTGATGTAGGCAGCATCAGTGTTTTTGTGTTGTGAAGCTGTACTAACAATTGATTTCTGGATTCAGTTGTTAGATATTATGTCGGCCCTTTTGTGTTTATTGGAAAAGAGCATTGACTCTGAACTGAAGGTACATAAAACTCTACCGTGAAGTAAACAGTGACATTTTGAAAAGAATCGACTTGGCAGAATGCCACGGGCGACTGTAGGTTGAAAATGAATTGAAATATCTTTTGATTCTACCTCATTACTCCTCAGCTTTTCCTGTAGTGGCAAAGCCAAAGTGTTGTAGTTTTAAGAAAATGGCTTGTCAATTTTACCTTATTATCCCGCGTATGCATCCCCACAAGCGTCGCAAGAGTCTTAACTTTTGAGTTTTATAGGGCAGGAGATACAAATATGTGTAGCTTGTTGACCTTTGATACAGATAAAGTTGCTTTCCCTTATCTATATTCAAAACTGTATGAAACCTCTGTTACCCAGAGCACGGTTAGATGAGGAAAGAAGGTTTTTTGGGTAATTGTTCCTGCGTCCTCACTGTAAGGTTGTCTGACGAAGGGCATCTGATAATGCCTAAAACTTTAAATGGAAATGTTCAACACTGGTAACTTTACAAGATTCAACAACAAAACTTGATTAAAGACTCCACAGTTTGTATCTGTTTACTTTGGCAAGCTTGCAGACTTTAGTGCTCTTTTGGGTACAAAAGGACTAGCAGAAAGTGAGATAGCAGAAATGATGACAACCCTTTAAGACGGTCGTCTGGCTTGTAGTCTTTGGAGGATATTTATTAAGCCTGTCGCAAATTACCGCCAGGTGCACAAAATTTTTGCGTCACTGCAATTTCTTTAGATTTGTTTACTAAGACGACAGATGTAAATGAGCCCAGGCACAGTTCACAATATTTGCATAAAGTGCCACGAGATAAGACCTGATGTTGGACTATTTTGACACAATTGTGCATGTCTGGAAAGAAATGGAGTACATAATCTGACAGCAGTCGGTTCAGACTTGTGCGGTGTTCAAAATGTTGAGATTGTACTCGGCCTGACCTAGTAAGGTTGTCAACGTTACTCTTATATAAAAGAGACAAGGACACTTATTCAGACATGAAACCCACATGCTGAATTGCTGTTCAGATTACCACAAAGCTGTATGTCTGAAAGGACTTAAATGAGAGTAGTGGAAAATTATGGTCCTAGTCTGGAAAAAAAAGCAAAAAAAGAAAGCCTGGTTTGATGGATGCACTTAGTTAGAAATTCACTTGCTGTATTTGAGGTAGTTTAACAATCATCACAGCAAACTGCTGACAGTTAGAATGGTTTTGCTGTGTACCTTTTCTAGCTTTATGGCATAAACGTCCATCTCTCCCATCAGCACCCATTTGCTTTTCCTCCTTTTTTCATCCCTTCTCCGGCCTCCTTTGCTACATTATGCACTTCATCTCTGTACTTCCCTTCACTCTGTTTCTCTCCAACCTATACTCCCCATCTGTCTTCTGTCATCTATCTCTCACAGTCAGTGATTTTATTGATTGTAGTATTTCTGTAATGGCGTGAGGTTAACAGCAAGAGCTCACTCGTTTATAGTAGCGGTTGTGTTTTTTTTTTTGTGTGTGTGTGTATGAATTAGCCACTGTCTGTGTGTTGTGTACATGCGGGATAGTGTGAGTGTGTGTTTTTTTGTGCCCGGCAGAGTGGAGAGACTAAACGAGGGCGAGTTTGCGTGTATGCTGTTCATAGCACTGTGTGGAGGTAGCTGTGGCTGACTGATTAGACCCTTTAGAGAGTGTACCCACCTCTCACCAGCCATCCTTCACACTGACAGCTGGGCTGTGGAAGTATATGCCTCCCTGCCTCTGTGTATGTGAGTGCTTCTATTTTATGAGCGTTTATGAGTGTCCTCAGGTATGTGTCTTTCAGTGTGCATTTATTTTTAGGCCGTAATGTTATCTGTGGGTATGTTTACATGCATTTTGATAAATCTGAAGAGGATAGTGTGACTGTGTTTGATCTGACCACCACAGTGTGGGAGTCAGTTCGGCTAGGTGGATGTGTAAATGTCAGGCTAATGACCACCACTAGATACTGAAACCTGCATGGTGTACTGATGGTAGTAAAATTGCATCATTCAGGCATTAACAATTGAATTGGACAAAACTAGAGAATCAGGGTTTCTTGTGATTACCAAATATGATAAAAGGCACTTGCTAACTCATAATTTAGCTAAATTACTATTTTGAAGTCCAACTATAAAAATAATTACATGTCTGGTGTTCTTCTGGAGAAAAAAAAAACAGAAAACATTTTGGATATATTTCCCCAAAGACATTTTTTCTTCCTTTAATAATACATGTCCCAAGCAATCTATAGCCAGTGTATCTATTTAGGTATCAATTTGTATTACAAAAAATGGTTTTATATGTTTGGATTTACCAGTACTCACCTGTGGGAGTGAGTGTAGGCTTATCAGCTCAGAAACCTATTAGAATTACATTCATATTGGAAAATTCTGCACCTTTGGATTTAAATTCAATTCTAACATTTAGTGCCAGTGAAAGTAGGGGTGGAGCTTGGGTAATAGGTGAGTGAGCCCACTTTCATGTTAGAAATCAGAGTGTACATCCTGTCATACACCTGCAATTGTAAATGTAACCAGAATCTTTCCCTAACGTTAACCAAGTGTTTACCATGTCATAACCATAGATTATTTGCCAAAACCCCAATCTTTCCCTAATCTTAACTAAGATACTGTAGAAAGAAAGAACTATAAAAAAAATGGCATTGAATGTTTAAAAACCTCATTGCTCATAATCCTTGGATTTGCAGAATCATCCAGTATGAATGTTGTCTGGCAATAGGGCTTATACACATTTATATGTGTGTGTGTGTGCATGCCTTTGAAATTTTTAAATGTAATAACATGCAGTCTTTGGTGTGACAAATTTGTTCTTCACCCCCCCACAGCTAAATGCAGAATAATGCAACAGTCAGTAATGACATTTCATGCTACAGCATGTCCCACGATTTTTGACATTTCTCAGACTGACCTGCAGACAGACTTGCATTAAGCTGCTTGTTGCCGCTGGAAACTACAATTGTAAAGAAGAAACGGATCAAGCAACGTTTTGCCACATTTATATTCCAACTGTGGTACTTTTCATACCAGCATCCTTCTCCTTGGCATTTTTTCTGAGACCTATTTTGGGATTATTGCAGGTTAAATCTAATGTAGTTGTGCTGCTGGGTGTCATCTGGCCTCCAGTCTGAAATATTTGCATGCAGGTAACACTGTATTATACATCTTCCTGTTTGCCACATGATACTACTTTGTGAAGACAGATAAATGATGAACAGATACATATCTTAAAGTAAGTCAAGAATGTGCAAGAGAATGGTAAAAGTGGTGATGGAGAGGGTTGATAGAGCAGTTCACTGTGTGTGTATATGTGTGTGTGTTTGTGTGTATAGTCTACACAGCAGAAGTGCTGTATTTCCACCGTTTCTCACTCGTTTTCTCTCTTTGTCTCCCTTGCATGTAAAACACCTCTTCCTCCTAGTTTTGTCGGATGAAACTTTAAACACCACCCTCTTATTCACCTCAGAGAGCAGTTCATCTCTCCCCCATGAATGCATATAGCATCATTATATATGCGTTTCTGATTGATAAGCGGTACAAGCAACCGAAACAAAACTACATCAGTTTCACATGTTATTTTCTTCCCCGCAATTGCTTTGCCCTCATCATGCTGAACACACTATTTTGACTTTTAATTAACTCTTCTCCTCTCTAGCCTACCTTTGAGCCCCATTAGTATTCCCACGTTGTATCTATTATTTCATATCCATTGCAGTCTGTGCAAATTATGCGTTTACTTCAGACAGATTTGCAACAATAGTGACTTTTTTAAGTGGTATGGTGATGATGATGTAATTTAAAATTTGAGAAACACGTAGAAATGATGATCAAGGTTGCAGAGGCAAACTTATAGCCTACCTGTTAAAACTCATCAGAGAGTGTTAAACATTTTGTAATGAATGTTTTTTTTCACATTTTTATTTTTTTA
This sequence comes from Thunnus albacares, assembly GCF_914725855.1. NCBI lineage: Eukaryota > Metazoa > Chordata > Actinopteri > Scombriformes > Scombridae > Thunnus > Thunnus albacares. Next base: position 21,385,773 of record NC_058123.1, on the reverse strand, counting down.
AAATGACAAATAACGTATTTAAAGGGATGTAAGTAAAGTTAGCACCGTTCTAGGGCTGACATCAAAGTGCTTCACAATCAAATACAGAAGCAGCAGACGTAGAAAATACACTCAATATGAGTACAAAAATGTACAACACATACAACTCATGAAGTCACACCCATAACCAAACCAAACCAAACATATAATTTTCTGGGTTGAAGTTATTTTGACCCTGGACCGATGGCACTAGCTGATTTGGAGAATACAGAGTATTGAACACAAAGTAAATCTCAATATGTCACTTGGGAAATCCAACATAATGCCTATCGAAAAACGAGCAGGGAATGAGATTTGGCTCCCACGTCACTGTAAACTCACCTTTCTTCAAATATTGGCAATTCTCCACTCTGGAGAATTCGAGGACTCATCTAGAGTTGTAAATATGTTCGATATTATCAGGTATAAGCTCATATGAGTCCAAGAGTCACTCAGATTGGTTAAGATTGAGCCTGCAAATCCCTCACACAACTAGATAGTTTGCCAACAATCAGGTTTTGGCCTTCAATTGTCAAGACGATCAAATCTGATCTTAACTGGCTAAATAATCTTCTAGTGTGTCTCCAACCTTATAGGAAATGTCACATGTAATATTACTTTTCCACAACTCAGTTTTAAAGCAGGTTTTGCAAAGTTACCAGTACGTATGTGCTTGTATGTCAATACATGACTTGTGACATTTATATGCAACAAATTTGTTTTGTTAAATTCATGAACCATGTAATTAGTGACAATGTTTTAATATTGTATTGCAAAAGCATATGCTGTAGGGAAAACTAATTAAATCCATTGTCAGTGAACTTTTTGCTGATGGGTTTAGTGTGAATATATCATTATCTGTAAACGCCATAATGCTGAAAACATCAAACACACACACACAACACACCCAAATCCTCATTTAAACTCATTATAACTTTGGTTGTTTATTGCTTCTCTGCCTTAAATGTGACCCCATGAAAATCAAACCCTACCCTTGGCCAGTGATATTCCTCTGCTCATTAATGCACAGCCAATAAGCCCAATTATTTAGAGTTCTTCCAAAGAAGAATCAAGGACAAAGTTTTAAAAAGTCTTAGATGATAATCCACAATAAAGCCTTCAAATAAAGTACTTAAAATCCCACAGATAAAATAATCATAGGAGGTTTCTACAATATGACCTTGGAGCAAAAAACATTTATGTAATATGAATTACTTTGTCCAAAGTTAATAGATGTACAAATGCCTTAAATACACCTAAATGGTGTGAATCCAGTGAACCAAACAATGTCCAAATCATTCAGAGACAAGCTACTTTGATATTGGCTGTGATGCAAAAACACTGTTTACAGAACATTGTGCTAAAATGCCAGAATAATGCTGTGTGGAAAATATAGCACTTTGATACTGCCAAAATGAAAGAGGCAGAGAATCAGTTATGTTTAATAAGACTTTCACTTTTTTTTTTTTTTTTCCTTTTGATGTAGATGATCCATTTAGCAACGAATTTTCGACTCTTTTGTCTGTGAGGGCAAATACATTCTGTCACTTCTAATAGGGTCTCATTTTATGTCCCCGTGAGGGAGCTTTTTGCAGGGCGGCTGTTTTGTACATTGTCTGGTCATTTTTCTGACAGACTATGAATATGAGATCAACCTAACTGCCTGCATGCATGAACAGGCGTGCATTTAGCAGTGCTGAAGCTAGGTCACACTTTTTGTCATCTCTAATTGTGACAATACTCAACCTTTCCTAAAATTACTAACATATAAAACAAAATGTATTTACAGAATACATTTTGTAAGAAGCATAATTTAGCCTGGATTACAATTTGTAAGTGTACGGTATTTGCAAAATGTTCTGTTTGTTTTCCCTACGATGTTTTCTTCAGGCAACTAAAGCATGATTCAAATTTTTATGGTTATGTTTAAACAACACAAAGCACTTAAGGTTAGGAAAGCATCAAAGTCAGGGTTAAGCAAGTTACATGAAAATTGTCATCAATTACTACTTATTACTCATTAAAAACGTAATTACATTGTTTTACTAATTATTCAACAGCATAAATATTCAGTTATATTACTATACTTTCATTACAGCTGTGTTACAACAACATCAAAGCATATCCTGTAACCTATTTAACACGTGTACAATAGAAAATTAGTCATACAACTAGCCATATTGGAGGTATGTGCTAACTGTCAATAGCTAGTTTAATGCTAACCCTGGTCCTCACAGTGAAGTACATGTCAACTGAACACATGTGAGACCCACCCAGAGCATTACTAGAATTATGAACTGTAATGTAATTACCACATTTCAAATTGTAATCCCTTATACTACTCGGGAGCCCTGGTCTCCAGGGTCAGAATCATGTCAAATATATGTTCAACCATCTGGCAAAGCAAATTAGTAGTATATCAACCTTAAGTGTACAGAGAATAAGATTTTGTCAATAAAGCAACCACAAAAAGTAACTCTAAAAAGCGTACAAAATAATATATGGTTGCATGTTTTCAATCTTAAATGTGTTTTTTCATCTCTGTTCTAACTGATAACTGTTCATGTGTGGAAACAAAAGAAATTTGAATCAATAGATCAGATCTCGAGCTACAGTAGATGCAAACATGAGGTTTGAGTGTCATGTGCTCAAGTCTGCAGCACCGCCAGCATGCAGCTCAATTAGTAGCTCTAAAACACAAACCTGTGACAGAGAGCTGCCAGCAAGCAGAGAGTAACTCAATAAAATGTACCATTCAGTGTGGAGATCTACAAAACACAGCAATTATTGAAGCCAACAAAAACAGAGACATGGCAGTCAATATACTGCAAGTTTAAAGGTTCTTGCTAATGCTTAAGCTCTTTGAGGTCAAACTAACAGTAATATATTTGGTCCATGAGACTACTCAGCAATCTGCTTTTTGCCTCTGTCTCGTTGAGTTTTATTTATCCAAGAGAGGTTTTTAGAGGCCGCACAGTAACATCCTGCTATACACAAATCACACTCATCCACAGTTTGCTCTTTATAATGGAATTACTTTTCCTTTTGCCAGTAAACAACTCTGCTTAAGTGTGGACATTTGACAATAGTTGTTTTTTGAGCCTGTCCTCTCAAGAAAAACAACACAATAGGTCATTTGAATGACAGATGCCATCTAGCGGCCATAGTAATCATGACCAAGAGAAGTGATGCAGTTCAGGTGAGGTCTTTATAAGGTGACAAATTTCCATATTCAGAGGTGGCAGGTTGGGTGGCTGGTTAGATGCTAACGGGACTGAGAGTGAGTGCAAATAGGTTTAAATATGTTTTAAAAACATACATTTACTGACCAAAGTGTCTGACACAGAGGCTCTGACACCACGAGGAGCACCAACCTGCAGATCCAAAGAGACACGACAGATCTATTTTACCAGCCTGCACGGCGGCTAGCATCTAGTTAGCATGGCTAGCATCATTAGCATAGATGTGCTGTGCTGTGTGTAGCCCACAGACTGTATAACAGCACCGTGCTCGGAAGGTGACAGATGTGCTTACAGAGTTTGTGTGCTCTGAAAGACGTCACGGCACGGATATAAAGTCACACATCCGACCGACTGTTAGCCTAACATGCTAATCCTGCGTAAACACATATATGAGACCATATGTTTACAGACATCCACAGATAGAAACAGATGAAAGAGCAGGGGGAGTTCACAGATATTAATAGTTATAATTAAAATTAAAATAAGTTCTCTTTCAAACATCCCAAGATATGGGTAGAAAGTATTGTTCTTGCAACTGCATTTATACCCCCCCCCCCCCCCCCCTTTTTTTTTTTTTTACTCAGATGTTGCTTTACCATGTCATGTGATATGCTACTTCAGTGCACTTTAACAACAAATTTTACTGGGACCACTACAGAAAATTGCAGATGAACATTTAATATCCGGGAATTCCCATAATAGACACTACCACTGACTATCCCTGTAACAAACTGGCCACAGTTTTGCACATTGTTGATACACAGTCCAGACACTAAACCGCTCTACTGCAGTGGAAACATTTGACAATAGTTGTTTAATGAAGGGATAACTTCACTCCATGACCCTCAAGTTTTCATGTCCTATTTCCCCACAAGAGTTTATTATTTTGAAAACTATTTCAAGCGAATTTTCTGTCTCATCAGTTGAAAAACAAATGTGATTATTGATAATGCTGATTGGATTTCTGACTGATTTTTACTGATAGGTATTTTCTCCATTTACATCTTGTCAGATTTTGAAGCATACATGTCTCGTTTCACCCTTTTTCCCCATGAAATTCAAGTCAGTTTGCAAATTCTGCCTATACTAGACCCAATTTGTTTTGTTTCTTTGTGGCAATATAATACGCAGGTATGTGTTCAGTGTAATTTGTTCATAGCCCAGAGCTGAGGTAAATTTGGGTATTTGCTATTCTAGCTCACAGCATCAAATGAAACAGCTTTGAGCAGAGGCCAGGATGAGGATATACAGCATGTCTTTCTAGCAACGGGTCTTTGATGAACAAAACAATAGTGCCTATGACATCTCATTTTTTCTGCCCTTCAGGGTAGCTGTCCTGTCTTTTTTTTTTTTAAGCATACTTAATTCTCTATATCTCTGTATCACAAACACTAAACACCAGTCTGTCTTCAGGCCAGTGAAACCTATTTCAGGCTTATATCATAAACAGGAAACCTATTGGAAAGGGAAAAAATCTGTCACAAGCAACAACATAAAACAAAACCCAAACAAACAGGGACAGAAAGACATAAAACGTTATGTAAGGCTTTGAGGATGTTGCTTAGAATGTGTTTTCTCTTTTCTTTTCTTTTTTTTTTTTTTTTTTAAGAAACGGACGATGAGGAGAAAGATGGATGCGGATTGGTGTAGCATCCTAAAACCTTGATAATGATGGGGGAACAAAGGAGTTGGATGATGAAAAGATGTTTGTCTCAACCATTAAATCCAAGCAGAACAGTTATACTATAAAATATTCATTTCAAAACCTGCTATAACAAGTAAATGGCTATTAATCACCATAAAAATATAGCAGTGGTCAGCCAAGGCAAACAGAGTAATCACTACCACCATGTAAGTGAAATAATAAGTAGTTACATGAATAAGTGAACAAATAACTGGAAACAATGAACAATACACAGAGTGAGGGGAGAAACCATTCACAACCAAAGCAGTTGCTAAATATAAAAGTGTGAAATATACAAAATAGGGATAGATGGTAGAGAAGAGAATAATAATTTCCATCAGCATCTTTACCAGTGACAAACCATGGCTCTGGGCACTGGGCCTTCAATAGGACCACATGTGGCAGTAAAATAATCAAGTATAGCAGTAAAAATAATAACCAGAGCCCTGTCACATGGAAGTTCGGCATATTAAAGGTTTCCTTGCCCTAACTGGCTTCACAGCACACAAAGGTCATTCCAGAAAACCAGTCACACAAAGAGGGATATCATGTAAGCAACTAGGCCTATATTATTTTGAGAAAATAAAAGAAACAAGCACATCATATTGACTTATTTCATATATTTGTTTAGCTGGAATGAAAGTAAAATACCTAGAATACTGATTAGCAACTAAAGATGGCTCCAATGCTAATCCAATGTTTTTGTGTTTGTTTAAGCTTAGACATACTTGAATTTCAATGTAGATTTAATATCTCTCTGCCAGAAATAAAGGCGTCAGTTCAAGTTAAATGTAGATATCAGATGTCTCATGCTGACCAGCCAACAGCTCCTGAGGTGAAACGGGAAAAGGCACAAGCTCTTCTTAAGCTGTGCTCAGCCATTTTTCACTTGGCTTAATTAAGCCATTTATTGCCATTTCATGTCCATGGCAATTAAACTAGAGATGTAAATTGTAGGTTTGCAGTATACTTCTTACAACATGCATAGAAAACTGTGATTATCAAATGATAAAAATGATTAAATGAATGTGTTTATTTCTCACTGAAATGTGCCTTGACTGCAGACTAGTTACAGGAAAATGAATGATAGATGTATCTGTGCCTGAACACTGCAATACCCAACATAAATTCAAATCAGTTACAGTTTTAACTACACAAATGCCCACATATTGACAATGCTCACAATGAGACCAGTTAACAACCAGCAATTTGTGCTCATGAAGCAATCAACAATGACTTTCTGCTTCCTTATGGCAAGTGAAGCCATCATGGAAAGTTTGGAGTTAGCATATATTTTCAGAAACATCTTCAACCAAACATACTGCAGTGTTCTTGTCAATTTTTTGCCCAGAATAAGGCAACAAGTAAAGTCATGTTTCTCATTCAGCAGATAAATGGAACTGGGAGTTACTGGGTTAGTGAGTCACCGTTCCTTGTTGTTCTGTTGTCTCGTTTTCCCTTGCCCACTCATTGACTACTTGAGTATTCGTGAATGCCTCTGAAGATGTCGGGATATTGTCCCGCCCACAACTCAACAGAGTATGATTGGTTAAGACAACTGTCAAAATCAAATTAAGTTTATAATGATGACCTAGAAATTATTATTATTATTTCAGTGAATAAAAATAAGAAGAAATAATAAAGTATTCACTGAATACCTTGAAGGCCCAGATGGTTCTCCTCTGGTCTTTACACTTTCTTTTGTCATGAAAAATTACGCAGTGCAAACTGTACTATAACCAACATAAATTTATGCTGACCACAACCACAGTTCTCTCTGAAACTCACCATCTTTTTGAGCCTAAAAAGGGTGAGTATCTAAAACTAAAGAGATGGGTTGAGTATCACTTCAGTTTTACTGCCACTAATTGAGTGCTATTAAACCAAATCACCCTTCAAACAAGCGCAAAATGTGTGTATACAGTACTTAAACAGACACACCGCTGTGATAATTGCCTACATCGAACGACACTCAGGAGAGAGAACAATAACTTATCAGGAGGTCTTTGACTTACCCTGATCTGTACTAAAAAGCGCTTGTAATATTCCCATAAAATTCTTATACTGCCTGTGTTTTCCCCAGGTATCCACCTCCAAAGAGAAATCATGACAAGATGCTGCTAATATTTAATAGTTTCTTTATTTATTTTTCCTAAAAAAATAGACTTGAAGTACAAAGAAAATGGAACGGTGAGTAAAATGACTTCATATGTCATCTGCAACATGAAACATAGCTAACTTCATCCAACATATGGGTGACAAAATGTCAAATAAGAGTATGTTAAAGGCTCATATTCATGTATTTCTACCTGTGTCTTCCTCAACATCTGTGAAACACTCTTTTGTTTGTGTTTCACAACTCCAACTGCTTTACTTTGAGTGTTTCATAATCTGTGTTGTATGAATTTAGATTTTACACGAGACAAAACAACACTGAGTGTTGCAGACACTTAAAAGAAAAGAGGCACAGAGAGAATTGACAACATTCGTACGCCCACTGCCATAAGCACTTATCAAACAGAGCAAACAGAGTGACACCGGCACAAAGGCTGACACGGGTGAATTAACCTTTTGTTTCAGAGGAGACTGAGGAAATGGCAGATTTTAAGAGATGGTGTCTTGACTGCAGCCGCTATTGTCAAAACATTCAACTTCTACCGCAGACCTATTCCACTGAATCTGACCTCTTCGTTCACACACACCAGAGCAACAAATCTGCACTTTAAATTCACAGCATGGACTGTTGAAGATAGAGCTCCCATACTCTCCTCTCAAAACAAACTCGTCTGAAAAGTCAAGCACACAATGTAAATAGCGTTACTTACTGAGTCCTTAGTAGTTCTAAAGCCTCTTGATTTTGTCCTCTAACACATCACACTCTAATGTAAGGGCAAAAGAAAGTATTTGAAAAGCTGCACTGATGTAAACAAGTCGTAATTAGCTCAATATTGAAGCAGCCGTTTGGTTCCTCTTCAAACATTGTAGCTGATTAAGAACCATATTTTCTAATGATAAAAAAAGGGAAATGCAGGCATCCAACATAGAGTTTGAAAATGTTTGAAAACGGGAGGATAACTTGTGTGTCCTTGTTTCAAACAATAAGTTGACAAAAAAGACTGTTGTGGTCCACAGCTGCACCATTTCCCAGTCAGTTTCTATTGAAAGATAAACTCCATATAGATGCTACCCTGGACAAAAATATATTTATGTAACAATATTTCTGGCAGTTAGTTCTTGTAAAGCTTTAATAATTTATTTGCGGTAATATATACACTAAAATGCAGACTATTGTGTGCAAGTAGTTTTCTTTGCTTAGTTGTCATTCAGTTGTCATCACATGAAGAATTGAAGGCATTTCAGTATTTAACAATGTTTTCCTTTTGAATATTTTATTAGAAGCAATTTGAAACACTTATATTTTAGTCCCATTATTCTATGTACAATTTGAAGCTAAGGCCTGTGTATTATTCTCCGCCACCCTGCCAGGGAACAGCACTATGAGCAGACGGGCAGGAGAAACGTTCTCTGATGCTAATCTCTTGACGGGTGGTGTTGCTGCTGCTCCTTCCATGTTTGCTTTTGCTAACAAGCAGAGCAGCCTCTCCCTATTCCTCTGTCGGTTTTGCATTCATCGGAGGATCCGCCTTCTGTTCCTCTCTGTCTGTGTTCTGCCTCTCCCTCCCATTACTGCTACCCACTGAAGCCATTCGTTCACTGTATACACCAACATGAACTCATCTACCGGTCATTGCCGTATATGCTTCTGTCCACCTCACTGGGTATATACTGTACTGTAGGTGAATGCCATACAGCAGTAAGATTCATCAGTAGCAATACTGCTAAATTAGTCAGTTTCTTACCACAACAGATAATTGACAACAATTTTGATAAGCAATTAAGCTATTTATTAAGCAAAGACACCATTTTCTATGATTTCTTTTTGACTGTTGGCTGGAGAAAAAAAACAATTGTGAGGATTTGTGATAGACATTTTTTCACTGTTTTCAAGCATTCTATATTTAATTAAAATATGCAGTTGGAAGATTAATCAATCATGAAAACTGTCACTACACGCAGCCATTGTAACAAGGAATGTGCAAAACACAATCCTCAGTATACCATTTAATTGGGTATAAAACAACTCCACATTTTTAAGGTAATTTACATCCTTATTAACTATTGTAAACACACTTAAGTGGAGGCGGAATACACGACATCTAACATCCTAACATCCACAGCAGAGCAGGTGGAGGAAACGTGGTGTAGAAGGTTAAAAAGGAGAGTAGTAGGAAGAAAGATGAGCTTCAGAACAGAAGCTGAAAGAGAGCGAGTGGGGAAGCAGACAAACGATAAGAGCCCAAGACAGAACAAGACAGAAAGACCGGGATTCTTCTTTGCTCATCAGTGAAGGTCAACAGCCTGCTGTCCCTACAGAAAGCAGCTCTCACTGCTGGTTGTCTCTGCACTTGTTTCTGAACAGGACGCCAGCTGAGGGCCTTTTTCTGTATTTGATGTCGCACGAATAAACAAAAAAACAAAACAAAACAATAAAAACTCCCCCCCAAAAAAACAGGTGGCTGAAATCAAGAGCTCCAACTTCTGAAAACAGTGTTGAAAGTGAGGTGAGTTTGTTGAAATCCCTATATGGGCATTTGTTAAATGTCAGTGCTACAGCCAAGCCTGTCGTTGTATATTTGTGTGTGAGAGAGTGTTTGTTTGTGACAACGGGAGATAAAGAGAAAGAGAGAATGCTACAGCAATCAGCAAACTGGGGAGAAATACTCTTGCTGCCACAATAATATAAGGCCTTTTATGATTTTTTGACATGTGAAACCACGCATAGATAATTTGCTTAAAAACACAGATAGTAGAATCTGAAAAAAAGATTCATTCAGATTAAAGAACAGATATGACAAGAAAGTTATTTTGAATTTGTTGTGCTGCTCTGCTGATTCTGCTTTTTGGATGTTGCTTCTAAAATGAATGTGAACTGTAACAGCACGTCTCCTGAGCTTCTGCAATTGGAAACTTCTGGGTTGAGTTTTCATCAGATGAAATTCGGTGATTGGATTTTGCTCTGGCTGATTCCAGATCATTACAACTTTGATTTTATTCTCATAGTTTTAGCCAACTTGTCTAATGGTTGCAAAAACAAAGTACTCACCAATAGTCACAGGGATATGAAACATGCCTGCAGCTATCAATATTAGTCATATTATCTGTGTTTTATTGTTCAATACAAAGAATTAAGAAAATCACGATGTTGAGCCATAGCATCAGCTTTAGGCTCCTTTTTTTTTTGCATTGTTGCCACATTTCCAAATCTCAGTGATGAACTTGGTTAGTACACCATCATTATTGCCGCTAGGAATTAAGACTGAAACTATGAAAATAATGAGACCCAAGATGCCGAGTTGGCTTTTATAAAACAAAAAGGCTGATTAGGTTTTGTTGTTTTGTTGTCCGGTTATGAATCATAAATATATTGATTTCTTGATTGTTCAAACAAAGACTCGCATTTGGCCATTCACACTACTTGATTATCCAAAAGTTTGTTTTGAGGAGTCGCTTAAACTCAGATCAATCTCTTAGGATTACTCAAGTCTTAATTGCTTTCCGTAACCTCATTTATAGAGCAGCCTGAACGTGCTGAGATTTCTGGCTTTCAAAGTCAGTTAATAGCCTTTGTTTTGATTTAGTATACTACATGTCTATTGATAAGCAATCTTCTGGTATCCACACTATTGTATCACTAACTGTTCAGTAATGGAAGGTGGTACTATGAACGGGAAACAACTTGAAACCAAGAGAATAATTTTACTTTATACTATTGCATAAAATAGTTCTGTGATTATCTCTTCATTAGTCATTTGTCTTTACTGTTCGGGTCATCTGCAGGGCAACATCCCACTAGAGGAAGGAGAGAGATAGATGGGTACTGTGGCAGAGACTCGTTTGAGAGGACATAACACAATTTCTGTTGATCACAAGTAAAAGTTGATAGATTTCACACATAATGTAGCACAACTGTAACAATTTTTTGCTTATGAACTTTTAACATGACAAAGAATATCGTTATAGTGACAGCATGTTGGTAACAAATTCACTAATACCAGAATCTAGAGAACCAGTTATTATATGGTGTCCTGCTACAGCACCACCATCACTGTGCAATCAATAGCATCTGACAACAATGGTAACTATGGTTACACAGTAGGAAGGGTGGGCTACTGACACATCAGTAAAGTACAAGAGTAGACACGTAATCAGTGATCTGTGCTGACAACCAGAATGAGTGCAGGTGGATTCATCAGGGTATAGATTGTTTCATCCTCTGATGAATCTCAGTGCATGTAGTGAGAGTGAACAGGGGGGGAATGATGAGTTGAGAGCAAATCTATTATGATGCTTGTAATTTAAAACCTGCACTTTTCAACCATAGCGCAGCTTTTTCAACAGAGAAGATGAGAATTTAATCCTATTTCTCTGACATTTCTAAGTCATCCAGGTTATCTAGAGGTACTTAGTCAAAGGAAACTGGACTTGTAGAAATAATGACACCTATAAGAAGGGTAAAACATCCTCAAAACAGCAAGTTCGCTTGCCCTTAGGCTAATAATTCCAGTGATAATAATACTGTTTTTTTAAAGCAATATAATGCAAGGACAACATCAGCCTTAGGGGTTCCATCGTTGATTACCATTGGAGAGCATTTAGTTTCTAATTATCCTTTAATTCTTGAATTCTATCATTGTTCTAGTGCAGTGATTTGGAGTCAGTTTTCACCAGACATACCACTTCAATGATTGAGACTATCTTTTACTTCCTTTTGGAAAATGTCCTCATGCAGAGTTTAAAACATGCAGAGTAAGACTCCATCCATTCAATTTTCCACCATTTACCAGGTTGCGGTGACAGCAGACTGAGCAAGGAAACCCTACCGATGTCCTACCAGCCGGACGTGCCCAGACACCCTGGAGATTTGTATCCGCAATCTCATTCGTTCAGTCATCACTCAAAGCTTGGGGCCAAAGGTAAGGGTTGGAACATAGACTGACTGGTAAATTGAGAGTTTAGCTTTCCTGCATTACCACTTACGCTGCCCTCAACCTCACGCTCCACCCTCACTCGTGAACAAGACCCCAAGATACTTGAACTCTTTCTCTTGGGGCAGCAACTCCCTCCCACCCCAGAGGGAGCAGTGTACCATTTTCCACCAGAGAACCATGGCCTCAGAAGAGAAAGACTGAGTTCAAGATTTATTATCATTAATGTTTTAACTGTGTGATCCACCTGATGTTCTTATATGAACTCTATATCAAACATCGTCTGTGTGAGAGCTGATGTAGCTCAGAAAGTTCAGACGGCTCAGCTGGTTTGCTAACAGATGTTTTGGTCTCAAATCCTGTCTGCATACTCACAGCTGGAGTGCAGGACTTTTGTCTCTCCCTTCTGGCAGTGAGAGTAAAGGGAGGCACTCAGCTGTGATTGCCTTAGTACAAAGACGTTACTAGGACAAGGGGAGGACATTTCTCTTTGTTTGATAACTTAATCAGCATGTCATTTTTGTGGTCAGCATATGTTTTTCAGTATATGAAAAACTCAAGAAAGAAAAACATCAGCCAGACATTTCTCCGTTCCTTGTTAAAGAGCGGCTGAGATTGATACTAAAATGAGAATTGCCGGTCCCCCTTAAAAGTCAATCCACCTTAAGTGAGCCTGGTCGAGTTAAGCTAACGTGTTGTTGCCAACTTCGGGGTTAACCCCCTTCGATAGATGAGTATTTTCTTTGTTTTGAGGAGATGCAGCATTTATCAACTGACATGCAGCCTGTACTGTACATTTACTGCCAGATTGACAACTAACTGCTAAACTTGTCCTCTGCTCCACTCGCGTCATGTTTCTGCCGCTCGCGCAACTACACACACACATTTACACACACATACAAGCACTGCCTTATTCCTTAACAGAGCTATGCTACTCTTGTACCTTTCACGTATATGTCCTTTGAAGAACGAAGAGAGGGAAGATGACTAAAAAAATCCACAATAACGTATGGTATAATTGTGCTCGCACAGTGTTTGAGTGAAAATCATTAGTAGCTCGTTGATATTAAAGATCGTCTGAAATTTTAGCAGCTGCGCTCATAATTTTGCAGCGGTGGTGTGCCGCATGAATATAGGGGAAACACTGTCATTGTAGCATGTATGATATTGTCTAGCGTACAATGCTGTGTGCCTAATAGAGCTGTCATAGTATTGATTTTTTCCTTACTGCACAAATTAGTGAAGCCGTTCAAACCATTCCGGTAACCTCTATAAAAAATTATTTAAACCTCAGATATTATAAAAGAAATGCTTCTTAAATATTTTATTGGCTCGAATATAAGGCTACCCTGATTTTAAGACAATCCCCTCCTTTTCCCAGACCTGTTTTTTTGGAAAAGTACTCTTTGAATATAACTTACGCCATGGTCAAATATTATCCAGTAGTTAGCGTTTATAATACTGCCTTTTTGTCTTTTTGAGCTCCTTATAATCTGTCACAGTGGAATTTGGCAGCTTGACATATTCCGCTTCTGCAGTAAAGATGTCGGAAGACACTTCGGACTCGTTATAAATTTATTTCCTCCGTGACAGAAAAACGCGTTACACAAGCCTTCAGAAACTCCTACAGGTTTACCTGGACTAACAAATCACTTTTAGTGCTGACTGACTCTAACACACTCACTATAAACAGACTTTAAGACACTCGCTAGCCTAGCAACATTAATGCTACAAACAACCTGTCGGAGTCAGTTTTACACTGGCACTCAAAAAGAACACCTGATGTTGTGAACACGTAATTGTCTAGAGGAGCATCTGTATTTTTGACAACAATAAAAATTATACCTTTGGAATTTCTAAATACCCTGGTATACCGCAATACCTTGCCCAGGCCTACTGACCACAGCAATTTACAGTAAATGAGGTCGTCTTGCAACAATGACTTTACTCAGAAAATGCTTCCAGTAACAGATGAAAAGAAAATATGCTATTGATTATGTACCTCTATCCATCCATGTATAAAACTGCAATTAACAACCAAACTACAGTGTTTTTGTTGCAAATTGTACTTCCTGATGAGATTGTTTTAGAGATCGTTCATCAAATTTTCACTTATTTTTTCAAATTAATTTTGATGTAATTCCTTTTCTTTTTTCCTTTAAATCCCCCCCAAAAATAGAATCACTACATATAGCCTAGTCTAGTATCTCGCTGAGAATATGCTGCTCTCATTGGTGAAGACTACTATAATTGTAGTGGCTTGAGCCGCTTTCAGTAGATGTCTGCAACTGAATTGAAGAGAAAATTACACTTCTGGTACATTTGTGTGTGCGTATTTTTTCATTCTGTTATTAAAAAGGGACGTGTATGTGTGTTTGAACTGTGTGTGTGTGTCTGTGACTGCAATCCTAAGGCATACGACTTTGCTTAAATGTGTCTTATCTTTGTGACCTGTCTCTGATCTATTTTGTGTGCGCATGTGTTAATTTTCACATGCTTGTGTGTGTGTGTGTGTGCCTGTCATTCTATATACCCATATGAACATGTGTTATATGGTCAGAGGATGGAAGTAGCTCACTTAACAAATGTGTGTGGGTCGCCTGTGCTCTGGGAGTTCTGTGTGTGGTGTGGTTTCAGACGGAAAGCAGCTCTCTCTTTTGCGCCTGTGTGTGTGTGTGTCTGAACGTGTCTGTGTGTGGTGTGGTCACAGGCTGAAAAGAGCCTCAGTTCACATGGGAACAAATGACAGGATGAAGTGAGCCTATCTGTAAAAAGATGAAGGAAACCAAACTAGTAAAAACACACGTAGGAATTAGAGCTGAAGCCTTGCCAGACCTCCCACAGAGATTTCACTGCAGCGTCAGATGGTCAGTTGATGGTCACCAGTTTTTACTCTGCGTCTCCTCAACAGTAATGAGCCACCACAGCAATTTGAATACCACCACTGCTTCAAAATATGTGACATAAAAGAAGTCATTGCAGACCAAATTTGGGACTGGTACCAAACAACACCGGGGAAATGTGGAACAAACAAAAACAACCAAATTACCCTCATTCACCACTGTTAGTGTCTAAATCATGAGCCAAGCAACAAACTCACCAAATAGTAGGGTTACTAAATCATTCTGACCAAATTCCTAGAGATTTGTATTGTCAAGAAAGGGTCTTGACAATAAAATGCAAACACTGTGCCAAAGACGAAGCTCATTATAACTGTCACACAATGGCACAGACACACTCACTTAGTATTTATCCCTCTCTAGCACTCTCTTTCTCTGTCTCATACACACAAACACATATACCATTTCATCCTGCTTCAGTAATGTAACTTTGGCGAGAAGAATTGAATAAATTACGACAAATCTGGAATTGACTTTCTTTCCTCCTCACAGAAACTGAGAGAGAAGAAAGACAATATTTTATCTCCAAAATTCCCATTTCCTCTTCAACTCTCCCTTCAACATATGGCACAGAGGAATGACACATCTTTGCTGTCCAATTAAAACCATGTATCTCCAAAATGCAAACTTTTGTGAAATAAGACAAACATCCTTGTTTTAAACTTCATACTGACCTTTTTTTTTTTAGAGATTCCATTCCTAAAATGTATAAGAACATTTTCTCAACCCATCTAAAATCAATGAATCATTCAGTTAATCTGAAAACTTAAAAATCATCAAATATGTAAATACACTGTTTTAAATTAACAGAGACACCGTACTACTGAAAAAAAAATGATGGGAGTGAGAACACAGACCACATATGATATGATATGCTGTAACCTATACACACTTGACCAATATACTTGACGAAATCACTTCACCATGTAGTATGTTAGATATTATTATAATAAAACACTATATGTAATGAACCATACACTCACCAGCCACTTCAACTACAACAGCTTAGCAGCAGTCAACAAAAACTGAACTGAACTCATAAAGGTAGAATTTATAGCAGAGCTGTTGTATTGGATTGCATCAGATTGCACAAGTGTTCCTAATAAAGTGGCCAGGGAGTGTATAATGGGCTTGTTATGTAATATGACAATTACACCAATGGGGCATTATTTTACAAAAAAATAAAACAAATCACTTCATTGACTTTATTGACTACTGTGTACCATTAGAGAGGCAGCTCAACCAAATCTTCCCGGTGGCGTCAAATTTTATTAGGTTAGAAGATACTCCCATTGAGACCTCTGGTGCCACCTCAATAAATTAAAGTTAATTTTCTTTATTCAATGCACACAGTCCTTTGCAGAGTTATTGGAAGCAAGACTTGCACTCAAGGTGCAATATGATCATTTTTCTCTCAACATCCCCCAGCATGAAAATCTGAAGGATTTCCACTCTATAAGAGAAAATAAAGTTTTAATCATAATTCAGCAATGGAGAGCTCGCACAGACTGGAGAGAGCACTATCTGGCTCCATTTGCAGTTCCCTGCAGTTAGAAGAAGTGGCGATCAGTGGCCAACACAGAAGCAGAGTAGTTTCCGTTGTCTGCTGCAGCTCAGGAGTGGTCTGGCTGACCTCACGTTGTTCTTTTTTATTCACCTATCTGCCTATTTCTATTATCATTGAGTTGACAGGTACATCATTACTCTGGGAGACATGGAGACACTGAAAATCACAAATGACCAAAACTGTAAACTACAATTCTTTACACATGGAAAACCTGCCCACATTTTTTGTGTATTTTTAGTCCTTTTTCCAGACTAGCACCTTTTAAATTGATTTTTTTATAGGTATTTGTATCAGAGAGTTTATCCTGATTGTATTTTAGGTCAGGAGCGTATAGCCACTATCGAGGAGACCAAAGTCATGTATGTATAGTTTTAGAAAATTTTGAGGTTTTAACGAAACCCAAAGGTGCAACCCCAAAAGTACAGTCATACACAAATTAGACATGATGGGTTTAATTGCTAATTCAAACATTTTTTAGACTCAGTATCTACTGTATTTGCTAACTCTTGCTTACTTACTCTTATTTAGAACAACTGCACTTTGGTTCAGAAATGATGCACCTTCCACATGAGAATGGATAAAAGAAGAATATGAATTGTCTTAACTGTCTTTGTTGCCATGTGTGAAGACAAGGTAGGTGTTGGCACAGGGTTAGCTGCATATGAAGGGAGGGTCTTCCACTCCTCTAAATTAGATCAGCCAGGCATATCCACATTCTTGTACAGATGGTCTTGGAGCTGCTCTGTTGGAGCAGTTGGGGGTTAAGTTTGTTGTCCAAGGGCACCTTCACAGTGAGCACTCAGGGAAGAAAAATCATAAGTATTTTCTTCCTTTTGAACAGATTTTTTTCCCAGTTGGTTTTTAGCTGGTAAACTTCTGGGCAAGAGGTCTGTGTACGCCTTAAGGCAGCTGCTTCATTACTTCTGTTCAGCGATCTGAACCATGTATGATCTCAATGACACATCATTTTCAAATGTAAAGCAGCAGGGCAGCACTGGAACTGAGGGGATTCAGCCCAAAGTCAGTAGATTCAGATTTAATCACTCTCCGAAGATGAACATTGTCCAAGATTGCTGCCTGCTATCTCTTAATCTGAATGCAGCTTTTGTTAGAGGCTTTTACCGTGTGTGACCTTGTTGTTGAGGGGAGGACTTGCTTAGAGAGGAGGCAAAATAATGACTCTTGAATCAGTAATTGTTCTGGCAAAGAGAAGTGTGGAAGAAGAGGGTGTAAGCTGATATGAAATGAAATATATGCAAGGGAATGAAGGTTAAATGTTTGTGTGTGTGGGGGTGGAGGGTGGGGGTTCCCTGTAGGCCGCATAGGCTCATAGGGTCATCAGGACATGCTAGAGCATTGATGGGTGTGGTGGAGTGGCGTGTATGTGGAGAGCATTAGAGTTAGAGAAAATGGAAAGGCAAAAGCCATCCGGGCTGCAGTACAAAAAAGAAGAAGATGATAAACGTGCCAGGGAGAAAGGTATGCAATTTTGAACAAAAGGAAAGGATGAAGAAAAACAATAACCGTTGCTAAGCAATTGCAGATATGGTCCTACAATCTAAACTAAAAAAATACTCATATTGGAGAAAAATGGACATGTAATGGTTTACGAAAAAGTGTAAATCTTCCCACCCCTAGGTCAAATACACTAAAATGCAAATGCTTAATAACTTAATAATTGCTAATCTACATTTAAGAAATGGAGATGATTCTAATATTGATAATACATGCTTTTGTTGGAGTCATTCCTATGTTCCCAGGATCCTATGTTCCCTAGATTTATATAGTACATAATGGAAACATGTTTCTGTTCACTAGCAGTGCTGTATGGCTCTCAATAGGCCAACACTTGTTTTCGAATCAAACTCTCATCCTTCACATCTGTCTTCTAACTGATATAAATAAACATGACATCATGATAAGTGAAGGCTGGAACATGTTTGTACTTAACATTTTGTTCCTTTTTTGACCGTTTACTTGATTTAATAGGCTACAGTCTTTCTTCACTTTGAGTAAACATTTCACTATTGTTAATGCTGATGTTCAAATACATTCATAATAATGAGATCATGCCTATCAGGTTATTATTTTCATTCTACCACAATGTTTTGTCCGGTATAATATTTTTTTTGTTTTGTTTTGGGTTTTTTTTTTTGTTTTTTTTTTGTTTTGTCTAGGGCACTGAATGTGCTAGGTCTGGCCCTGGTTAAATTATAGTCACTCCAGTGTGTGATTAGGGGTTACTGTCCAGTATATACTGGAGAAAGGGAAGAAACAGAACTGAAAGATAGATAGAGTGCTATGTCATCTACCTACAATCAAAATACTGTGTACTTTTGTACTGGGAAAGAAGGGTACAATAAAATCACTTTTTGTGCTCTCTTATGCCTTTTGGCTAAAACACAATGGTGAAAATATTTGTCTTATCACTTGTATTACAGGGTCTAACATAGGTTGTTTGCATACAGCATTGTAGCAAGCAGAGCCACTGAAATGCCTTGTTAAAAGGGCCTTCAGCAAGAGACAAAAAGCAAAACTATTTTGTCCAGTCTTTTCAGTTATTAAAAGAAAAATAGAAAAAAGACTCAAGCAAACTAAGAACATCATCTATTTCACAATTCCTGTGCAGCATCTAGAGAAAACACTGCAAAATGAGAAAACACAACCAAATACAGTTTGTTGATTTTTTTTGTTGTTGTTTGTTTTGTTTTGTTTTATTGTTGTTTTTTTTATTTTCTGGTTGCAGGACTAGTAATCAGCAAAAGGCTAAGGCTAGGTTAATTAAAAATATCTGCAAAAATATCATGCAGTCAGGATGTTAAAACTAAAAAACTTACATAATAAGCTTATTTTCCAACATCATTGATGGTAAGTTGACCTAAGTAACTTCATGAGCAATAAACCATGGAAAGAATTGGTGTGTCCGAGGAATATCCAGGCATGTTCATCACTTTTTAGAGTCCCCTGGAAACAGTATTGTAACCCATGAATCCAAAGTGCTTAACAAAACAAGAGAAAAACAAACAAAAAACGTTTGATCACAGCACAATAAAACATTAGCAATGATGCGAGTAAAGTCAACCCAAATTAAAATCCAAATTAAAAAGATAGGTCATTAATTTCCTTTTAAAAATTCCAGGGGAGTTTGATGTTCTAAGATCCATGGGGAGGCTGTTCCACAGTTTAGGACCATAAAAACAGAAAACAGCCTCACCAGATTTCTTGTTGAACACTTTAGGAATTTATAAAATAACAGCAGTGGAAGATCTGAGATTTCTTGTTGGGACATAAAATAAAAGGCAGTTGCTGATATATGAAGGTCATAGATTATATAAGACTTTGTAGACAAGCAAAATAAATTCTAAAAGATACAGGTATCCAGTGCTGTGATGCGAGCAGAGGGGTGATGTGATCTTTTTATGTATTGGTCAAAATCCTGGCTGCAGTGTTCTAAATTAACTGTAATTTTCATAGGGACTTTTTAGGGAGACCAGTAAAAAGAGAGTTGCAATAATCTAAGTGGCTTGTAAATAAAAGCACGTATCAGCATTTCAGCAACATTCTGAGTTGAAAATGGTCAAATTCTGGCAATGTTCCTCAGATGAAAAAGTGATGTTTTTGCAACCTTAACAAAATGGCTAATAAAATTAAGATCAGAGTCTAAAATCACTCCTAGGTCTGTAACATGTGTTTTAATTTGCTTGGACATGCTAGCAAACACTGACTTTAATTTCTGCCTTTCTGCTTTCGGACCTACAAGTATCATCTGTTGTCATACTAAAGGATGTCATAGGTGGAGGATCACCCACCAGTAGATCCCAAACAGTTGATTCATCTGTATTTATAATACTGGATCTAATGGTGCCAATTTTTTTTCTTTAAACCATGATGTAAATTTCACTTAAGAACCTGAAGCTTGATCATTTAAACTGAAAGCCAGAGATGGTTTCAAACGAGTGTCGATCGTGGAGAAGAGGACTTTGGGGTTTTCAAGAATGATTTTTGAGAAATGGGTTTGTCTTTTCTATTCTGGCAGCATCATTGTAAATTCTCATGTGAGACTTTAAGATGTCAAAGTGGACATTTAATTTACTTTTTCTCAACTGTCTCTTGGCCCTGCGACAGTTTCTTTTTAGCTGACAAATAGCAGCAGTTTTCCAAGGTAATTTGTAGGGCTGTAGTTTGCTGGTTGACTGGTCAATTAGTTGGTCGATATGCTCTCGTCCAACTAAATTCTCATTGGTCGAATAATGTCCATGATATTTTCATAAGGAGAAAAGTGCTACATCAATAGCTTTTCAGGAGTAATCCATTATTTCCTGCGGCGGGAGGGACAGACTAACAAATTACCTGTGAAAACGGGGGTGTATTCAAAACACCCTCGTTGTTTTCACATCTTTGAACTCGCCCAACCTAATGGAGACTGCTGGGTCTAACTGTACTCAATGTTTATCGACCGTACTGAACGTTTACTGAATCTGTGTTTCTCCATAATGATAACAACGAGAACCCCTGCCAGGCCAAAAAAAATATTTTTTAATATTTGATATCCGAATGAATGGATATTCATTCAGAAATTGACAGCGTTTGGGAGTCTCTGTGCAGCGCTGTTCCAGTATGTGAGTCAACCTCTGTCATTGCCTGGGAAACTATTGGTAGCGTGGCTCCGTTAAGGAGTATGTTTGCGTAGCGAGTGGGAAAGAGCGAGGGGCAGAGAAGTGACGGTGGATGCGAGCGGGGCAGAGGAAAAGGTTAGTAGTAAGTTGTCAGTACAGTACAGTCAGTTAATAAATACTAAAAAGTCACGTCTGTTGTTTCCCCAAATGCTGGAAAAGTAAAGGGGGTTAGCTCCAAAGTTAGCAACAATGGGGTAGCCTAACCTGAAGACACAAAACAGAGAAATACAGAACAGAGAAATGTGTGGCTGCCGAGTTTACTGTGCACTCTGTCCCGTTACATCCCCCCCACCCCCGCGCACGACTAATCGAGTAGTTGAAGATTATGTACGATTTTAGTCGACCAAGATTTTCTTTGGTTGACTACAGCCCTAGTAATTTGTGGGCTACCTGTCTTTTTTTAATTCTCGGAGGAGCAACAGTGTCATAGAAGACTTCAATTTATTATTAAAACCATGCACTAGATCATCAATTGAGCAAGCACTGGATGGAGGAAAAGTATTCATTATATCTAAAAGTCCAGTTGTAGCATTGTCATCAAGGATTTGCTTTACAACAACAGTCTCATGACACTGTTTTGATGCAGACATAGTAGCATTCAAAAATACAGAAATGATCAGAAACAGAAACATTGGTGATTTCTGAGATATCTATTTCAATTCTCCTTGAATGACCAAATCTAATGTATTCCTGTGATTGTAGGTGGCTCTCTTTCATATTGCACAAGACCAAAACAGGCCAGAACATCTAAAATTTCCATATCCTTTGAATCAGCAGTGTCATTGACATGAAAATGTCAAAATCGCCAAGTAAAATAATCCTGTCATAACTTGTAAGAACCATCAACATGAAATCAGAAAACTCAGATAAAAAGTTGGTGTTGTGCTTTGGGGATTGATAGATAGTCACAGCTAGTATAGACTGCTAAGCTTTAATAAGCAAAGCTAAGTATTCAAAGCTTAAAAAGTCTCCAAAACAACACTTGGAGCAAGTGAAGTTATTAGAAAAGATACTGGCATCTCCTCCTCCTTTTTTATCTTGTCTACATGAGCACAGGAAACTATAATTTAGAGGAGATGATTCTATTAATATGTGAGAGGCAGAGGAAAGCCAACATTCAGTAAAAAAAACAAAAAAAAACATGTTGAGAGATAAAATCATTAATAAAAAAACTCTTACTAGAGAGAGATCTTATATTCAAGGTTTTTCACAAGGTTCTCTGGATTCCTGTAATAATGATGCACATGTGTGGCGTTTGCCTTTTTGTTGCAATGGGAAATACCAACAGGAATTGGGGAAAGTGTTACATAAATTAACGGAATGAGGGGAAATAGATGAGGGAGTCATAATAGCAGGTCCATGCCTGTTAAACACACTAATTAAATTAGCGGAACTGATCTGGCAGGGGCTCAACCCTGGAGGACATTGAATACTGTGGGACCGTTCACCTGAGGAGAGTAAGAGGCTTGACCAGAAATGGGCAGGTGCATGTGAATGGCTAGGGAGCGGTGGAGCATGTGAATGCTGTAAACAGTAAGATATGTTTTGCCATTAGCATGTGAAAACTGGCTCTATTTGTGTGAAGGCCATCTCTCCAGTAAAGCTGTCTACGCTCCCAAAACAAGTTAAAATTGTCGATGAAAGCCACATTGTAATCGCTGCAAGCCGATGACAGCTAGGTGTGTAGGCTCAGCAGGTGACTGAAGCGACCCCCTCGACCAAGAGTCGGGAATGGTCCAGAGATGTAAGCGTGGCAGTTCTGTGTCTCCAGGACCTTCAAAAAAATGGATGAAGTCCAGTTTAAGCACTTCCGACTTCATTTGGGATCACATTTGCTCCCGCATGGATTACAGTCAGCTCTAATTTTGGATGGTCCTGTATAACCCCTGGAATTCTGCTGGCTATTTCCTGTACCCTCTGTAACACATAGCCTCAGTCACTCAAGTGTACAATACACGACCAAGATAAGTAACACTAGACCACTGCCAGGAACTGAGTTGTCCTCAGAGGTCTCCGCCACTCCAAAATGAACCAGTGATTAAAACCGGTAAAAACACTGTATAAAAAAGTTTCTTGTTAAAAATCAGTCAATGCTGTTCCCCTGCCCCTGCCGCAAATGTTTGCTCAGCTTGTATCTCTGAACACTTAAAATCTAGATGTCCAATGACTAAGATACAGTTAAAAACAACTGAGGTCGAACAAATGAAAAAATATGGTTTAAAACGGGATCAAAGGTCAGTTTACGGGAGCGTTTCTGGCAGGCAATCACAACATTGACACATTTGCAGTCCTCTTACAAGATCTCCTACAAATTCTACAAAACAATTTGCAACCGTGTGCCGTGTCTCACATCAGTTTCAACTTGTATTCACACCAAAACTAAAACCAACATTTGTATTCCCTTTATTAATCTTTCCCTTTCCAGCACAAACAAAGTGTTGATTATGTGGTTACTTAATGCCCTGCAGGCTCAGCCACAAACAGAGCAATAAACAGAAACAACCCTACGAACAAGCCTCTTGATGCAAACAGTCATCTAGCCATTATTACACATTATTTGTATTGATGTGTGACTTGCAGCATTTCTGTGTATGGTTGTATTTGCAGCATATTTCTATAGTTGGATGTGCTTTCTCAAATTCCAGTGTGTTTCTTTATTAGTGCAACTTGTTATCTTAAGTTGTGGTCTACCTATCCAAAAGATAGTTTTATGAAGTGTTACAAGAGTAAATTAAAATACACCATCAAGTCAAACATGATGTGAAAAGTGAAGTGAAAAGTTGAGCTCATGTGTGGGATCCACTCCATCGTATGCTTGAAAGAAAATCCCACAGGTCAACGTCTGATTAAATTTTATTGCTTAAGATTAAGAATGTGTTTGAGAGATTTAGAGGGAACAGCATTATGAAGGAATGTAATAGAGAAGAGGTAAAGTTAGCTCAAGAGTATCTCTCGAATAACTAGATGAGAGGTGAAATAGGTTACCTTATTGTTATCCACTTTTGTTTTGGAGACAAATTTTATAACAAAACCCCAAGGCTAGATCAGCTCAGAAGAGAAGGCTGCACTTGTTGTTCACCATTGATGGTGTTCAAAGACTTTCAAGGGGTCCAAATTTATTCAATTCAGTTAAGCTTTTTTATATAATTTTAGAGGAATATTGAGTTATACAATATAAGCAATTCACTTCAGGTTAGCCTCTGTTAGCACCACAGCAGTCATATCGTTATTCCTTCTCTGCATGAGAAGGAATACATGGTGACAAAAGTTTGGGGGAGTAATGGAGATTTGAACTATCTTCCAAAACTTTCTTTTTAAACTAGCTATACACTGTGACATCTTGAAAAGGGTCGCAACATGCAATGATACGTTTATCAGGTAACACCAACTCTGTACCAGTGTTAGTTTTACAAATTCCTCCTGCAGGGTTTCAAAGTTAATTGAAGGGCCACATCTTCTTTAAAACCTTTATTGAAAACTGAAAAAAAAGCTGTTACGCTGTTAATTTGGACCATTTGACACTTACAGGTTCCTCTGACGATAGGAGAATCATTTCACACCATGAATAATTTAGCCATAATAGACTTAGTGTGATGAATAATTTCTTCACATGTCCATAGTTAAAGTCTGTTAAATCATTTTCTACACAGTTCATCAGCCCTTTGTGTGTCTGTGTTTGTGTGTCTTGATCATCCAGGATCAGCAGTGGTTAAAGGTTTGTTGATAAGATGGAAATGTTTTGATGCTTGTAGCATTGATAAAAAGGTTTTTTAACTGGCTTTAATGAAGAGTCAAACAGGTTTTCTATTTAGTCTTCTCGCTCTTTCTGTTACTTCTTCACCTCATGCCACCCTCCTTTTTTAACTGTCCCTTCATCAATCACTTACTATATACACATCTTTCTTATCAGGTGCTGAGTCCAAGGCTTTGTGGTGATTTCTGCTCCCTAAGGACTTACAACACTGTATATGCTCGATATTCTTTTTTCACTCCTGAGTCCTTGGAAAATGGAAATTACAATTTTTCTACAACCTTAACAAAGTAGTATTGGTTGCCTAACCTTAACCCAACCTCAACCACAGTGGTAGCAGGTGGGAAAATGCTTCTAAGAATCATGTTTCTTTTCTTTTTTCTTATCTTTTTTGGGAAAGCATTTACTAATTTTGACACATTTCTTTCCACATGCACCTACTCTTGACAGCCGTCTAGAGTGGCAGGTCATCGTTGTAATTTGTGGTCAGTAAGTTAAAGGTGGATTATGCTTGAAAAGAACTTGTTGGTATGTTCCCACACTTGAAAGCAGTGTGAGAAGCCAGTGAGATGAGAGAGAGAGGAGATGTGATAATCGTTTAAATATGGGGATAATGGCGTGCATTTGCAGGCAGTCTCTTCTGGAAGGCATTCATAGTGTTTCACTTCATTGTTATACAGATCAAACGTACCAGGAATAGGTGTGTAAATAATGATGAAAAGAGAGCAGAAAGGTTCAAACCCTGCTGACTATGTCACCTCTGCACAGCTGGCTGTGAATGTCAGATCGTCGGTTTTGGAAAGTTACAGAAATAGTGGGATGAAGCCTCACCAGCTCGGACATCAGAAAGGTGTGGGGGGAAGGAGTTTCTGAAGTTGTTTGACCATGAGACAGTCACTTCTGATGAAGCATACTTGCAGGTTTAAAGTTGTGTTGACAGGGACTAATGGTCAATAATCAGCCTGATTCATTGGTCTGATATTTTACTTTTACCAGTCTCTCTAAATACTTTGTCGAGACTCCTTTGTCAAGCTACATAATATTTCTGAAGACACATTAATGCTTGTTGTTTGTTTTCGCGTTTGGATCACATTCAATAACATTATTCTTACTCTTTTAACTGCACTCTATTCGATTTTTTTCCCCCTTGCCCTGCTGCTCTTTCTGTTTCTATTTCCCTTCCTCTCTTTCCTTGCGTCCCCTTCTGCCTGAGCCATAATTTATCAATTACAAAGCAACAAACCTCTGCCAATTGTATCATTATTGTTTATATTCTGACTACAGATTGAGGCAGGGTGACTGAGAGAAACAGTTCCTGTAAATGTGCATAATACTCCCAAATCTGCAAAAAATGTTGGCTGAAGATCAGACCAAGATATTAATTGGGCATATGGTGAGGAACTGCCACCTTGCACCGCTCCGTCACACACTCAGCAGACAGCTGGACGCTGGGTGGCTGATGTGCACTCTTGCCCACATATGGACATGCAGATGTGACTCTACTGTGTGACATGACATTACCGCATGCTGCCACTGTGTCACGTTTTCTATTTAAAGTCCAGATAAAACGGCACTTCGAGAGCGTCTGACGTCCGTATCGTGACGTAAGTGGGCGTGTCATAATGAATCTCTGTGATTTGTGAATTTTGATATAAGAATACAAAATCCAATCATGTTTATGTTTTCTGGCTTATATTGTAAATAGGTACAAATTATGATCAGGGATGTGATCTAAAAGGGTTAAAAATGCATTTTTCATTTCATTTCGACTTTAAGATAAATATACAGGTCATTTTTACTATTGTAATCAGATAATTGCAGCTAGATTCAGCTTCTTTATGAGGTTTCTTAAAACTCAAGCCCCTCATTTGTAGCTAACTGACTCCTCATAGGATTTGAACAGCTGTTATTGTGTGGGTACAGAGAGAAAAAAAAGGGTAAAGAAATATAAGGATTTTGGATACATACATTAAAACAGACAGGGGATCTAAAATAAAGTGTGTTTCTTCCCTAAAGAAATGAAATTTCACAAAGTGAAAGGAGAAGCGAGGGACTCTCCCACCCCTCCCCTACCCCCCAGAATGTCATGCATCACAGTAAATCCCATGTTGCCTGGCAGGTTGTGTTTTGGCTCTCTTGAAATGTCTGCATATCATTCTTTGTGTTTGGAAATACCACATTATCATGAGCATAATGGCAGCAAGGCAAGAAAAAAAAACAAAAGTATTTTCAAGACACCCTGCAGATACTGAGAGAAAGTGAGTGCTGTGTTAAAGTATGGCAGCCACATATATAACTTGTACTTAACTATACTGTGGAAAGCACAGCGCAGTACATTTTAAGATTGTCTTGGAATGACTGAATAAGAATTATTTTATCTTACCATTTCAATTTAATCTCCATCACTCCAGTAGTTATAATGTAGCCCTTTTTTTAAATGCTGGAGATAGACATCTTTCACTGCAATTACTTAAGTAATAACTCACACATTGTACATGCACTTTCAATTAATATAGAGTCAATTCCTTTTCCCTAAATTAAGTAGTGACGATTAATCTCATTAAATTACCATGGTTACCCAAGAACTGACATTATAGGACGATGCAGAAAAAGTTGAAATATGATTAAACT
The DNA here is from genome assembly GCF_914725855.1 of Thunnus albacares. Lineage (NCBI taxonomy): Eukaryota > Metazoa > Chordata > Actinopteri > Scombriformes > Scombridae > Thunnus > Thunnus albacares. Next base: position 21,358,258 of record NC_058123.1, on the reverse strand, counting down.
CTGTTTAAAGATTGCCAGGTTTTTTAAGGCATTAAGATGTAAAAGATAAGTGTGTAATGTATCTTTTTGATACATGAGAAAGTCACTGACTCTCTGATCTTTTTATTCCAACAAATCACATCCAATAAAGGAGAAAAAAATACATTTTATCTTATTTTACATTGAGTTAGGACTCAACTCCAGAAGTCTTATCATCTTATCATCCCAGAACTGCCTGGCCTCAACAAACGTGTGCTTCTTGGCTAAGTGTATGAAAGATGGTATTAATTACATGTCAATATAGACACCTGTGCCCACATGCCTCTCATATTTACTGAACAGTTGAAACATGCAAAGGAATTCATAGTTGAGCAGCAGAGATTGATTTTTTGGCAAAGACTTCAAAAAAAACACTCAATTCATTATTTTATTTGATAATGAAGAAGGATTTCTGAGCAAACACAAGAAGAAGGAAACAGGTGGACCACAACAGGAGACGGTCTTTGGCAGGGGAGACATTCCTGGCTGAAGTTTTAAGAGAAATGGTTGTGGAGCTGACCACACACACACACACACACACACACATACACACACACACAAATACAAACACATGTAGCTGTCTCTGAAGGGCTGCTTGTATTCAGAGCTGTCCGGAAAGAGACTAAAATGCAAATGAGTCATATAAGTGATAAATTACTTCAATTAAGAAAAGCAAATACATTTTAACAAGTAAATATCAAATGAACATATGCTCAGATATGAAGGAACAGAAAAGAAGTGTTTTGTGGGTAGTTGCCAAGCTACCCGCTACTGTGCATAAATCTGGTTTGTAATTGATATTCAGAGAAAGGAGATTTCGAGTTGAAAGGAAGAGACAACAGAAAGGAGAGGAGTAATGTTTAGAGGAGGGAGGAGTGTGAATGGAATGATGGCGTGATGGCAGAAGAGTGACACTTGAATATAGCACAGTTAGGAGAACACACACTGCGGTGCTATTTTGCCGCATGCCAGTCACACACACACACACATACACACACTCACATAAATGCACACACAAATATTTCCTGCGACACACACACACACACAAAGTCATTTAGTTCTACAAGCAAGGCCTCATGCAACAATGTGCTTTTTTTTTTATTTGAACTTTTTTGCATTCCTATTATATTGAAGTCAGTCAGACATAGTCAGCAGTGACAGTACAGATCGGGGAGGACAGAGGGGATGTGACATGGAATATATTCACGCAAGGTTTGAGCTAAAATGATGCAAGTTCATTGTAAGTGCCAATCCAGCATTCACTTCTCTTACAGAATATGAATTGATCAAAATAGAAAAGAAAAAAAAAAATAGAGATGATCCACCTATTTGTAAGTCTCTGCTTTTTTTTGTAAGTGTTTTAGATCAAATAGTTCAAACCTTATTTCATAATTCTGACAAATTCCTGTATTTTCTCTCTAGCAAATTGCTGCAAAACATGCTGAAGCTAAGGGGTGAAAAGTGAGGCGTAGTTTTAAAATGCAGGGAGAACATGTAGCAGAAAGAAAACATGATTTTTTTTCTAATGAAAATGCATTTGATTTTCAGCTTGTAGGTGGTTATGGCCAGGAAGGCACTTTGTGTCTTATCGTGTGTCTTCAGTCATTAGGCCCTGCTGCCAGGATGCAATTCACTATTTGAGCACTTGCACTACACAGAGTAACAAAGCCACCAGGTCCAACCGCTGAATAAAATCTCCCTTTTTTCTTTTTTTTTTTTTGCTGAACTTGTTGTGAGAGCTGTAAATATTCATGGATATGTCACAATGGGGATGTTGGATTGCTGTGCGGCTGACTGTGCTGAGACTGTGAATATGGCTGTGCATGTTAAACTAGTACAACTGAGTCAAAAGTGCAATACCAAACGCACCTCGTATAGCTTAACTAATATCATGTTATCCTCTGTGGCCGTACTGCAACTCTCTTAGAAGGCCCTTTAGCATATTTGCCCCCAGTGCTGGACATCATAGTTTTGTAATCAAGGTTACCACTGGCACAGTTTGCAAAGTACATAGATGTTAAGTTAATATCAAAATAATAATGTGCAGACCAGAGGTAGCTGCCCTGATTATCGTAATTAACTGTAATTGAACAGGCGGTGGCTGTTTGACATCTAGTCACAACATCATGTTGTAACTTAAAATATGTCTTTTAACCAATTTTAGAAGAAATGTTAACTGAATCTTATCCTGTCATAGATCATATTCAGGATATATTACGTCCAGGTTACTGATCACTGTGTGTGTGTATAAATTCCCATGAGCCTCCTCACAAATCATTATCAGTAGACGTTTTTCACGGCAGATATTTTGACATGTCAAAGCAGGAAAAAGCACAGGTGGAACTGATGACATTAACGATGGTTCTGTCCCGATCAATTGTCCAAGGAAGCCACACTGGTGAACCATCATGCACAGTTTGGAGAATCTAAATGAGATTCAGCCATGATTAATTTTATTATTAATTGCACCTGTGCTTTTCCCGCGGTGACATGTCAAAATGTCTATTGAGTTATCTCAGCAATTGGAGGATGAACCACCGTCGCAGTTTAACACTGTCTTGTGGAATTAGCTTCTCAGTAATCCAGCACAGCATCTGGCTTTCACTCCTTAAATGTATATTATCATGTCATTTATCATCATATTTGTTTTTCTGATGAGCATATGCATCAAAGGAGTTGCTCAAGCAAATACACCAGACAGTGCTCAGAGACCAATATATGCATTTATATGCATCATCTGTCCATCTATTTGTTTTCCCAATATGCAACCAATTTGCAACAGCAGATAGGTTTGGAGAAAATGTAATGCTGCCTGGATTATGTTTTCTGCTCTAACATAATGTCGTAAAATGTTAGTACATTTTAGCGAAATGTTCACTGACAACATATTTCATTTGTTTTCGGGTAAAATATGCAATCTTGCCATACAATCCATCCTCTTGTAGCAAATACAGCATTATTAGACTTTTTTATGGTGATATTTAGACACTGAATGCAGCATTTGGTTAAAGATAAAGAAGCCTAAGCAAGAGGCTTTTGTGAGCAGATGGTTCATTTATAGACAGACAACAGTTCAAACTCACAATCATGCCAATTTAGAATCACCAGTACTTGACCCATGTCTTTGGAGAAAAGTGGGCAGCCCAGGAGAAACTCACATAGACACTATTCATGCCAGAAAACTTTTTTTCACTCGGATGAAATGGGCTCAGAGCTGGGATGACGTTTCTTTCCACAACAACCATTAAATCTTTATACAAAATCTGACAGTTGATCTCCGCCTTTCAAGAAACTCATTCCACCGACACCTGCTTCACCACTTTTTTATATTTTGCAGATGGTAGTAAAAAGGAAGCCAAGGATAAAGCTTTTCTTTTTTCTGTCTTTCTTTTTGGTAGGGCGGCAGTTTTTTAAATTTATAGAAAGCTTTTGATACAGTCAAAATGAAGAGCCACTGGCAGGCCCGGTTGTACGAGGTTGCAAAAGCACACATTGCACCCTCAGTTTAATATTCTGCACCCTCAGTGGAAACTTACCATAACAAAAACATCAGCGTAAATTTCCAAATAGGTGTTATTTGGATAAACTGACCACATATTGGGAATCTAAATAGTTACTTTCTCACCTGAAAAAATATTAAAACTTAATAAAGCGACATTAACAGTCCCACAGCGAATGTAAATGGCTGTTTGCTCACTCAATCATTGATGGTCAGTCACTCACATAGGTGTAATGTTTTGACATGTGCCCAGGAAACCGTATAGCTAAACATATGACTCAACTCTGAATTTTCAATCATCCTACAAAACGTCTGCGTAAAAGGTAGTGTTAGTTACTCATTAATGCTGCATACATTCGTAGTAACTTACACAGTGTTATGTTTCATAGCATCTTTGTGCTAATTTTAGCTCAGACAAATGTATCCATTAAGCTAGCAGCACTACACCTGAGGGCAGGTGAGTCTGTATTTTACGTACATGTCGCACCTTCAGTAAGCAAAGTGAGGTATGTAACATTTGGTTATGTGTATAAATGGTCACGAAAATTGAACACTATAAAAAATGTTAATATGCAGTGTTATTCAGCATTGCTTTGTCATAGGCTACCCGTGTCTGTCATCTTTGTCTTCTGTTTACGCAGGATTAGCATGTTAGGCTAACAGTCCATCAGCTGTGTGACTTTATATCCGCGCCGTGACGTCTCTCTGAGCACACAAACTCTGTAAACACACCTGTCACCTGCCCAGCATGCTGCTGTTAAACCAGAAACACTGTAGCTACACCTTATTTTTATAAAATCTGTGGGCTACACACAGCACAGCACGCCGATGCTAACCATGCTAACCATGCTAACTAGTTGCTAGCCGCCGTGCAGGCTGTTAAAATGGATCTATAGCGTTTCTTTGTATCCGTGGTTTGGAGCTCCTGTCAGTGTCGGAGCCTCTGTGTGAGACACTTCGGTCGGTAAATGTGTTTTTAAAACTTATTGTGGGACTGGCTCATTCTCTGAGAGTCAGACATTTGAGGTTATAGGGTTGGTCTGTGGCCAGTCCAGCCAAAAAGTTAATCTGAGCCCTGCAACACCTACACTATTTTTCATTGCTGTTGCCGTCCCACACTGTAGCAACTAGAGCACCCCCACTAATTTCAGATGCTCCCAAAGTCATTTTGTTCTGGAACCAGGCCTGGCCACTGGCTTTCACAAAGCTGTTGATGGAGATGGATGAGCTTATATATAAAGGACAGGAAACAAGTTATGGATTTGGTGAGTCTGTCTCAGCTAAAAACAATGGAACACAGTAGGGTCAGTACTTTGTCTCTTGTAAAGTACAGTCAGAAATTAGTAGGACAGCGACACATTTTTCATTGTTTTGGCTGTGGACTCCAGCGCCCTGGATTTGAAATGAAACAACGACTGAGGTTAAACTGCTGACTTTAGTGCTGACTTCAGCTTTTAAGGGTGTTTGAGGATGTTCACATTCATATTGAGAAAACAGTGTAGAAACTATAGCCTTTCTCATACATAGTACCCCAATTTTAGGATAATGTAGCAGGACTGTGAGCCTTGATATGCAGACAGCAGACAACAGATGAGATTGAGTTAGTTTAAGGTAGCTAGGTGGGCCTATAAACTAAACTAATAAACTCTATTTCATGATTGTATCATGATTTCTTCACGTTTCTCCAAGCTCTCTATAACAGCACATTCTGGCAACAGTCAACTGTCACTTTAATGATAATGCAAAACAGCATGCTTTATCATTTTTGGATGCAAGTAATGTGATAATTGCTCTGATAGGATGCCGACTGAGACTGCAGAGCTGCTATCAGTGAAAAGATTAGGGAGGATTTTGTCCAGCGTCACTTATGTTTGGGTACTTTTGTGAGCAGATGGTCGCATATTTAACTGCGAGATAACTGTTAAATCTATTCATTTTAGTAATATGTGCAAGCAGATGACACACACAGCCACATGAGTATACTTTTTTCTCTTTTCACTCTTCACTTCAATACTTAATACAGGAATGTACCTCTATTTTAAATTGATATAAACGATAGATCCATAATCATTTATTATGAACAAGGGGTATGAAACCATGAAAATAAGAATAATATGATCAACTGCAAGGATTATTTGACCTTTCAGTTAGTCACAGATGTTTTACGTGTCTCCTTTATTTATATAATCATGTTGGGCATTGCGTCATCCTATTTTGTAAAGAAAAATAGATAATCATTATTTTGGCGAAACGACCATGTTATAGAGGCTCTTGCATCACATCACAAGCCAAGTGTTCTCCAACATCATGCTATTATTACAGCAAATTCTCAGAAGAAAGCCAGTAGACCGAAACATTACAATGTTTTAGAATTATGATGAAACAGACAGCTGTTCATTTTCCATTGGATGCCTGTGTGACTTTTTGCTGTAGCCTAAGGTAATAGCTGTGAAATGTGCGGGTTCTTTGTCATAGGCTGGTTGTTGAAAACTTTAAAACTCATCAGAATTTGAAAGAATCAAACTTGCACACAGTCACTTTTTGACTCGTGGCGATGGAGTCATTTTAAAACGCAGTCCTCCAGAGGGTTCCTCTCAAAACCTCTACCCACAAAATAGTTTTGCTTTTTGATGATAAAAATACACATTTTTTTCAATTTATGGTTGACTGAAAGGTATGCATGTCTTATATTTATATATGTGCCTGTTCATGAACTCATCATCATACATCACAGTCACTTTTTAACCCTTGCAAATGACTTCTGTGTCATGAAAAACTGACACTATATTATCTAAAGACTGACACTATAGATAAAAATGCTTGTTCCTGGAATGATATTACAATGATGATTCAATGCTTGATAACATCGAGTGACTGTGTGTGTGTTGTTATTGTACCGCTACTGTACTGTCTGTGACATTCTGTCTGTTTCACGGTTATGAAACCTTTATACATGCATTGATGCCATTACAGATTTTTTTTTGACTTTGTCACCACATCTGGCATTTCATGCAGATTGTTGTGAGATTAAGAGTTAAATCCGAGCTATTGTTGATTAAATTGCCCTTTTCAGCTGGTTGATGCTGTCACATCAAATTTTGAAGGTCACTCCTACTGCTCTCTGTCTCTCTCGACAGGTTCAGCTGTTATCATTAGAGCTGTCTGAGTTCAGCATCTCCCAAGCTAGCAAACTATGAATCTAAACAATTAACAACAGCGTCAGTAACCTTTTCAGCCTGGCTCTGTTTGACTTAAATTTCCTCTGGAGTACATTTTGCAGCTTACTGGCTGGATGTGTTGCCAATTAGCAAAAAAGTGTTGCGTCAGGTAGCGCTGGACCTATGATTCCTATCATTCCATAGGCATATGTTTCTTTTCAAAGGCTTTTCCTGATCTAATGACAACAGCGTCTATGCACAGTAAAAAAAGGAAAGAAAACCAGTTAACCAGTGGTGACGTGCATGGGCAAGGTAAGGTGAAGATATATTGAATTAATAAGATAAAACTCATCTAACAAATGTGTTTGACTGAGAGCAAATAGGAGAGCAGAAGAAAAGGAATCCACAATGCAGTGTGTCTATATTTCACTCTGTATTGTCTGTTTTACAAATTTGGATTTTCTTGAAACATCTCTCTTCCTTGCATAATTCAGGATGGCTAAAAGGAGATCACTGTTCCTTTTCTCTTTACAAATCCAACATTAACAAGTAGAATATCGTGATGTAACAAGTGTGATGTCGTCCCCTTATAGCATATGTGAAACCACCGCCTGCATTTGACCCAGACGGTTATTCCATCACAGCTGAATGTGCCACTTTTACAGATATTTCACACCGAGTACACATTTTCATATAGTTCATAATTCCCCATATTCACAAATCACAAATAAAAATGAAAGCCAAGGTTCAAGCCGACTGTTGGTATCAACAGCATCTGACTAGCAAAGATATGCACATAATTAAGAACTAAAACATAACTATTTTTCATGGTGATGCTTACATTTTTCATATGAGCTCGAAATGAGGTAAATTACATCAGCAAAGACATCTCATTAGTCTCAGTGAATGATGACAGCAGTGCTTAGGGCTACAGCTTTAAAAAAAAAAAAAAAAAAAGGTTCTGCTCAGTGATGTATGATATTGAAAGCAAGTGAAAACAGCCCCTTTCTAAGTCACTTGGTAGATGGTGACAAGTACATTATGCAGCTGCTGGATACATTTCCTAGACAACAACACACAAACATATTTCGGCGTTCATATTTCTTTTCATTTCTGGCTTAAATGCTTAAATCATTGGCATATAACAAATTGTAGATTTGTCATGGCTTACTGAGATTTGACACAACACATAAGCTAACAGACTTCCTGTTTTTTTTGTTTTGCTTCAAGGTTCAACTTTTACTTAAAAAGTTGGAGGTAAATACATAACTACAACTTTTTTTTTCACTTTTTTTCTTTTACACGTTCTTTCTTATAATACATTTTAAATAATTGAAATTGTCAACATTTCCCATTGCCTTAATAACAACAATTTCCATCTCATCAGTCTTTAGAAGCTAGTGCTATCCAACATGACTCACCATGGATGTTTGGCACCGACTGTCTGGCTTGAAGCCACATTAACAGAACACATAGCTGTCAAACAGTTTGGCTGTTGCTACACCTGAAGATGTGATGGCGGTTATTAAACGGCACACGCATGGTTTCTTTGTTGATTTTTTTCTTTTTTTTCTTTTTTTCAGTGACAGGATAGATGGGAGATAAAGAGAAGGAACAACACAGCCTACTGCCAAGAATGAAAAGGAAGCAGATTAAATGTAAAACTAAAGACTGCAATCAACCCAAAGAGCATCCATCAATTAACGAGTGAATACAGGTGAATAGGAACTAAATGTATTCAAATTTATTCACCGACTATAATTGCATGTACCAGGACTTTGACATGGCGGATGGTGCAGACAATATTCACTCACAAAAAGGGTGCTACAGAACATTAGGTGGTGTCAGTCACTCTGTGTGTGTGTGTGTGTGTGTTTTTGCACTGTGTATTTATATCTGATGTCTACACGTTCGCAACCATCTCTTGTCCTCCATTTGTCAAATTCACCATTCCTCCTTCCCATCTTTGACACCCATGTAATCTCATCTTTGCAGTGAGATACAAACATTAAGTCAGAAAGTGAGTGAAAAAGAGAGTCAGGGTGGTGGAAGAGAAGCAGATAGAGACTAAATGAAAGAAAGAAAGAGCAGTCACAAATGATTTGAAGGGTCAGTATGTGTAAGATGTGAAGAGCTAGGAAAAGTGACACCAAGGAAAGAGATGGAAAGAAGATAGATGGAATAAGGGCAGTGTAATGAGAAAGGGGAAGAATAGGGACAAGGATGTAAGATGGAAAAATGGGAAGTCCTAAAATGTGGAGACATGAAGAAGGAATGATATAAGAAATGTGAGTGAAGGAGGACGCAAAGCAAGAATAAGAGGCGAGAAAGGAAAAGGAGAAATGGAAACCAGATTAAGAACGGAAGCCAAGAAAGACGAGAAGAACTTCCAAGCTGAATAACTGAAGAGTAATATATGACAGTCACATTTTGCTGATGAGTGGCCATAACTTTCCCCCCGATTTGAATATCGTTAGTGTTAATTGGGCTGAGTCTACCACCTAGACAGAAGGGCTTGGACACAGCCATCACTTGGACATATGGCCAGCAGCATGATGCAGAAAGCTGCCAAAAAGAGGGATTACCTTCACAGTGATACGGGTAATCACAGAGGATTTTCTCATAATAACAGTAAGGACACTGTGTACTGTAGCTAAGGAATTACAGCACAGCACAGGAAACTGTACATTGTATGTTTAAACAATACCGCATGGTAAAACATGCTATACGTATGTCATTAATTATACTTTTACAATATTTCAGCAGAATACAGTTTAGTGATGTAGAAGAGAATACGCATCATAGTAGGTATTACCTCCAAAGCGAATGTGTTAAGAATAATCAAGAAAGTGTTTCAGCATTTCAGATGGTAACAAGATTGGCGTAGTCCAAAAAAATGATAAAAAACTATAAAAGCTGCACCATATGGGAGGTTGAGGTTCCATCTAACTGGTATTTATCCTTGCTCGTCCAGTTATTTGCTAAGTTGAACCCTATCAACAAAGGAGTAAGGAGTTTTACTTTGTTACAATGCAGCTTATTAGCTATATACAGGTCAAATCAGGGTTTTAAAGATGCATTGATCTATATTTTTATAGCAACAATATATCAAATGTCTCCATATATGTAATAAACCACCTGCATCTGCACAAATGGTGCGACTAGATGGGGAACATATGTGGCTTCTGTGGCAAAGTGCTGATGACATTGCTGCTGATGATGGGGAGCATTTAGCTGCTGATATTACCCCCGAGGGAACAAAACAGCTGAAACAAGGCTGAATCTTGAACTTTCATTATGACGGTAATGATTGAATAACTGTTTGCTAATAAGTTCACCACAAGTTTATAGTCAAGTCAAATTTATGGTATCCATAGAGCACATTTAAAAACAAGAGGAGTGCTTTACAGATACATTTCAAATGCAATTAAATAATCATAACAGAATAAGTATAGGTAAATAAGTGTAACAGACAAAATTAAAACAATTTTATTGTTATTTTAATAACTAAGGGGACTCAAAAGCAATTGTATAAAGGAGGGTCTTTAGCTGGGATCTAACACTGGTGATAGATGGGGAAGATTTGACAGTGAGGGGTAAACTATTCAAAAGTCTGACTGCAGCGATGGAAAAAGTCACCTTTGGATTTTATCAGCATAGAAATGAAAAGGGATGTTGTATTTTCAAAAATAGGTCCCAGTGGAAACATTCAGTATATCATGAAAGTAAAGCAGGGCCTAATATGGGGCTTTGGCTACACTAAAGGAGAGAATAGCAGAAGAGTATGAAAAACAGTTTAAAGCCTGAACCTGAATGTCTGCTACATGTTTGAGATGGTATTATGCAGCGGTCGACCATGTGAAAAGCAGAAGAAAAAGCCAACAAAATTAAAATAAAGACAGACTAAAGACATTTGTTACCCTGACATGTGACTGGAATTTGTCCAAAATTTAGTTTTGATCTAAAAAGGGGATATATTATGATCAAGCCTAGATTATAAGATAATAATATGTCAATGATGTGTTTACAGCTCATTCCTCAGTATTCAAATAATGCTACTTGAACATTAGTTGGCATGTTTTGTGGATTACCCTTGGTCAAAGAAATTACAAAAACCGTTCCTATGAAGAACACTAATGCCAGCACTTGCAGGTTTTTTTTTTCTTTCTTTTTTATATGTCAAAGACGTCACTTTCATGTCATAAAGGGAATGAAAGACTGGCCCTCAGCAGGCCAGTCAGGGTCACTCAAAGCTCTTTCCTTTCTCTATGCTGCTTCAGTGTCAAACTCCTGTCTATTTCTGGCTGCATCTTTTTCACGTCTTCCTAGAGTGAGTTGTTGCATTGGAAATATGCAATAATACAATTTAAGCTGTTTTTGTAGAGAATTCTGTCCTATAATGAAGCTTCAAACATTTTATTCTGTGAAGCGTGTGTGCAGACAGAATGGAAAGCAGATTTTAGAGGCAGTGTGATTGCACATAGGGTCGATGGAAAGACGCATTATTAGACTTGCATTCGCCCAAGGTGGTGCAAATCGACTCGAAGACGCAAAATACAGTTTTGGCGTCTCATTTCAGTGAAAGTCAGTTTAGGTTTGCATGTTTTTGGACAAACTGTGCAGATATAAAACCGCTGGAGTTTCTTGATTATTGAGAATGAAAAGACCCACTTTCCAATAAACATGGAAGGTAACAGGAAACATAGTGCTTGACTTTCTTGTCATGTTCAAGGCTCTGGCAAAAGAAAGGTTTTCATGGTTGTTCTTATTTCTATGTTTATGTACAGGGTTATGGAAGAAACATGAAGTGAATATAATGACACAGTGGGAGAGTTATGGAGAGGAGGTGGCTTATTTGCAAACAGATGCTACTCCATAATGACTGTGGTGGTCCTTGGCAGTCACGTGTGTGTGTGTGTATGGGAGTATGTGTGTCCGATCTGTGGTCCTCTTACTTTGTAGGCTACGTACTGAAATCGACTGTCACTGATTGCTAGGTTGAAAACCATGGACCACACAAGATCATTTGGTGGGCGTGTGTATATGTGCCAGTGCTGTGTGTATACTGTACATTTGTGTTTGGGCGTGTGTGTGAATGCTGACTGTGCATTTATGTATTAAACAAGCGCAAAACGACAGCTGCATTAATTTGAACACTAAACAGCTCAATAAAGACTTCACATCCATTATCTGCCCTGGCTGCTGTCAACTATTGACATGTTCAAAATATCTTAAACTTGGCTTGGTGTTTTGTTTTTTTTTCTTCTAGAAAACCTTTAAAAGAATCAGTGAAACAGACTTTTTCTTTAGCATTTCAGCAGGTGTCAAGCAGACACTATGTTATCAGCTCATTATTTCTGCTGAGCTTTGAAGAAAGACAGGAAGAACGAATATGAGAGGAGTGCGAGAAAAGAGGCAATTTTGTTTTCGCAAGCTATTTTCCCAGCTAATGAATTCTGACCTTTTGAATGTTTACTTGTCCCTTTTTTCTGAGCTGAGCAGGGTTTTGAATAAAAAAGAAAAAAAGAAAGTGGGTTTTGAAACTGAAACAGTACCTTGTGTAAAGTTTAAAATAAGTTGTGTTTTTGAGTTCTTACTGAAAACGTATCATTAGCTAGATGAGTGGAGTATTTTTTTTTTTTTTTCCTGCATGAATGCCTCTTCACTTTCCCTTTTTTATCTCTGTCTTTTCCATCTCCCCTCCTCATCTTTTCAATTGCTCCCTATTTCTCTCAACTTCTTTTTTTTTTGAGCCTGGCCAGCAGATGGGAGAAACTGTGATTTATCTATCTGGCAATGACTGAAAGAAACTCTAAACACATGTGCTGTGCACACTGTGTACACAAACCAAGCTTAACCTTCTCATAACAGTAATTAATCACCTTACCCAAAAAAATTATTTCCACTTAATGTCCCTTGTCACAAACTGGCTCATTGCATGTGATAAAAAAGGGAGGCAAGCCAGGTTAAAGTGCCAATTTAGAAATAAACCAACATAACTATTTACCAAAAAAAACATGGGTTGGGGAGAGCATCAGTAGTGAGTGGAATGTATGGGTGAGTGGGGGACGTGTATGTTACTGATGAAGGCAGCAAAAATGTCAAACCAAACCCAAAACCTGGAGATGTGGAGTCTTGGAGAGTGAGAGAGAGACAATGAGGCCAGGCTGGTAGTTAAAGCCTTGGTGGAGGCCTACACAGGTGCCACCACATTACCTTAACGACCCTCACTGACTGCAAGCTCCTTCAGGAAGAGTCCAGTTGGACCACTGCAGGCAAAAAGGGGGGGGTCGTAACACCTTGATGTCCATTAGTAGCGCTCCTCCTCAAGTTACAGTTTATGGACTCACACTTAATGTGCTCAAATTACCTTGATGTTAACTTGAAAGTATGTGTTTCCCCTTTTATTTTAGCGGTGGAAAACATTACATAAGAGCTGCAATTAGCTGTAAATTTCTTTTTTTCTAGAAATCTTTGGTCTGTGTTTAGACCAACACATCCTTATAATTAAACCACCACCATGACCCTTAGGAGCATTTTCTAATATGCTGCCTCTATCAGTGCTTTCCATAACCATTACAAATCACTGTTAAAAAATAATGATGTTTTATGGTTTGCCAACACTGTGGTTAAGATCTGGTTAGGTTTAGGCACAAAAACCATTTGATTAGGGTTAGGGAAAGATCATGGTTTGGGTTAAAATGAACACTTGAAATGTGGTGTGGGAAGTTACTACTTCCTTAAAGTTAGGCAACCTTTGTCATTATGGCAACAGTAAACACCAGAACAATCGTTATGGTTTTTAAAAAAAACTGTCCTGACTCATGGTTGGAAACATGACACTATTGGTTGGAAACAGGAAGTGAACAGCAGTCTCCTGCATTTATGCCCATTTTTCACCATCTATCTATCTAGCCATCCACTCGGCCCGCCACCTCTGATTATGGAAATTTGTCATCTTATAAAGACGTCATCTGAACTGCGTCACTTCTCTGGGTCACAACTACTACTGCCACTGCCACTAGATGGTGTCTGTCACTCAAACGTAGCTATAGGTCATTTTTGGCAACTGAATTTATGAGCTATACTGTTTTCTTTTCCTTGTGAGGATGAGCTGGTTTAAATGCAAGTTCAACCCTGCAAGTTCGACCCTCTTTTTAGCTTTTCCTAATGATGAGCTGAAAAAAAAAAAAACACACTAAGAAGACATCTGATTTACTGTTAAGCTCAATCTGTGGAAGTGGTCCAATTTATCTTAATGGAATTACTCTTTTCTGAATAACAGAATATGAATAAGGAGGTGCACACTGCTCCATGCCTGGACCTTTTAAATTTACTGCCCAGTGCCACATACACTGACAGCCCACAAAGCTTTTAAACTGCTCACTCAAGAAAACACAACACCCATACAAAGCGGTGCACATTCTGCGTGCATCTGGCATCATGTGTCTGATCGTGACTTTGTGTAAGCAGAAGCTAGACTGGAATAAAATCCATCAAACTGAATTTAATGTTAGATGCGTGCATGGGATATTCTTCAAAAGTCTTGAAATATGAAGTGCAGATTCAAAGCATGATCTCTGAGCTGCTGATGGATCAGGGAGGACTAATTTGTTGAAGTGGTAGGCAAGGAAGTCTTTTTATCCTTCTTCATCACCCTGCAGGCCTGTATACTATTACTGCATCAAATGGGCATTGCTTTTGTCAGTGTCATCATTCAGTAGGCTGAAGTATGTCTTTCTGCGAAACATCTGTTGTTATGTGTAGATCAAACGCCACCCCGAGGAAGCGCTGGTGTTCAGAAACAATATGGCAATTAATATGCACACATATCCAGTTGTGAATAATTGTTTGATCCCCCTCTTTTATGCATCTGTTGCTACATTCAGAACTTTGACTATGCCGCCATTTTTTCTCTGTTGTGGTAGCACATGTGGACTGTCCTATGCATGTTTATTGCAATGATTCTTTAGAGTTATGTGCATGGGTGCTTTAGGGGTTGGAAGTGGGACATAAGTTCCTCAGTGATGAGACGTTATTTTCAACGTTTTACTTTCTTCAATATCACTTTTCATGCCCCCTGTGACTTTTATACCCTATAGTGGGCCACACACAGCGCATCTAGAGCTCTCATGGGCCATGACCGAGTAGGAGAAGCTTCTCATCTTTGGCAGTCGAAACCTTGCAGACATACAGTGGATGTGGGGGGGGGGGGGGGGGTGATGGTACATGTGTCTTGGTGAGATTGTGAAGAGCATTTGAATGAACACTGGTCCTCCCCGGGGTGAAGTGGAGCTCACAGGTTATGCTGACTGAGGCACCCTCTCATTTTTACAGATAGAGGCGTCTGTCGTCTGTGCCAAAGTGCCAGAGAACGTTCAGAGCCCTCAGCTACATGAAGAGAATGATGTGCCAGCCTTAAAGGTGGTAATGCCATGCAGTGTAATGTAAGAGGTGATGACGGTAGGTATTTGAGAGATTACTTAGATGAGTCAGTAGACAAAACTCAACAATCATTCTCATTTACCAGTACTTTACCGTGTCATTTTTGTTTATTCACATTGCGCTTTTTCTCTGCCGTCGTTGTTGCTACTGACTTTCACCGGTGGCATAGGAAGGGTGTAGACGGTAATTTTTCACATGCTCAAGTACCAGGAATGAAACCCTGAAACCCTGAAACCCATAATGACTCCATATTCACAGTGTATGACACACTCCTTGAACCATAACAATCATCAGACAGCTAATAAATGAACACTTGATAGCTAATTAGCACTAGCTGAGACTAGCAGTAGCTGACAAAGGGAAAGGCAATGGGACATGTGGACATCACTCATTAGGCATCACTCAATAGGCTGAATTTCATCCAAATTGAACTGGCAAACGTGTTCTGCACAAAAAGGCTTGAAAAGCTTTTGAATCAGATCCGTTCATGTGCACATGAGTCAGTTATTCCGCCAAAATAGCACAGAATGTATGATACCTGTGCTTTGGACAGGGTTTGCAAGAGCAAGCATACATCTCGGTAATGATGGCAGAATTGGACACATCTCTGATGCCTCTGCCACTGTAGGCCTTTACATATCAGCACAGAGACACCTAAAAGGACAGTATGCATTCATTTGCCTTAATACAACTGTATCTATGAGGATTAAGTGTGGAAGTACTAAAAACCGACATTTCCCACAATATTTTCACAAGTTGTGCAGCTTCGGTTCACCATAAAATATGGTGTGGTGTCGAACTGGCACTACCACATCATGCTGAGTACAACTTAGTCTCACTTCGCCAACTCAAGGCCCCACCATCTGCCACGTTCTGTCACATTAATATTAGAGCCCATTAACTTTTGTTTGTTTAGTTCTGTTCTATTTATATGTGTGAACGAGTACATGTTTTTTTGTTTTTTTTCTTCAAGGAAACATCCGCCATAAGGCTTTGGCTCATATATGTTTCAGACCAGCTATTCATCTTGTCATTCTAGATCCACCGAGATCTCAAAGCTCGTTTTGTTGACCAATGCAGCACCAGGAAAAAGCCTGCAGGCTGTGTATACCAAGCAGGTGTATACCAAGTTTAAAAAAAAGGAAACCTTTCTATTTGATGCAAGATCAAGCACAAACCAGTCAGACAGTTAGCCTGCCAGGGAGCCAGGCAGGCAGGCATGGGGGTGTCAATGGAAGAAAAACAAAGAGAAAAGGAGCTGCTGTTGCAGCTTTTCCCTAAAAGCTCGTTAATCCCAATTTAGCTGTCACAGGGATGAGGTAGGTGGGAGTTTGTGTGGTTGTGTGTGTTAGACCTGTGTGTGTTAGAGACACAGAATGTGAAGCAGAGAATAAAGTCTTTGCAGCCTCACACCCTTGCTTTGTGAGCTGTCACATCAACCAGCTAATTAGCCTGATGGCCAATGAAAAGTTAATTTCCTCGGTCTACCAGCAATGCTGTCTGTGTTTGCAAGGGTTGGGGTGAATAAGGGTTTAAGGCATTCCTCTAAAAGACTTCATTTTAATTGTACAGAACTGAGGTTAGAGGTGTTAAATCCTAGAGAGCATGACTGTTTCAAGTCAAGTCTTCCGTCTGTTTAAAAATCATTCAATAAAATTAATAGTTAATTAGTTGGAATATATTTTTTTTTACTTTTGACAGCTTGGCTAGTGTTTTCTACTAAACATGGCCGCATTAACATAAAGGCATGAAATGGATATCAATCTTCTTATCCCACTCTCAGAGAGAAGGCAAATAAGCGCACAGTATTTCCCAAAATTTTGAGCTCCTTTTTATAATAAAAAGTTTAACCATGACAACACATGTAAACCTGAACAGTCACAGTAATCTAATGTGGTGAAATATTCACATTAAGAATGTCGTTAAATAACAGGAATTTGGAAAAAAAAGTGATGTGTTTACTATGTGAAAGACCCAGTCAAGAGACAGTTGTGCTCTCTGCAGAGAGGGTGACTGTTGTTCACCCAGTGCACAGGCAAGAATATCTATCAAGATGCAATGTCTTGCCTAGACCAATTATCCCCCATTCGTCATGCAGTCTGTGAGAGTGCATACATACAGCATGTGAGTCTGTGTGTGTGTGTGTGTGTGCGTGAGAGAGAGAGAGAGAGAGAGAAAGGGTGTGAGAGAAAGTCGTCTGAATCAGCTTTCCTCTCTGAGCTCTTAATTAGTGTTGAATGTACAGAGAATCTGACAATGGGAAGTGTGCACATCTGCATATACCTGCAAAGGTTTAATCCATCAGATCTACCTGGAAGTCTGCCAGGAGCAGGAAAAACAACACCTTTTACTCCTATCACCTGTGTCAGACACACACACACATACACACAAACCCCCCTTCTGTCCAGGCCTTCTCCAGTATTCCAAGACCAATCCTATTGTTTAATTTTTCAAAAGATAATGTGCTTATTTTAAAGGCTTTTTCCTCACTCTCCCAGAATCACTTAGAGGTAAATGGGACAAAAGTTCAACAGATTGAAGAGTTTAGTTGAGAAATTGAACTGTGCTGACGCAGTACAGATAAGGATTACAGTATGTGAGGTGCAGGAGAGGACAGTCTGCATGGTGAGTCAAAGAATATAAAACAAGAAGCCACACATTTAGTCATAATAAGTTTTTGAAGAAAGTACACTTGAGTCATCTTCTTACACTTCTCACAGTCAGAGGTTCACATCCGCTCGAGCCACTGTCAGCTATCTTTGTTCAACCTTGTCTGCTACGAATTACTTTCATATGCAACTATTCTGCATTAATGATTTACATTCAGCTGCAGTGCTCAGTGCCAGCACAGGAAGTACTGTGATGTTCACGGGTAAGGTAAGGGAAGTGTAAGCATTTCACTGACATTTTATTATTTAATCATTATGACAATGTTTCTCTGCTCCCTAGTTATGCCTTAATCATCCCTAATGGTTTTTAGACATGGATGTCGGACTAAGTATTTCATGTTTGTAGTAAAAGCTGTGGAGATAGACTATAATATTAAAATAATAATTATCATCATAAAAGTGTCCTTGGTGGCATAAGATTTCCATCTAAGTATATTTTGCTAATGGAAAATAGTAGCACAGTTGCCCTGATAATACTGTCAGGGACAGAACGAACTCATTCTGTCAAGCTAATGCAAATCAGTGGAACATTGTTGTCTCGCACCATTGTTTTCGCATCTTCAGAATCAGAAACCGCCAACCTCAGCTGGTTATCCATAACTTTCCACAGATAATAGGATAATTGAAACAGGGAAGGTGGCAGAAATGTTGGTTAGGGCCATGCTGTTATTTGTATGAGCTATGCAAAACTTGAAACACACACAAGTACAGTATAGTAGTTGTTGATATTTATGTACATCCAGTGTATTAGCTCCTTGTTTGGATGGATTTTATTGGCATATTCACCCTGGACAGATGTGACCCAAGAGGCTTCTGAATATTTCTCAGTAGCAGAGTATTGAGTGTCCAGCCACTCAATACTGTATTTATATTTTACAATAGTCCACCACATAAACAGATTTTGTTTTTCTTTATAATTTATCATTTTATTAAATATTACCAATTCCAGCTCTCAAGGCAGACACACACCAGCCTGTATTGAGGAACATATAAAAGCCTACATAGTTAGCCTTTTACACAATTCCTAGATTAATTCAATCTATGTTGGTTTCTTCAAACAGCCGATGTGTCTGAGCTCAATTTATTTATAGCGACTGCAGCATAAACTTTGAGTAACTTTGTACTTTCTTCACTGTATAAAACCTAAACCTATTTTTTCTATTCAATACTTGTAAGTACAGACAGTGAACAGGCCTGCTAAATAAAGCAACATCTGAGTGAACATGTTCTTGATTCAGAATTGGTTAGCGATGTGCATTTAAGTGATCCTCCCTCTAATCCCTCACCTTCCCAACAACAATGACATAAACACTGAAGTAAAAACTGTAAAGGCTGATTAAATGTGACAATGTCAGATTTGTATGAAAATACTCACAAACCAGTTTTGGACCACCGCAGAGAAAAACAAAATTGTGTCTTTTGAGATTTAAAAAAAAGAAAAAAAAAACAGCAAAAGTCAATACAAAAAACAGTAGGAAACTGACTTATACTCTCGACCAAATGTCTTTTATTTTTTAACAATATCAGCATGTAAAATGTACTTCACAATGGGGATTCTTCAGTCCCAGATGTCTCTGCTGGATGCCATCATTTTATTTTGTCTATTTATTTTTGGCTCTGTTTTTTTACACATCTCTCTTGTGCAGCTTTATACCTTTCTTCAAGCTCTTTGTGTTTATTGGCATTTTTTAAATCCCCTCTCTGCTTTTCAAATTCAATTGACTTTTTCCTTTTTTTTTTTTTTTTTTTTTTTTTTCTTTCCACTTACCCTCTCTCAATTCAGCCTTTCATTACATATGCCTACTGAAATACAGTCTCCATTTGGAATCAATCAGGTCCCAAAAACTAAATGCTTAATTCCATCTGTCATTAAATATTAACAGAATGAAACTGTGTCCTGAGTTGTAAAAAAGTGATAAAGGAGTGGAGTAGAGGGGCTCGTCGGGTGTCTAATGAAAATTTAATACTTCTATAATAGTGTTTTGAGTGATATTTTCATTATTCCATAATGACACTGGAAAGTCTCAGCAGTTGATAATTAGCCCCCCACCCATGTAATAATTCTATCTCTCCTTTTTTTCTGTTTCTCCATCTTTTTTCCTCCATCAGATGTCATAATTCAGCACATCATTCTTACTTTGGGAAATTAAAACCCCTTTAAGCAATTCTTTTTTCTCTGCTCTGCCGCAGCATCTGTGGTTTTTGGCAACGCTATCACTGTGTGCGTTCACGAGCAGCCAGCTGCCAGTGTTCCTTGATCTGACTACCTGGATATAAAGAGTCCCTGAAACAGACCGTACACATTCAACGAGCAGGCGCTGCCAGGGGTTCACTGTTCATTGAGTCGTCAAGGTGAGCCTGCCAGAAAGTGAAAATGTAGACATGGAGCTTTGAGCTCAATGCTGAGATCTCTCAGGCTTTGTTCGCTAGTTTTCAACCGTGATAGAATATTTTCTGCTAAGATACTGTTTAGTATTGCATGTTTGCATCATCATTTACTTTTATTTTAAAGATGAGTAATTCTGCTGTAAATGGAGGATGCAACTCGGACATTTTTAAATATTGAATGAAAGAGGGAGATTATACTGTATATGTTATCTCTGTGATTTGATGTAACTACAGCAAAACAAGGCAGGCTGCATTACTCAGAATGTGCCTGTTTGTGACATTCTGACTGCATGTATCAGCTTTTAAGGGGACAGCAGCACTCCAGCAGGAACCCAGATCAGTTACAAGATTGACAAGCTCTGGTTTACAGCTGACCTCAAATTCATTGGGACAAACAGGAAGCCCACAGAGGAGCGAAATAAAAACTTCCCAACAGGTCAAGTACAAGCTGGATCGGGACATCAGAGCTACTACAAAGAAGCACTATTTTTATTTGCTTTGAATGCAACTCAAGCGTCATTCACAGGAAAAGCAGTTGACAACAGAGTAATCAATAGCGTGTTACACTGCGTGACCTGAGTTGCTTACCCATGACTTATGCAAACACAGGGATACTGTGGGTCACCAGGTTTGGTGTAAAACGGCCCTACATGGGGTCACCCTGTGGGATATCAACTACCAGAGGAAATCCCCTCCTTGCTAAAAGGAACAACTACCAGCTGACCAGACGACCGACTGAACAACAACCTGATTGAGCTGCAGCTCTGCAGGCTGTATCCAGTCCTGGCTCACCGCACCTCTCAACTGACCACTTCACACTTCACTTACAGCCATCTGCCCTCCCCCACCCTCACGATGTGTTAGTGGTATGCCGGATATTCAGCAGGTTTAACACCAGCTTCGTCTCTCCTGCCTCTCTCCAACACCGTGCACCACAGTTGGTACCACTGTTCACTGATATCTTCAGCCACTGCATTTACATGGACATTAGTAGCCACTGCTGGCTTTCTGCTGTGAACTGATTCATTAAACGTCAGGTGAATGAGAAACCCAGATTCTGTAATTGGGGTAAAATATTAGAGAAATGCGGTTAATATAGATTTCTGCTGGAGTGACCCGATTTCTTGGTGTTCTTAACATTTTGTCCACTCCATTAACATACATGAGGATGGCAAAATATTAGGAACACTTTTCAATACAATGCACTCCAGTACACCACCACCACCACCCACTACAACCTCAATAATAAAAATAAAGTAGAATTATCACCTTTCTGACAATATCAACAAAAACTGAAAATGTATAAGCTTCATAAAAGAAGAGTTTATGGCAGAGCTGTTGTATCGGATTGCATTAGATTGCACAAGTGTTGCTAATAAAGTGGCCGGTGAGCGTATTTGGGCAAACAAATTTGTATTTAATGTAATTTCAAGGAGACGAGATTGTGGTGTCACTGTGACAGCAGTGTGGAAGTTGTGTCTTATATCAGTACGATTATACTTCAAATAAGTAAGTCATGGTCAAAGAAGGTCTTGGGTAGGTGAGAAATTCGATTACTGACTTGCTGCATGTGTTTTATAGTGAACAGATTGCTACAGTGCAAATAAACAATTAGATTTCCTTTGCATTCATGTCTTCTAGTAACTAAGTAACTCCGTTGGTGTGTTGCGTTAAGCATGTTATTTACATACTCTGCTCTCACTGGACCATTGTCTTCTTCCATATTAATGAAACAACGATGCTTGTCTGTTTCCACATGTTATTCTTCTTTTTAAAGTCCCGGTAGCTTGTTAAAGACACGTTGTAGAGAACTGGAAAGCCAGAGACCACTATGATTAGCTTTTCCTCAGTGTTGTTTGGAGTAAACAAGTCTGTGCTTACGTTTCTGCGGGAATCAAAATGTGCATGATTGGCTCTCGTCTGGTGGTCTCTTGCATTACTCACCGACCATTGCTAACAGCCAGTGATGATGCAGCCAAAAGAGACTGCACTTCACCCCCCAGTCTCTAAAGTAGGTGAGGATTTAGTTTGTGGAGCTCTCATACTGACTACTACCGATAGCAGCGGTATCCCACTGTTGGTGGATATCCGTTTCCTGGCAGACAGAAAACTCCATGTAATGGCAGAGGAGCACCTCTCTGACTCACTAACTCTCAGCGCAGATGTAACAGTGGTTCAGCTTAAAATAACTGAAGAGATGTTCAAGTGGAGCTGTGTGTGCTGTGTGTATGTACCTGTGTTTGCAACAGAGAGAGACAGAGAGGGAGGTTTTGGAGTGGTGGTGCAGTGTGTCATGAATATTTCCTCCCTGTAAGGGTAAAAAAGTAAATGTACACTCACTTCCCCCTTTATTAGGTACAGCTGGGTAATCTAATGGAATCCAATACAACATTCATTTTACCTTTTTAAAAAGCTCATTATATTTAGACTATGTTGACACTGTTGGGGTCACTGTCAATTACACTATGCTTATTACTGAGGTCATAGTTAATTGTGATTGTTTTGTCAGCCCCACATACATACCTAAGTGATGTCACAGTCACAGGTTGTTATTTGTCAGCGATTGGTTGCCATCTGTCAAGAAGGTGAGTCATATCTAGTATTGTTTGAGGGCAGATGTCAGAGGTTCTAGAGTAGAGATATGGACGCATGAAAATGGTGTGCTGGTGTTTGGAGCAACTTTTCATTGAGACCGTGATGGACAATGAATGCTAACTTGTTCCCTGAGGTATTTAAGGTTTAGTTTCGGTCTGTCTCTATTTGTTAACTTAAATTAACTGAAACCATTGCCATGGTTGGCAACCCAAGGACAGGACAGGAGTGGGTTTGCCCCCAAACCACATGGCTGGTGCAAGCGATGCTGCAGGAGAAGAAGTAGAGCAACAGCTAAAAGCTGGTCAAGCTCCCTGGGGTGTAGGTGAAGCCTGATTCCTTTCTTGTTGTTGGCAACCAAAGGCATTCAGAGAAAATATAAACAAGCAACCAAACTCCTCAGCTGTTTGACATGAGTTCAGATTTTTTATTGTGCTTAATTATGTAAATCACTGAAATTTCAAGGCAAAAAATTAAGAACACACACAATCAAACAGACACAAGGAGAAAAAAAAAAAACAACTTTCAGATGTTATGATCTGATTGCACAAATCTCTGCTTTGAAATGAGACACTGCTGGGACATAATTTTGTATTCTCAACCTGTGATTAAAGACAGATGCTTTTCTAATTGCTCAAACACGCACTAATGATGCTGATGTTTTTTACAGCTTAGCGATCCACTGCTTGTAATTATTGAAAACATGACCTCTCCTCGTCCTTCACAGAGAATCGATGAATACAGTGTGGCATATTGGAAAGGGAACGTTAATGCTGTGGAGTGCGGGGAGGGTGGTGGAGAAAAGAACATTGTGTGGTGTTGAATCATTGACATGGATTAACAGTTCAGTCTGGAGAAATATTTATGATGTAATTAAGACATACACATGATGAAAAGAGTAACATAGCAGAACAATGTACAGGTTAAATTTGTTACTAAACGTACACTTCTAGGTTCATGGAAATGATAATTCTGGGAAAAAAAAATAATAATCTTACTACCTTATGCAATGTCATGTTTCAAAAACAAAATTTGGAGGTGGGTGTGGCTTCAAAACACCTAGAAAATCCACTTATTGGTCTCTGGGCCAATGGTACAGATGTTTCACATCAGGACTAATCAAGTGATTGTCTTTGTGTCTGTATGGTGTGTTAACTAGTTCTCCCATTGATACTTGAAGATGATCTTTAACTGAAGGCTTGTGTAAATATATGAATATTGCAGAGATCGGAGTGTGAAGATAATTTTTGCTCCAGCGCCTCCAACAAGCCTGTATTTGGTTAGCAGTGATTTTTATATAATGGAGAAAAATCCACTTAGAAAATCCAAAATAGAAAATCCCCTTTTTTACATAATATTCACACACATTAATTCAGCAGAGTTGCCAAACTTGCACAAAAATTGCTGTTACAAAGGGAGCAAGAGAGGAGATAATGGGACAGTGTTGGCTGACATGGGCATGGGTCAATTGGCAATGAATTATGGAAATGTGCATGTTGCGCATTTTTCTCCCTCCAAGACTCCCTCCCTGTCTTTTCTCTATCCAGAAGTGTCATCAAGAAACAATATCCTGCAATTATTCTGATAATAGACAGAACTTTTTTTTTTCTCAGAGACAACTACACAAGCACTTTGATACCCATTCACTACACCTTTATCTAAGTAAACCAGAAAAAAATGCTAATTTTGACATTAATTTAAAATGATAATGATGTAGTCTGAAGCTTTTTTGCTCGTACAACTACTACAGTATGTATGACACCATACCACTCTGTGCACACTGCAGCTCATGTGTGGACGTTGCTCTTAGCAAGACAAAAAGAGAAGAAAACTAAATAGAAATAGCAAGAACACAAGACTGAAAACAATTACATGAAGGACAGTCAATATAATTGCCAATATGGTAGCAATTTAGAAAACAAAAAGCTGCTTTTGTTACCTTAAATCTTGACTAACCATTACACATTATAGAGGCTCATTTAGAGTGAGATTGAGCTCTATTACGCAAGTGTGTTTCGGACAAGGCAGAGGCGAAGACAAAACTGCTCTCTGTAAATCGTTTTAAAGAATCATCTGTTCTGAAATAGGCAGGGTTGGGAGGGATACTTTAAAAATGTATTCAGATAAATTACTCATTACCTAAAAATGTAGTCAGAAACCTAATCCAAATATCACAATATTAAAGTAACGTAACTTGATTACTTCCTGTGACTTTTGGATTACCTCAATGTCAAATATGCAAATAAAGACAAAAGAAAAGAAATATCAATGACATGACTTTTACTTAAGTGTATTCTGTAAGAGAACAGAAAAATGTAACCTTGGGGAGATATTCAAAGAAAAACTTGCTTTTCATTAAGCAAATTCAGGCAGTAGCCTATAGACCTACAATAAAAATGCACAACACATGATGTGCATTACTGAGAACATTCTCAGGGAAAGCCATTGACCGAACAGCGCTTGGTCCACTGACTGTGTGAAGCTATCACAAGTTATACTGTATGTCACAGCAGGGGAAGATCCCCTGCTGGGTAATGGTGCCCACTCTACAAGAGCTTTGTCCTCCTCCACAGCTCCTCTCAGAGGAATGGCACTGGCAGATATACTGTATGTGTAGCGGCATCTTGAGCTTCACCGTGTCCTTTTATTAAATTCTATCTGCTTGATACATCTGAGTTTTATCTACCTCATTCAGTGCTGAACATGCTCGATGACCCTTGACACACTGACTGGGCATGTTACACACACACAGTCATCTCGGTGGAGAGCCGTTATGTGCACTACAAGCTGTCATATACTCAAGCTCTCTTGTAACTTATGTGTAAGAGTCTTTTGGACTGCCACAGTGTGTAATGACCGTCCCTACCTACTCTCCCAACATAGGTTCACTGTGTGAAGTGTGTGTACATGTCCCCGCTGTGCACACCTGCGTGTGCCATGTGTTATCATCCTCTACCCACACCATCGTGGATTAGTGAGTTATTTTTCCCTCTCGTTCCTGCTCTGCTTATGTTTAGGACTTTTACAGTGCATGGTAGTATATCGTTCTTTATTTTAAAATGTAATGTAAAATTGTAATCCTGCCAATAATCCCTATTCTTACTAAATGTAACAATAATCTGATTACATCTTTTTTTTCTGTAACTTTAGCGGAATACAGTTTGCTTTTTTTGTATCCCAATTATGTAACACTGTTCCATGTATTTCATTACTCCCCGAGCCTGGAAACAGGAATGCAGTTATTTGAGACCATTTGATGACTTTGCTTATGGCTTGTTTAAAAGAGAAAGGACATTATTACATTTTATAAAATGTTGCAGTCAGAATGCACAAGGGACAGACTGGCAGGTTTCTTTAGAAAAAAAAAAAAAAACAGGCTATGATATAAGATTAAAACAGGTGTTAATACAGAAAAAGTGCTGTGAACCATTCAGTTCATGTTGTAAGGAAGAATGATTATGTTTTATGAGTTCAAAGAATAGTTTTACATTCCTCCCAAAACGTGCTTTTTCAAAAATTTTGTAAAATCTGTGTCAGATTGCTGCCAAAAGTAAAATCACAGCATTCTTAAATAAGACACAGATGTGGTTCATTGAGATTTCTGTCAAAAAGTTCCTCCCAGAGGAAGAACAGGACAAAGAAAGTGATCGCTGATTAGCTCATGTGATGATCGTATTATCAAAGTAGTAAACATTTCCTGATTATGAAATTATTTTTCTCAATAAAACTACATTTCAAATCACAACATTATATATGAAGCAGGTATGAACAGGTACTGACCTGGCGAAACTCATAATTTAATAACTGCATAATATAAATAAATTATATAAATAAATAAATCTAGTGAAACCTGATAATGTAATAATCTGCCAATAATGTAATGTTATAGTACGAAATGTTGCCAAAGGTTGCCATTTAAATGCAAACCACATACAGTTATTCCTTTATTCCTTTATGTGTATTTTAGGTATTTTATGCACTGAAATAATGTACACTGACCTCAAAAAAAGACCAAAGCCAAAAACATAAGCAAGATATTGACAAACCCATTTCAGCCTATGAATGCATAGATATTATAAATGTATCTTTCCTTATGAAACATTATTACCTAGTATTACAAAGACAAGATTATTATGAGAAAGCCCCGTTGCACTTCTAGCACAAACCTCAACAAATACAGCAATGCACTCAACACAGGCAAATGTCATACAATGTGAAGATTTTTGAACAGTTTTTAATAAAGAAATATTGACAACTGAAATACAAAAAGAACTACTTCATTAAACATAGTATGTATATCAGAAATCAAACATTCTTATTAACACAAGTTATATTCAAACTTCAAACATTTAAACAGATTTTATAAACCATGTCCTTGGAAATGTGGACAGTGCCACTCTGCCATTGAAACCCACACATTGGTTGGAGGGGGGATTACAACTGAGGGTTTATCTGGACACTCAGCCGCGGCCCCTCATCTACAGGCAGCAGCTGGACCCTTCTCCATGAAAAATGAACTCATTTTACATTATTATATATGAAACAACCAATCAGATTTATTTACTTATTAATCAAAGGTGCCAGAACGCCCTTGTGGATCATTCCAGCCCTGTTACATATTTCTGTAATCTGTGATTATACCCAACAACAGTATGCAGTTATGTAGCAATAAGGGTGTGTGAGAGCTTGTGCTAAAGTGATTAGTGTCATCTACTCATGGTAAATGAGAATATATCCCACAGTTGAAATCGTTGCATGTGTGTATGTGTGTAGGTGTACATGTTTGCTAAATGTCTGTGCATGTCTTTGTGTGTCAGAAATCTGACCCTCAATATGTTAATGACACCAATTAAAACAAATAAAACAGCTTTAATTACTGCTTCTACAATTATGCCTGCCTCTGCTGACCTGCCTGCTTGACCCCCCACAACACAAACACACACACACACACAAATGCAGGAAAGCAGACATGTATACATACACATGCACAAACAAGGCAAAGACACAAACATTAAGGGGATCCTATTATGCTCATTTACAGCTGTATATTTTTATTCTGAGGCTCCACTAGAGTAACTTTGCATGATTCACAGTTTAGAAACTCCTTACTTATCTTATACTGACCCTTTATGCAGCCCCTCAGTTCAGCCTCTGTCTCTTAACAGGCAATTTTAGCTCCTGTCTCTTTAAGGCCTCCTTGATGATCCCACTCTGCTCTGATTGGCCAGCTTCGGGAAGCCTAGCAAGGGGCAGCACGTATCAGAGGTGTGTTAAGTTACTGCTGATGAAAACCTAACATTTCCTGCTTTTGCTGCTTCATATTAAAAGCTTTTAAATGACAAAATAATGGGACTTTGTTATAAATTTATAGGAAATTAAATGTGTTAAACACCACAATTAGCAGAGCTTCGTTAGAAGTACTAAAAAAACGTTGACACAACAACATATGGTGATGTTTGGAGCTCTTTGCTCCGCAAAATGATGCAGGGAGGAATAGTACGAGCAGAAACAGCCATAGTGATGATGATGTTTGATAAAGAGCTGCAGACGACCAGCACACATCCAACAGGTAAACATCTTATTTTACTTTGCAGTGTTGTGTAATCAAAAAACCCTCACAGTGTGACAGCTGGGGGCTGATGTAGTGATTTGTGCTGGTCTTTGCAGTCAACAACAGAGCATTTTGCATGTTTAGCTCTTAGCTTAGACATATTGTGTTTGCTACCGGTGCGGTTGCTTGCAAAAGTAACAATTGTGGACGGAGAAACAAAGATGCGGGGGCAGTTACAATTTCATGAAGCCCCAATTGACGTAAGAGGGGGTATCAAATTTGAATGGCTTGAATCACATAAGTTCAGAGCAAGCCAGCCCATACCAAACTGACTGGGTGCTCTTATTCCACAATTCATGTGTTAGCAGGTACATCAGAGACCCAAAAAGTGATTGAGACTGAAAAAGTGAGTTTTTTGTAGTATGGCCCCTTTAATGTACACACATTTCACAAATAGACACAGACATGTGCACACACACACACACAGACATATGTGAAATGACCACAACCTCTTAACACAGCAGTACATGGTGGTGGCACATAATGTGTTAAAATTATGTGCCGGTACCACGGAAACAATACCAATGGAAAGTCAATTAGGATCCTTTGTCGTGGTGGACACACGAATGTCCTGTTTCAACAACATCACGCAGTGGGTGGTGGTTATGTTGTTTTCTAGTCTAGAAAACTTTATTTTATTGTTATTTTTATCATCATTTGACTGAATTTATTATAGTGCCCGAGCTATGATTTTTTGTTCTCTAAAAGCATTGTATTGTGTGTCATTTTGATTTAATGAGGTAGGTTCGAAGGAATGCCAGAGCTTCAGCTGTGTCAAATAGAGTGTTCCCTTTACTTACGTTATTAAAAGGCAATTATGTTCCTATTTTATCCTTTTCCCCCTAATAACAATTTATGAGACACTTTGAGCATTAGTCCCATTGGAGAACCGAGGGTGGGACCAACTGTCCGAACTGAAGTATTTTCACACTGTCAATTCCCCCCAAAAAAACTCCAGGGTTGTGTGAATAGCCTCTTCATTCCTGTCAGAAGCCTACTGGATATGCCTCTATGCCTAGGTATCTTGACAGCCTGGTTCCTTCCCTTAATGATAATTAAAGTGATCATAATGCCTTATACATTGATACTGATGTTTCTAATTTGATAACATAGCCTATGGCATTTTATTGTTTACTGGTCACAGTACAGGCAAAGCAGGGTAATAAAGTTCATAATAACAAATAATAAAAGTCCATGTACAAATCATTCATTCATACTGCTTGTTTTTGTTTATTTGCACACAATTAGAAGTAGACATACATTTGTATCCTAATTGCACATATTGTGTTCCAGATGTTTACAAAACAGGTTTGTCAGTTTTGGATAGCGGGGAAGCTCTTCAATATCCATGAACCTCAGCTACTGTTGCTATGGAGAAAAAGCCAGTCCATAATGTGGAAACTTTTTTTCACTTTTACGGTGAAATTGTCTGTAGCATGGCATATGAATACGGAGGACACGTTTCAACCTAGAAGTCCTCATATGTCACAACTGAGGTTATCCTTTTAACCTGTGTTGTGTGTGTATGTGTTTTTCTTTCATTTCTTGGCAGTGGCAGAGTGTGGGATGACATCTGTGGGATACAAACTGGAGTTCACATTTATATTTCTGTTCTGGTGGTTCATGCAGGCCAAACAGTAGTTTATGTTTCTTCCTTTAATTTGTCACCTGTGTTCTCACCTATTATATACAATTACATTAATTGCACAGTTCCTTTCATATTTCAAGAATGTTTTGTTTGTTTTGTTTTAATAAATTGAAGAATAAACATTCACAAACTCTCATGGTTTCATTTCGTGTACTTTTGTTTTCTCAAAATTCCATATAGATTTGAACAAGAATTCAAAAAAGTCCAATTGAAAAGTAGAAATAGTACTTATTTAGGTTTGCACTTTATTTACACAAAAAGATTTCAATAACAAAGTTCATGCACAAATCAGTCATTCATACTGCTTGCTTTTGTTTATTTCAGTTACACAAAGAGACAAATCATATTTAAATATGCTGTAAGAAACAAGCTGTAAGAAGTGCATTTGTATCTTAATTGTACATATTGTGTTCCAGATGTTTATTAAAGAGTCTCCCCACAACTGAAGGTCCTCTGCCAATAAAGTGATGACAGCTAGTTAAGTTGTTTATAATTTGTTGTTTATAGCCTGTGTGCTCTGTGAGGTCACCTTTAATTATCATCAAGGGAAGAAACATATAAGCATATCCAGTAGGCTTCTGACATGAATGCATGGGCTATTTACACAACCCTAGAAATTTTTTGGATCATTATGATTCTTGGCTTTGGGATTATGTGACAGCATGACATAACCCATTCAACCCTGTCTTCATCCCGTTTGTGTGGCCATGGTACAAGATTTGATGCAATGTAGTGCAAATGCAGGTTAAAGTTAGGAAGAGCATTGTGTTGTGGGTTGACTTGACAAGTTCCACTCCTGTTTTGGGTTGTCTGCCGTCAATGGGCTTCATTCCATTTCAAATTGCTGCCAATCAGCTGCAATCACAACTATCCAAATCCAAACAGCACTATCGCTGTTAACAAAAGGCATTTTATTGCCTGTGATTGTAAAATGGGAAGTTGCTAATTTAATTTTATATTTCCACAAATATGTGGCTGAAGATAATATGAAATCATCTTTCTTAAAACATCAATTAACATTGAGCCACATCATCCAATAAAACACTCCAACATTGTGTGTGTTTGTGTGTGTGTTTGTGTGAAGGGGAGGACTCCATGAAGCAGGTGCATGCAAAATCTTAATCAGTTTGAAATAAATTCTGTAATTACAGTTTTGTAACGGGTAATGCAAAGCCTTCTGGCTTCTTCTCCATAGCAATGGTGGCTGAGGATCATGGGTAATGTAGCCTTCCACTAACTGACAAAAAAAGTTGATCTCTCAGAATGGAAGGAAGA
Source organism: Thunnus albacares (assembly GCF_914725855.1). NCBI lineage: Eukaryota > Metazoa > Chordata > Actinopteri > Scombriformes > Scombridae > Thunnus > Thunnus albacares. The sequence continues at coordinate 21,326,955 of NC_058123.1, read as the reverse complement.
AATAATTAAAACCTATCGTATTGTTGACTTATCAAGTAGACTTTTGTGTTGAGAAATGTCGAGGATATCATATCATTAAAAGAAAACCTTAACATGGAAATTGACAGCGAAGAAAAAAAGCATCTCATATCACCACGGTCAGGTTAACGTTGGAGTCAATGGACAGCTGGAGCAGTTGCTCTGGGCATCTATGAAAGCACAGTGATTATGGGTAGCTCAGCTGCATGGCAAAAGAAACTATCTCTGAAATGGTTGGTGTGAGCTGATCTGCGGGCTGAGCATCATGGTCTACCCGGTGTGTTATTTAAAAGTTATTTGGTATTTCAGGTGGCTTTCAGGTGATCTAAAAGATATTTCCTGAGCCACTGAGGTGGGCACAAAACAGACTGATTCTCAATCATTCATCCTGCTTTTATCTGCTTTCATTGTCTTCTGACAGGTTTCGAAACTAAAGAAATGTCAACCCTCAGTCCAAATTGTGCTCATAATATCAACAAGGCAACAATGTGAAATCATCATGTCCTTCCAGACAGTATATCCATATTAACACCCCCAAAGTCAACAACTTGATGTTGCTGAAGAAGGAAGCAGTGCAGGTGAGTTGCTGTTTTCTATAAGATTCAACATGCTGCCATGAGGACAATATGTGCAAGATAAGATGATAGTATCCAACATCAACAGCTCCCAGAAAAATTCAATGTCTAAGTCTATGGTTAACAATTGTGTTGTACTATACGTGTCACAGTGCATGAATAATGATTGTGTTACCAATTAAAAACACATCTTTTTAAATATACTGTACCTACAACTCACTTCTTCACAACTATAAAAATGCATTATGGGAGATTGGGGACAAATAACAAAGAACTGAATATAAATACAACATGGATATGTAAATGCATTTCAACAACCTTACGTAAACAACATAGCTGACGATGTCATCATAAACAAAACAAAATCGACATATACTTCATATGCTAATCATCCTCCCACTCACCATCTTTTCATCTATTCCTTCTAACTACAATGAACTCTCATCTCTTCTTATCGCCTCTGTTTTTATGCTTTTTTTCACTCATTTCACTCCGAGCCGTGTTTTCACTCCTCAACCACCTGCATCCACTTCACTGTTCCTCAACTCATCTCTGTAAAAAACAACGCTTATGTTAAGTATCAAAGTTAAGCCCTGACCTACACAAGGTCAAAGCATTTCATTTCTCTGCTCAGCGTGTCCCAGTGAGCCACATTATGTACAACAGTGCCATATAGTATAATATATATACACCTTGCAACCAAGCCTCTGCATGGTTTTCTAATTAAATGGAATACTATTATTTCCCCTCTCTAGTTCAACTTCTCAAGGATTATCCATCATCCTCTTCAAGTCTATTTTTTCTCTCTCTTATGCCTCTTCAGAATATGCCGATGAATAATCTCTTATTCTGTTATACTTGACTCATGTTGTCCTATTTTTAGAAGAAATATTGCTCTTAAAGCTTCACTATCTCTTTCAAAGGTGACAAAAACAAATGAACCCTAAAAAACAATTTAATACTCTGTATGACAGCATAGGAGTGCCTGACCGTCATTGTAATGCTGACTTAAAGTTATTATTGTATACTGCAGCAAGAAAGTGTGGTTTTGTTGGTTTGAGTAGCATTGTTTTTGCATATGTATAATCAGGACTACCTTCTTGCACTCAGTGCTCTAGTGGTGGTGCTCTTCTATTTGATTTGGTAATGTATAGGGATATGTAGAGGGCCCAGTATTTGTACTTGCATCTGTATTTGTTGAGGCAGCAAAATTATTTGTATATGCTTAAAAATCCTGTTTTTGTTTTTATTACTCTTTTGATTTTAGAAAATTTAAGTGTTACAATAAGTGCTCATGAAGTGTTCACTTGGGAGCACTTTGCATGTGTCAATAGGTCAGCTTCTATCTCTGGGGAACACCTCCAACAACTCCTGAAGTGATGTCCAAATTAGGAAATGTGCATCATGTAGCAGGTGGATGTGACTCCCCTCATTGAGACCTGCTGATAGACGTAACAGCGGAGCAGAGGAGAGAGACTGAGATAGTGATGCAACCGGCCTGTGTGCTGGTATTTGACACAGGTTTTTTTTTCTTCCTGAAAACAAATAATTTGTAAAATATTTGTATGAAACAAATACTCATAAAAAACTCAGAATAATGTATTCAGGCACATTCCTAGTAATGAATGCCTGCCTTGGTGATCACCCTGCATATTTTCTTGTTTTGCACTCCGCTTGGTTCACACTAAGGGCGTTTTCAAACATATAGTTTGCTTGCTCTGGTCCGAATCAGTGGATGAGTTGGTGTGTTTTCCCCTTGGTTCAATTTCTTTGTATACAGACAAAAATCCAAGCTAAACAAACATCACTACAAGCCATGTGACAACGTTCACTCACTCACAAAAAGCTAGTGACCTTCTTCAGTGACAAAGGAACATGTCACCCAGTGCAATAATGTGGCTCATTGATGTGTTTTAATACAATATATAAGGCTTTGGATACACACATAATACTTGTGTAACTAAGTAGATTAGTTAATTATTGGTTTGGCTCTGCACATGAAATTTGTTGACAATAAAAAAAATAAAAAATATGTAGAAAATTGCCAGCCAAATCCTTTAAGGTTTGCAAACAGCATTAGCATATGCAATAATGCAATAGTCTTCAGTACACAAACACAAAAGCACACACATATTAAAACTCCTGGGTCCAGTAAATTTCATCTGGAATCCTTAATCCAGTATTGAATTATAATAAATGAATTAGAAGGATAGACCATTTTAAAGAAACAGCTAGATACTTTGCTTCACAATGCATGATTTTAAACTGATGCAGTCGTTTTAAAGAAGTTGTCAGTGACAACACTTTTATCAGTGATAGTGACACATAATAAAAGATCACAGACAGAGTTTGAGGCAACAGGTTTTTAACTTTGTTGCTACATGACAAAGTACTTGATCATGAAGGTTGACAATTTTGCCTCACTGCTTTTAAAAAGCTCCTTTTTACTTTCTGCTTCTGCACTACAATGTGACACATGCTTTTTCAGTTTGGTCCACCTTAACTTTCAGTGCATGGAAAATCCTTGCTAGTAGTGTTGATGAAGGCCAAAATGGAGAAAGAAAGATACATTTTCAACTTCTGCGTAAGTGTGGACATGGGCCATGGGAAATATGAGACCAATAAGCCATTGTTTAATTCCATATTCATAGTTGTCCCTCCTTTATTTTAATCAAAATGAATGCTTTCTGTCTTTGTCTGTCTCTCCCTCCATCTCCAGACTCTTCCTTTGGCCCATTTGTCCCTCAGCTGGTGATACCAATTACTTCTCCTCCCTTGCAAGACAAGCTTCTTTTTTAATACTTGCTCTCTCTATCTGCATATCTTCTCTCTCTTTCATTGTTTCTTCTACTCTCTCTCCCTCTAATCCTCATTTACATCCTCATCCTTCAGCGCCATCCTTCCAGCACCCCCCACTCTGTGCAGCTCCTGAGTTGCTCACAGAGTTGTTTTCCCCTGTGTTGGAGAGGCGCCATATTCTCTCCGTCCCAAACCCGCAGCCATTAATTCTGCTAATGACAGATAAATGAAGCATGGAGATGAGGAGGCTAGTGCAAAGCTTTGCACACACAGAGAGACACAAACAAGAAAGCACAACCAAGCACAGGCATGCAAGTACAAGCACACACATGCAGACACACAGAGATCACACTCTCTTAGCCGCTAATTGACTTTGATTGAAGACCGTCCTCTCAAAATCTTTTTTTTTTTCCCTCTCACCCATGTCAGGGTGAAAGGCACATCTAACACCGTACAGAGTGCGCTGCCTGTGTATGTTGTCATAGAGAGAATGGGAGACTGATGAGAGACGTTCTCAAGTTTGGGTTTACAGTTACTTCATAAGAGGATTATCCGACATCCAGGGAATAGAGAATCTAACCCGTGTTTTGATTAAGCTCGGTACAAGGAGAGAGAGAGCAGCTGAAAAACAGCACACACTGTTGCAGCATCCTGGAACTATGATTGAGAAGAGTGCAAGAAAAATAAAGGAGACAAGAGAGCAGAACTCAGTAAAATATGGAAAAGGAAACAAAGTGAGACTATAAAACAAATATTTGAAATAGAAAACAACAGAAAATTGTGAACAGTAATTTTCCAGATGGTGTATGTGTCTCTTAAAACAGCAGGATTAAAAAATTATAACTGTTTACTCTCTTTTTAAGCCTTTAAGGGAATCATTTATATTCTAACAGCCTTATTCGCACAGATGTTAGTTCTCCAAATATCTTGTTTAAAAAGAAATATACATTATTTAACATTCACAGCTCACATAAATCAAACATTACTTTTATTTTCCGTCTCATTACCATACCTTACATTACTGAAGTACATTATAGCGCTGAGTGTTTTCCATCTAATGGGGATTTCATTGTCTGCGTGTTCTTAATTGGGCTAATGACTGTTTCACCAAAGCAGATGAATAGGTCAACACTCCACTTTGACTTTAAAACTCTGCATGGCAATTTCAAACAGCCGCCTAGCTAACTGTGAAATATATTCAGCCCGTAGATTATCATTTTAATTAATCTTGCTTACTTGGTCGTGTAATTTAAACATTTGCTGGGTTTGCTGGCTGGAGAGAAGGAGGAGGGAGATAGAGGATGGTGGGAGGCGGGGTGTGACAGGGAGAAAAAGGAGAGAAACTATGTGTCAGTGAGTCTGTGTGTGTATACAGGTTGGCAACTATGTATGCAAATTAGTATCACCTTCACAGAAATAATGCGACTCTCTACCTTATTAAGCCTGAGTATGCCAAAGAATTGAAAAACAACAAGCTTTGATGGGTAAATGGCTAAACTGAGGATGTAATAGGATAACAGTAAACAGTCTGGACAGTTTACAGTAACAGAAGAGAACTGGTTTGGCTCTCCTGCTATTGAAAATAATCAACTTTATTTCCAGGTGAGAACGCTGATGTTTGACGATTCCGCAGAACCCCAGATCATGTTCAACCCGTCAACCTCAACCCCATTTTTAAGCCCAATGAGAGTGTTTTTTTTATAATACTATTCTTTCTACAATATCTGTCCATCAAACTAGAGCTTTGTTAAAGTTAGGGAAAGATTGTGCTTAATAAAAACTTCAGGCCTGTGACAGGATGTGTATACAAGGATAGGATGTCTCCTGCATGACAGTCAGATATGCTGTACATCTATCCAACACCCCAACATTGATTTCCACCTAACTACACATACCTTAGGGCACACTACTTCCTGCATTGGCACTGACCTTTGGCGTAAAGCCTGAGGTATATGGACATAATTCCTAGGATACTTAGCTGAAATATCCAGTTCAGATAGAAGTGTCATGGCCCTTTCACACCACTGGAACTTATCTTGTAACCCAGGAATCCTTTTAGGAGCTTTACCTGAGTTTTACCGCAGTAACCTGGTTTCAGTTTTGCTCCCAAGATAATATTTCCAGGTTGTCCAGCAACTATAAGGATGGAGTTTGGAGAGCTGAATTACCGACTGCTCAAACATAAGTCTCTGGACTGTATACTAAATGTCTATATGTGGTATATACTAGCATTCACTTCATTTGACTGTCAACTAGCAGTGGTTATCGCTACAGCACCAATATTATGAGTTGGGATACAGATTTCTTTTGCATGGGCAACTCTGTAAAAAAGATCAAGAGATAGGGAGCAAATTTAATGCAATTTACTAATATTTAAATACAGTTAATTTACTAAAGCAAAAAATAACAGATCACTTCTTTCAGACAGGCATCTAGTCTTTCTGGTGATTAAAGTCTCCCTCTCATCTTTTTTCCAACATCCATTCAAACATTAAAATCAACAACATCATGACCCTGTGATTGTGTCTTATTGTGTGCACCCGAAAAGAGGCTGCTGGGTTTAGTTCATGGGACTATTTTCTCAAAATCACCATCATTGATTGCTGTGTTGAACTGGAGAACCGATACTTCCTATTTACATCCCTCTCCTTGTGTGCTTTCAACAGGTAACAAACGTTGTGTTCCAAAGAAGTGACTTGAAAGCAAAGGTGATTAAGTGAAAATTAACAATCTATATGTGAGCCCCACTGTCCATCTAGCTTGTTTTTTTGTCCTTTTGCAACAAACACTATCTCTACTGCACTCAGTATTTATCTATCAGGTATCAAGAAGATTCATGAGTTGTACGATCTGTGATCCAAAGTTTTCGCTAACATCCTTTTATATCATGGTCCTGACATGTTTTGAAAGCCTGCCCTGAGTTCTTTGTTTTTTTTGTCTGAGTTTTGAAAAGGCCAATTACACAACCTGGGCCTATTGGGTGCTATGTCACCCTGAAGCTGCAAATATCATGTTTGTCCTCTCAAAATTATAGACCACGACAACCCTCCCCATTGGGTTCTGTCACTTTTTGTAATTGGTGTTTTCACCTTCACAGAAGGGGTAAGATAGAAAAGTGAACACATTTGTTTTCCATTGCTGGGTAGGTACAACCATTGGAATAGGTCTACCCTTCACTGTATTGACATATACTGTACAACTTAATGAAATATGCCAGATGAATTGTATGTATGATAAACATGCCCATATTTTACCATTAATGGTGCAGTGCATAGGATTTAGTGGCAAAACGTGAAAAGCCCTCTCTGGAGCCCATGTTTGGTTTGTCCGTTCTGGGCTACTGTAGAAACATGGCGGAGCAACATGACAGGCTCTGTGGAAGAGGACCCGCTCCCTGTGTAGATATAAAGGGCTCATTCTAACATAACGAAAACATCATTGTTATTTTCAGGTGATTATACACTAAGGAAAACATATATTCATAAGTTTATGAATATTCTTCTAGATGCCACTTAATTCTACACACTGCACCTTTAAGGCTGGTTGACACTTTTGGCAAAAACCAACACACTGGTGGATATATACATATATATGTGTGTGTGTGTGTGTGTGTATACTTTTTTCCATGGGGCTTTGATCAACTCATGCACTCTGCATCCTGCTGTGGCTGATGCTGCTGTCTGACAGGGATCACATTCCAGCTGGAATTCATTAAGTGGGGTGCAGACTGTGACTCCTGACATATTGTATCCAGCCACTGCTGGGTACCTTATTTAAAGTCAACCTCTCAAAAATCTGTTTTGCTTCTTGTTCCTACAGTTTGTTTAAGCTTTTTTGCACTGTGCAGAATGATGTATGTGCAGAGTTTGACACTGAAAAGCTGTTTTCACATTCATCTCTCACTCCAAGACTGCTTTGAATGCACTGACTGGGCCATGTTCAGGGAGGCAGCCACTGACAATCACTGAATCTGTGTCCGGATACATGAGCAAGTGCATAGATGATGTTTGTGTCACCAAGATCATTACTACCCATACCAACCAGAAATCCTGGATGACCACGGTGGTGTGCGCGATGTTGAGAGCATGAAATGTTGCCTTCAAATCCAGTGACATTGTGGCCCTCAGATCAGCAAGAGCCATCCTGAACAGAGTCATCAGAGTAGCAAAGCGTGCAAATGTTCAGAAAATCCAGAGTCACTTTCATGACTCTAGGGACACCAGATACGTGTGGCAGGGAATCCAAACTATCACAGACTCGAAGACTGCTCCTCCACCCTGCAATGACAACAGACTTCTCAAATGAACTCAGTAAGTATTTTGGACAGTTCGAGGCACTCAACGACACACCTGCGAGGAAAGCCACCTCTCATATGATGACCAGACAGGTACTCAGTCTTGAACTAGCTGATGTCTAAAGGACCATGAGGAGAGTCAACTCACGGAAGGCCGCGGGTCCTGACAATATACTGATCCTTGTGCTCAGAAAATGTGCTGACCAACTGGCACATGTCCTCACAGATATTTCCAACAACTCACTGAGCCAGGCTGTCGTCCCATCAGGCTTTAAGACCACCACCATCATACCAGTGCCAAAAAAATCTACAATTACATGTCTCAACAACTACCACCACGTAGCACTCACTCCCATTGAGAGGTTGGTCAAGGACCACATAATATCCAGACTCCCCTCAGCACTTGACCTGTTCAAGTTTGCGTACCACCCTGCTCCATTGAAGACGCCATATCCTCTGTACTCCACCTGAGCAGAGGAAAACTGAGTGATGAGGACAGCTGAGAAAATCATCGAGACTTCAGTCCCATCCATTCTGGACACATCACACAAACGCTGCTTAACCGAGGCCACCAACATTGCTGGGGACCCCACTCATCCCTATCATGGACTGTTTGTCCTTCTACCCTCCGGCAAGAGGTACTGTGGCATACGATGCAGAACTGCCAGTTCTGCACGCACACACACATTTTAATGTGGTAATTAAACATTTTTGTGGAAAAACCACATCAGACATATTATTGAGAGTATTTTTATATATCTTAATACATGTCTTGAGAGGATCTTTAAATTATTACATATAAAATACTTTTTTGTTAGTTTGTTCGTTTGCTGTTTTTATGCTGGAATGAATGTCCCTTCTCAAATTAAAGTTATAGTGGTCACAAACATACCCCCTGCCCAAAAAACAAGCCTGAATAACAAGAAAAGGCAACAATCAATACTTGCTGAATGAGAAGTCAGTCCCACCCTTTCTCATGAATGCAGCTTACAGATGTCAGAGAGCAGCTAGTGTCAGTAATTTAAAGAGGATGCTTGTTCAGTTTTAGCCTACTGCTTTTGGACCACCTGGGTCACAGTGCTGCAGGAATGTGACAGTAACTGAAAAGATTAGCATGGATTCAGTTGCACTTCATATTTGATCCATATTTTGACTCCATTTGATCATGGCCATAATAGGTTCAAATCTTAAAGTGCTCACATTTTCTAAGCAGGAACATTAGTAGACACATTAGTAGTCATTGGTACCTCCTACATATTGAACTTTTTGCTGTTTGAACAATAATTTGTGTTTGTCCGTCCAATCCACCCCAATACTGACCTTCATTATAGCTGGAGCCAAACTGTTCCCACTCAGCTAACTACCAGTCTGTTAATTGGCCATGGTTTTCATGTAATTACACAAAAAGTAGATAATGATGATAGATAAACTGGAGCCCTTGATTTATTGTTTTAGGTTTTGCTCACAAGTTCACAACATGTAGAATGGGAGATATTTGTGTGATTTCATTGGCTGCCTATGGTTCATGCATTTAAGAGAGAAAAAATCATCTTATGAAATATGGATTGATACAATTTTAGAAATACAACCATATCTATTCTTGAGATGCACAAACGATGCTCCAATGCTCCAAAAGTGTGGTCTAGATTGTTCTTAAGGCTTTCTTCTTCACTGTTTCACTCAATGAACCCCACTACATCTGCAGGTTCTACAGAACAGGGACTCCATTCCCAAAAGCATCTTAAGGCTAAGATTATTATAAAATCCATCATACCTACCTTCTTAAGCTTAAGATGTGTTTCCAAAAAGCTGAAGACGCTCTTAGAAGTGATCGTAGATTAACTATTGACTCCTACCCAAAGTGAGTGATGCTGATGTTTAAATTAGAAAGTAAAACCAGACCAACAATCACAAAAAATTCAGTTCAACAACTGATCTGCCAGACTGTGTCATCATAGTCCTCCTCTCCCTCTTCTTGCATCATATATACATCTCTTCCTGCTGAAATGCTGCTTTTCTGGTGGTAGATTTTCAGGTTCCATGTCCTCTCTTTTCTGTCTATTTATGGTGTGTATGTTTGCCTCACACTTATATACAGCAAGTCTGAAATGCAGAAATGATGCCAGAATGATGCATATTCGTGAAACTTATAGAAACCGCCACTGCTTCATTAGTGTTAATATGATCTTCAGAGTAATGTTTGCCTCCAGCAGCAGCTAAATCAATCAAAGTCTGCTTTCTTAAACCAGCTTCCACCCAGGAAAACGAACATAAAGTTAACTGCACATACTGAATACTGAATTTCAAGTATAAAACTTTGTGTAGTTTACTACATTTATGCTTTGTGATGTGTGTGTATTTAAAATAAACAGCGCAGCTTACAGACTTTAAAATTTATTCAGCATCACCTTCAGCACCATGGACAGCTTGGTAAGCCACTCTTAATAATGGCATGCGGGTGCACTCGCTCTTAAGTACTGTTGAAATTTATCTTAACTTCTAAGATTGATTGTTATTGGGAAACGAGGCCAAGAACAGTTTGCTCTGAGCTACAGATACAACATTAGCTGTAAAATAACCTAGGATTGATCTTGGTAACCTGGCTCATCTTATATATAAGTAAAATGATATGCTTCATTAAATGACTTTGTAGCTGGTTGTAGTTTTGTAGGTTATTTCAAGGCATTGTGTAACTCCAGCACCCTTTATTAAGTCATACATCTATGGAGGACAGGTGTGATTACAAAAAGGCCAGTTCACTTGTTATTACTTAATCATTTAAAATCATATTTTCTCTAATACCTTTTCAGTCAGTAAATCATTCTTTCTTTGTTTAATCCCCATATTGATAACTTTTATGCCACAGAGTAATACAAAATAGAAACGGTTCAGCAGACAGCCTCTTTTTTCGAAGTTGGCGCTAATGATTATCACTTAAAAATTCTGTTTCACCACCCTGACAGGATTTTAAAAATTCACTTGCATTAATAACTCTGTGTATATCTACTTTCTTGTAATAATGGGTTGCCAACTTGGACTGCTGCAGACCTCTATTGAAAAAGAGACATTTTATCTCAGGGGGCTACCCCGGCTGAATAGAGATGGAATTAAAATGAAATTTACTGTGCGATCCATTATGGGGAAGGCTTGTGAGCCAGACAATCTTGCAAGTAGAGCACGTCCAGGCCCCGGTCTGATAGGAGACTTGGGATACGGCCACATTGGGTCAGTCGGCTTAAAGGCCGGGCAAAATCTCCTCTGCATTTTTCAATTTTCATGATTTCCCCGCTCACTCTGCTTTTGACAGACATTGGATTAACCTCAGTAATTTGAAGTTATATAGATATATTTCAGTGAATGGTACAGCTCAGTGCCAGCTGTCAGAATGTCTCTTCGTCTGCATACTGTTAGTGTTGTCACAGATACTGCAACTTATTGCTTGTCCAAAACTATTCAACTATTTCTTTTAAGAAACATTAACTCTGAAAAGCATATTAGGTTTCGTGTGCACACTGTGAAGATTATGCTACTCCACAATGAAATAACATTTCAATGCCATACTTCTGTCTGTTTCTATTTGTAAAGTTTCAGCAACAGCAAAGCCTGTTTTCCTCGCTCTTCTTTTTTTTAAGAATTAAATAAAGATGTGACAGAAATAATCTTTCCCACATGTACATGCAAGTCTGTGATATGCGCCCTCAAGAAAGTCAAACATGAAAAGTGTACTTCTGCACACTAGCATAAAAGAAAATCCGCAAGGTCAAATGTAAGAAAAATCTAGGACAATGGTCAAAGAAGTGTAAGGTTCTCTCATGTTTCAGTTTTTTTAAGATCTTCTTCAGGGTGTCAAAGGTTTTCTAGTCTCTGAGACATGACTAAGATCATTGTCCTTTATTGACACATTGTCAGTGTTAGTGGATCAACAGTCTAGCAGGCATACAATAAAGTGCTTAATGTATCTGTCATGACTCACACCGGGTCATACAGCACAAAACCTTGTATCTTCTGTAGTGTCACAAAGAAGTAGATTGTGATGTTGCTGTGTGGTTGCCATGTTTCACTAACTTTTTAAATGGGAAACTGTCAAAATACAGAGTAAGACACAATCTTCACTGATGATGAAATGATCCTGCATATACAGTGGTGCTTGGAAGTTTGTGAACCCTTTAGAATTGTCTGTATTTCTGCATAAATATGACCTAAAATATGACCTGATCAGTTTTCCACACAAGTCCTAAAACTAGATATAGGGAACCCAATTAAACAAATGAGACAAAGACATTAAACTTGTTCATTTTATCCAAATTATCCAATGTTACATATTTGTGTGTGGCAACAGTATGTTTCCAATAGTCATCTGGCTTATCCATGTGGTCTTGAGCAAACTGTAGATGGGAAGCAATGTTCTTTTTGGAGAGTAGTGGTTTTTTCCTTGCAACTCTGCCATGCACACCATTGATGTTCAATGTTCTCCTGATGGTAGACTCATGAACATTGACATTAGCCACTGCAAGAGAGGCCTTTAGTTTCCTAGACATTACCCTGGGGTCCCTTGCGAAATAGTGTAGTCCCTCCCAGACTATTACACGCCTGCTCTTGGTGTGATCTTTGTTGGTCAGCCACTCTCAGGAAGGTAACAATGCAATTGAATGTCCTCCATTTGTACACGATCTACTTTACAGTTGACTGGCGGAGTCCAAACTTAGAAATGGTTTTGTAACCCTTTCCAGCCCAGTGAGCATCAACAACCCCTCTTCTAAGGTCCTCAGCAGTCTTCTTTGTTCGAGCCATGACACACTTTCACGTTTTGTGAAGCTCAGACTTCGATAGTGAAGTCTCAGATAACACCTGACTCAAATTTCCCCTTCAAATGAAATGATAATCCGAGAGATTCAAACACTCTTGCAACACACAAATACGTAACATTGGATCATTTTCCTCAATACATAAATGAACAAGTGGTAGGTTATTGTCTCATTTGCTTAATTTATGTTTCTTCATCTAGTTCTAAGACTTGCATGAAATTCTGATCAGGTTTAGGTCATGTTTATGCCGAAATAGAGTCAATTCTAAAGGATTCACAAACTTTTAAGCAACACTGTAGGTTGCTTATGCTTAGGAGTATAGCTTCCCTGACAGCACTTGCAGACGTCATGTGGATTGTGTAAATTAATAATTTAGTTTGTGGATTTATGCTAAAATCACATATCTGTCATGACACACCAGAGTTCACTTGGAAGTGTAACAAGACGAGACCTGGTTTTTTAAGTGTTATCAGTCTGGTCATTTGGTCTCAGCTTTCACACAAGCCTAAGCTAAACAAACCAGATGGGCACACACCAGAGTTTGTTTGAATACACCAAACAGGTTAGGTATGAAAGCACTCTCAAACATTTAATGATAATCTGAGCAAAGCAAATGTAAAATGATTTAAGAGATACTCATTAGCAACACTACTGAGAGAAGAATAACATTATGAAACCCCCCTTACATTGTAGATTAAAGTAATGAATCCCAAATGAGTATGAAGTCTTTTTCAAAAAACAAAAAATATAGAGAAGATGTCAAATATTATCATCATTTGTCTTCCCATTGTCATTCATCACAGTCGAACTACTAGTTTGGAAACACAATTTTGATAGGATAATAGTTTTAAAACAGATGCTGGGTGGAAGACTAGACATTCTGTGTCAATTACAATAAATTCATTTGTGATTTTTGATCTAGTTTTGGCAAGATTTTGGGGTGATGAGATGCATGTGAAATGCATTACATAGTGGCAGAGTCAGTCTGCCTGAAGACAGGAAGCACTATTCATCATTCTCTCTTTCTAACACACACACACAAATTTAAATACATGTATGCAACAAACACTCAACACCACACTCACCACTCTATCTCTCACTTTGACAAACATCATGTCTCTTCTGCTTCCCCTCTCTCTCAAATTATATTCATGAGTCTATGAGAACAATCATCACAGTCTGTCCCTTTCAAATGCAAACCGTCTTTCCCCCATGCAAAGCATATACTATATGACGAGATAAGTCTGAGCACGCACCAGCATGGGGGAGAAAAAAAAACCTTCCCCCATCTGTGCTCATTTTAGACTAAATATGAATTGGCCAAAGAGTCCACCAGTGGAAGAGTTTTTAGTGTCTGCTGTGCTGGGCTATTTGATTTGGACACCAGCTCTTGGCAGCCCGGAGTTTATACAGTAAATGAGAGTTTTGACTGCAGCGGCCAGCAAACGAAAATTGGATGAGTCTCCTTCTTCTCCCTTGTTCCCTTCTTCTTGGCACCCTGGCTAATGTTGTGTTTAGTTTTCAGGGCAGGTTTCATTTTGTTTTAGGGACATGTTGACTCCTGTGAGGGAGCTCGAAATCAGGAAAGAGCAGAAAAATGAGCAAACGAAAGACATCATTAAACTCATCATGTTAAGCGAAAGGTAAGAGAAAGGGGTTTGTTTTGCATAAAGTTCAATATTGTGCATTGTCTTGAAACAAAGTATCTGTATCAGATTGTTTGAGATTGTCTAAATAGAGAGGGAGATTGTAATTGATCCATCTAAACAAATTGTGATTAGATTTGTGATTTTGTGCTATATAAATAAAATCAACTTAAATTAATACTTAAATCCCCCTTTTTAAACAGTGGCCATATTTCCTTCACTCTATCATCACTGAAAAGTTGTACCTATTAACCTTTTTGTCCTACCAAAGTCCCTGTGATTCTGTTTGAGGAAAGTGTGTGAATCAGAGTGTTACTGATTGTAATGTTACTGTCCCTCATTAACCTCCTACCAGCTTTTCCATAGCACACGACCCTTCAGATCTTTCCCTGGGCCCACACTAGTTCACTCTGACTTTGGGCAGCAGCAGATATACTTATAGGGCAACCAGCGCCGCCGCTACATAACACACGCTGTCATAGGGCACCAAGTGCCAGAGGGGGCACTAAACAGCACCTACGTAAAGTTGGAAAATTATTCACATATTCAAACTTACTGGATCAATAACTCATAAGCGAAACGTTGTTAGAACACAAACAACGCCTCTTTCCTCCTGTAGTAAGGTGGACGAGCCACAACCTAATTTTCACCCCTAAAGCAATTACGCTTAGGGCACCGAAATGGCCAGCGGCAGCCCTGAGGGCAACATTTTGGGTCACCCTGATTAGCAAATGTGCCATGTGGAAAGGGTTTATCACTTCAGAGACATTATGGCCGGGAATCATTAAAATATTATTTCACACGTTGGAAGATTTGTCTAAAAATGTATGCTTCCTGCATTCACACAGAGAACAGCGATTACAGCCCTTCCCAACTGTCCGCTTTAAACATAGTGATTACTCGCCGTACTGCAACACAAAATAGCTACGAATGCAGCATCAGCAAAAAGTTTGGCATCGGTCAACTTTCCCTCGCTGATAAATAAAGAAATGAGGGAAGCAGCTTGGCCAACACCAGTTGGTTATTAGTGGAGACACACAGGCATTGGCTTCTCTCAGCAGTTTTTCTTTTTCTTTTTTTTCTTTTTTTTTGTATGACTGCAAACTCACTGAGGATTGCCACATAGTGCAAACCAAGTGGCTGCCTGGGAGGGTATCTCCAATTAGTACAAAAAGTATAGAATGTGGTATGTGGCAGATATAAATTATTTTCTAATGATTTTTTTTTCTTTTGCCTTTGATCATTTATATACATATGACATTGCATTGCACTCACAGCTGATTCACATATTACCTCATAAAACATGATTGGTGTTAGTGTTACATGATATTTTGAATCATTAAATTTTGCTTTCCTTTCTTTGATCTTGATAATCTTAATGACACATTGGCTCGTCCTGAGGAAAGCAACTTATGACAAAGTTAATCCAGACATCACATTTTCTAACCTTCCAATTTCCTCCTGTTGACAGGGTCTGAGCCCGTGGAGCAAATGATTTGAGAGTGAAATTATTAAACCTCATTCGTCATTTTTTAGAATAAGGTCTCAGGGATTGAGCTACAAACACATGTGAAAATGTGTTGCTTTAACATCAGACATTCTAGTATTTAGTATTCATGTACTGTCTGTGATTGCTGTCAACCTCCTGTGGGGTTACGACAGCATTTTATATATCTGTAATAGTCGTGATCTAGTGAATCCATGTAAAATGTGTATTTGTAAAAGACTGGATCAACTTTGAGGGAAAATGATTCTAAGTGGCATTAATAATTATCATGGTGGAAATGAAAACCAGACAGACAAAACTCAAAGTTGCTTGTTACAAAAAAGTCCACCATCTGCCTAAATTAATATATTTTTCAGTGGTCAGTGACATCATTTTAAGGCAGAATAAGAAGAATCTTAATAAAACAACAGGGTTCCTGTGGTGCATGCACTTTTGAAGAAAATTCATAATGTAACTGCCTAACTCAACATCAATCTCAACTACAGCAATCGTATGGCAGTTGACTCTGCTGGCTCAAAATGTGCCACTCAGCAGTTCAGAAAACACCTTGTACCAGTAATTAGAGACTAATGGGATGACTTGGACCCTCAGAATTGAAACCGCATGCTCAGTCATTCAGACTGTGGTAGTTTTCTCTAGTTTTCATAAAATATATTTTCTATTCACTGTTAGAACCTCCTGGTTATATGTTTTAAGACATTAGGATTGTTGAATATTTGGTTTTAGCTGTCACACCCTTTAAGAGAAAACTCCCTTTAATTATTTACAAAACCATTACCCATTACCATGTATCTTAAAAATGTCTCGGGCAAAGATTGGGGATTTTCCTCAAAGAATATTGATTTAATTACACCCCAGATATACAGTAATCATGCAAATGCATCATTACATTTTCATAGTCATGAATTTGATGTTTAGGTCTGGGATATATTTTCCCTAAAAGTCCCTTTTTTGTGTTTCTAACATTCTCACACTAAATCACATAAACATCCAAATGTGGGCTTTGTTGTTGTTTGTTGATTTTATATTGGTTCCGCCCAACTCCTCCTAGCAACACAACTGAGTATTAAAAGCTAAAAGTGGAACCATAAACATATGGCACTGGTTTCCGAGTGCGACACAACCAACATTTTAAAACTTTGTTTTTTTTCTTAGAAAAAGGCCACTTCACAGCTCTAAATCTAATCCAGCTAACATGTGGCCAAGAATGTGTCTTGGGGCCGAGTTATGTGTAATGACACACATGTGTGAAAAGGGCAAATCTAACCATGGGGAGTTAAATGAGCAAGCTTTAGGTGGCTTGACCTTTGAACCAAACCAAAGGCTGGTGTGAGGGAGCCACCTCTAATGAAGGGCTTCAGAGTGGAAACCGCTGTACCTCCTGTCATTTACAGAAATCACTCTTAAAATGAAAAACTGTCCAACGAGAAAATTCTTTTTAAGCCTTTATTTACTCAAAGGAAGTCTGCTGAACACACATGCTGGGATTTTTAACACTTAACACTCACATTGACACTTGAGAGCTGCCCATTCTTCTTCTGGTGGCCATTAAGCAACTCCGCTGAAGCAGGTGGGGGTAAAAAGAACTTCGCTAAAGGTGGGGTTGTTGGAAGTCACATTCAATTACTTTGTAACCAGCAAAAGCCAAAGACTATCATTTAATCTCTATTTTGATCCCATATCATCATAGGATCACTTCACTCTATTATCTTATCTATTCTTGATGCGTCTTTACACCAACGCCAATCATTTTAACTGGAAACTGGAATTCACTTGATAGATGGTTGAATTCCTATATAGGATTAATTCTGAAGCCAAAGGATCACATGTCAGGTAGATGGATGCATGAGTGGAAACACACATCACATGGTAAATAGATGGGTGCACTGTGGGAAGCAGTAACTGACCGCAGGCCTAAGTGAAAAGCCAAGTGAGAGGTTGGGTGAGTGATGGATGGATGGATGAATGGATGGATGCTGTGTTACATGGGTTTAAGTACACGGGAAAGTGTCAAACTGAGTAAATGGTTGAATAACTGAACAGATTTATGAATGGACGAGCTGACTTAATGTGTCAATTGGGGCTGTTTTTGGAAGAATGGGCTGGATGAATGAATATAGAGACGAACAGATGAGTGAACTTCAGTGGCATCCAAGTAAACAGTTGAAACATTGGACGAATGAGTCATTGATTGTAATTTCTCTTTCTCTGGAAAAAAGAAACAAAGAGTGAGACACAATCCAACCATGTCTGAAGTTCCAAAAAATCAGTTTTGTTATGTCAGTCCCTGTTGTGAAAAGAAAAGTGAGATGGGGTTAAAGCCGTCGTCTTTACCTACATTAATTGACATGCATGCAGGATGCAAACAAGATGCGTCTGTGCTGTCACACTTAAAAATGTATGTAAGGACAATGTAACAATAAAGGGTTAGTTCACAGAAGTAAATGGAATTCGTTTGTTTACTAAAACATTTTTTTAAAATCACATTGAATACATGGCATTGTCCTCTGGGAACACTATTCCGGGTAATGCACAAATGAGGGAAATACTTAAGAAAACGAAAATGATTTTGAAACTGTTCACAGTGGAAAAAAGCACACAATTGGTCAACTCTTGTCTTATAAAACTGTGAATTATAAAAGATCAACCAAAAGTGACAGTAACATACTAGTTTCTGTAGCTTAGATGGACAGTGCATGGACTTACATTCATTCATGGAGCTCAACATTAACTCCTACTTGCCCTACCCTAACACTAAACCTTAAGCCTAAAGGTTTATGGTTTAGCTTGTGGGGACCAGTTTGTCTTTTTTGGGGATAGTCCCCGCAATTTGAACAGGTATATATATGCCGTGATTAACAGCTGCATATGTGATCATGAATATTAAGGACATACACACAGTTTACAGTATAATCCATCATCTCATTGTCCTCTGAGTCAGCAAGTTCAGGAAAAGGGCTATAGGACACTGGTGCTTCTGAGTGCCAGCATGCTTACAGTGTTTGTGTGTGCATGTGTGTGTATGTAACTGTTAAAGGTGCCAGATGATGGTTTTGTCATTGTTGACATTGTCCTTTTTTTTTATTTTTGGCCAGCTATAAACTCCCACACGTTCACTCTACAGAAAGGTTGCTGGAATTAGAGGTAAACATTGCCTCTCATTTCATTTAATTAACATTTTATAAACTTTTATACACAACCTTTTGATGAAATCATTGATGTGGAATAACAACCATTAGGTGACTTTTTTTTTTTTTCCCCCCAAAATGACATATTTCCAATTGAAAAGTATTGTTCTGCCATCTGCTTGCTACCGGAGAAGTTTCTGAACTCTGAGGACCTGTGTAATTAAAGTGAGTAAAAGGCTTTCAGAGCCTGTCACATAGATATTTAAAGCTGCTATAATCAATATTTTTTATATTAACAGTGGATCACATGACTACTTGTTTGTGGAAGGTGTTGCTCATAGTGACAAATCCACAGAGAAATCCTGCAACTTAACTGTTTTGGTTCATTCTCATCATTCTCATCCGTGCCAACAATAGTGACGTGCCCAAATGAACATTGAAATATGTTTCTCTTGCTCAATCATTATAATCATTCCTTCTGTTCATACTGGCCATCAGAAGATCCCTTCTGCCCCCATCACTTACAATGTCAGTGATGTGGGCAAAAATCCACAAGCCTCATTCTTTGCAAAAGTGTATTTAAAAGTTTATCTGAGGCTAATATGAAGTTTCAGACATTGAAATGAGCCAAATCAAGTAGATATCTTTCAATGTTACAGTCTTTTTAGTGCCAAAGTCCCTCTTTTTGTTAGTATACCTTCACTGCAGCTCAACAGGGAAACACTGTCCGTGGAAACACAAAGAGGAAATTTGATGCTAAAAAGACTGTAAATGTGGCAGATATCCACTTGATATGACTAACTCAGACTGCTGAAGCCTCATGTAAGCTTCACATAAACTTTTAAATGCATTTTTGCAGAAAATAAGTGTGTGGACACACTGTGGATTTTGGCCCCCATCACTTACATTGAAAGCACATTTGAAGGGGATCTTTTTAATAGCCAATATGAACAGGAGGAATGATTACAGCAAGGAAAACCTCTTTCAGTGTTCATATGGGCACCTGACTGTTGTTTTAAGACAGACTTGAAGAACTTTGAATCTATCCTTAAAGGCACAGTGGCTTCACAAATTTCACTATGAGTAAAATTATGTAAGTCAATATTTTGAAAAAGAAAGGCCTTACCCAATTTATTTTTTTTAACAATTGTGGGACCTTTAAACGGTTGAACTCACATAATCAATCACAGCAATTTGAGTAAAACGTACCCCTTTACAGACCTTATAATTAAAGACAATAGATCTACTGAGAAACAGCTAAGACAGAGAGAAATCCATTTTGTATCTGTTATGTACACACTCATTTGTTTTACCCAATTTAACCCCAAAATATGTTTTGTCTCATCAGAATTTCATATAGCTGTAAAATTATGAAATTACTACAACATGTCTAAACCAAAGCACGCAGGCTCTTCTGTCCTGAATAACTTAAAGCAACAGTGAGGACAGATGGAGTGCCTCACCACCACTTGTGTTTCCCCAGACTTTTATCTGTCTCTCCTCTATAATGTATGGTCAAATTATTATTTAAACAATCTGTAAATACATGCTAAACTGATTAAGTCTCAAAATAAAGATAAAAACAAAAGACAAAGCATCTTGTAACACATGATGTTTCCTATAATTACTGTTAGAGGTGATGTTGGAGGGTGTTTCGGAGTTCAGTGTGTTCCCATTACAACACAATGACATGATGACACTCAAAAGTGTCCCTGCAATGATGTGAGTGACGTTTGTGTGTGTCTTTGGGGCGTGTTCCTGTCTGTTATGAAATTTACAGTGAACAAGATGGCCATGAAAGTTGGAACAAGATATGTTAGCACCCTGGATAGTAGTTGAAATGTATTTCACTTGCAGGGATAGTGTTTCAAGGACAGTCAAGGCAGTTGTGTCAGTTGTTCAAACTGATGACTGAGGTCTGTGCATGTGTGTGAGAGAGACAAGTAATGACTCAACTATTTTATAATACTCCTGTTCTTTCACCTGGAACAAAATGATGAAAGAGATTCTTTTTTTTCTCAGAATTCCTCACAAAATAAACAACCAGAAAAAGAGAGAGATTCATGAAGAGATGAAGACAGGGAGACAGAGGGAGAAAAGGGGAAAAAAAGAATGATGCTTAACATGAGATGTAAAGATAGGGCATGGGAAGAGTGTGAGAAAGATTTTGTTTATAATAGAGTGGGAGTAGATTAAGTAAAAGACAGTTATTAAGGGCACTTGTGGGAGTTTAACACAGTGGGTAAAATCTCCTCATCAATACAAAACTACAATCCCTCTTATCTCTTTGCCTTTTCCTCTTCACTTTGTCGATCAAGGACAAATTGATCCTGAAAAAATGATCCAACTCTGTTGACTTGAAAGGATAATTCACATTATTTCCAACTTGAGTTTCATTGTTCTTGGATTTATCATCACAACCATTGATCATTTGTAAACAACATTTTGGAAATCAGACTTCACAGTAAGCATGTCTATTTCAAAGAGAGTGGTATCCTTGCTCAGAACAAAATCTAAAAATCCCCAGAAAATGATAAAGTGAGGTAATACTCACACAACACACTACACACACTCAGTGCCCACCTGCCCACATCAAATTGCCCATAATCCATTGTTTGAAACATGTATATTACCCTACGGCAGTATGCTAATTGAATAAAAACTGAAAAACAAATGCATACATTTTCAATTGCTATAATGAAAAGGGTATGACGAACACTAGAGGTTCAGACAAAAACGAGATAGATCTACCAAAGAAACTGACTGAACAATCAACAGAAAAAAAAACATGTTGACAGAATAACACATTCTTACAATTAACACATTAACCCCCAATTTCAAAAACTGTTCAAAACACATCTTGGAATATTTTCAGTACAGCGCTCCTTGATTAATTCAAAATCTCGTCATGTGTGCTTGACAAAAGATTCACCCCCGGTGCCTCCCAGGCACAGCTTTATACAAGATACATCCAAGAAAGGACAAACGCTCACACTCTGCTCCATGTGGTTTTACTACTAAATGCATTCAATCATCTCACAGCAGGGTAGCTGATCAAGATCAAAGGGGTCATCTGCTCCAATCCCTTAAATGTGGTCTCCTTGTTGATGTGCCCATGTGGAAAAGCATATGTGAGTAAAATGCAACCTACTTAAAACACAGGAAATGTCAAAAAAACAGAAGCTACATCCACTAATTTTATGTTTTGAATTCATTGATGTGATAATTCCCATCAAGGAACACATTATGTCAAGCTTTAATGTGAAAATAAATCAAATGAACAATTGCAATGTGCCATGAACATAACTTATAATTGCATCGAATATTTGTCCTTCCTTTTGGCGCATTGGGTCTACTGTAGGGATTGCAAGCAGATCAAAAGAGATCAAAAGAATCTTGAGAGGTGAACTGCAGCCTGCTCTGTCTCAGACGTGCACACACGGTCAGGAGTCAGGACAGAGTCTTTCTGTCTTGTAGCTTTTCTGTTTTGAAATGATTGCTTTTGTTTTTTAAGACTCCTTCACAAGGGCTGAAGGGACAAATGCCGCCTTTGTAAATTTAAATGAAGCATTGGAATCCTGATCCATAGCTACAACATCCAAAACATTCACTCCTGCTGTTACGCATCATCCTAAAAACATGTCACAGTGTTTATTATAATAAGATTTTAGATTAAAAGTCTAAATAAATCTATTCTAATGTGCAGATTAATGTCCTTTAATTCAGTTTCATTTTGATTTGCTCTATCTTATTTATCCATGTTATATAAACACCTATGACTGATCTGGTACTTTTAGACTCAGTGTAGGCAGCGAGCAAAAGATCTCCTCTCCCTTCTTCTTTCCTATGACAAAACACTACCACCAGCCCTCAAATAGTCAGTCCACCTCCGTATCTTCCTCCTCCTCTGAAGGGGCAGCTAAGGTTTTCGGATCTCATCATCTCTCTTTCTTATTTCTGCTTCACCGTTTCATTCTTTCTCTTTTCTGTCATGTAAACTACAACCAGTCTTTCTTGTTTCCCTCTTTGTATCCTCCCCTCATTACATTTCTTTCTCTTTGTACTTCATTCTTCCTTGCAATCTCTCCCTCTGCACCTCTCTCTCTGGAGGCTTTCTTATTAAAGCTACAACGGGCAATTCTTCAATATAAAAAGTGAGTGTCCAGTTCCCTTGTTACTGAGACCTTGTCTGGTGACCCTATTTCACCAATTAAAATTCATAGCTGATGTTTGAAATAATAGGCTTACCAGCGATTCACCAGGAAGCACATTTTACATAATTTCTCTAATTGATTCATGTAAATTTAAACAAATTAATAATCAATCATTGTTAAGGTACATTTCATTATAGGGCACCAAAAAAGCACGAGTACTTTAAGTGGCAATTATTAGCCTATTAGTAGCCTATTTGTCCTGATACCAGGTTTCAAAAATGGGTTTTCAATGGGAGTCATCAATTATAGACTCAAAGACAATCCGGGAAACTTGAGATACCTGCTGCATGCATGAGTTGTTTCTGTTCTGCCTTTAGAAGCTATACATCATAGCCACACATATGATATACAATGATATACAAAGTAAACGGTTCACTATAATGTTGGCTCATGGTAAAGAAAAACAAGCTGTTAGATGAATTAAAGTACTGGACAAATTGAAATTTTGACCTGATGATGGGTCAAAATTTCAGGGGATCACCAAAGTTCACAAAAGACCAGCAATGTCTGCACCAGATTACATGGTAATCCATTTGAGACATTTCACTCTGAACCACAGATGTCAGCCTCTGGCACCAGAGAAAAAGTCAGGGAATCACCAAAGTCTTGTATCACAATTTGTGTCACTTCATCTTGTGGATGTTGAGATATTTAACTGGATAAGTGAAAATTTTGACCTGGTGGTGGTGCTAGATGAAAGGTCAAGGGATCCATCATTTGGGCAGTAAGGGCATCTGCATCAAATTTCATTGCACATAGTTGTTGAGATATTTCAGTCTGGATCAAAGTGGTGGACAGACCTACCTACTGACCCACCGCCATTACCACCCCTATGCTCAGGCAGATCAGAAAATGTCCATGTAAATTATTTTTGTAAGTTATTTGTAACAATATTAGAAGATGCTGACAAACTGTCAGTGCCAATAGGGGTGGCAGATCAAAAACTTGCTCAAATAGTACGTTATGGTATGTGTAGGTTGGAGCTTGAATCTGTTTAAACAAATGGAATAATAGGACCTAACCGCCAGCTGAACCCTGCAGCTCAACAAAAGAGTATCATACCAAATTTGCAAAGTTATCCATGGAAAAATCTGCAGCACAAAAACATGACTGGGAATTAAACCAAGTTCAAAACTCATACTCAATCACTAGTGAATGTACTTTTTGGAAAGGAGTGCAAACTTTTACTCTGCACTCAACAGCCAATTAAGTGGCAGTGATCTAGCCAGAGCAGGTGGTGCTCAGCAGGAGTCAGGAGAGAAGAGAGCCAGGCTGAGTTTAACCACACTATAATATTGGTATGTGGTTTTAAAAATAACCAAACACACACACATAAAAGAAAAAGATACAGTAGTAAAGACAGTCAAGAAAATCTGTTCAGGGGCATGAGAATGCTTACAAACAACTCTTACATGTAGTTTCTTTCAAAAGTTAAGTGTTTTGTTTAGAGAGCGCTGGCATTTCCTGCTTTTCCACTCAATAAGGAATTAGGGAAATCATTTTAATTTGTCTTTCTTCTTTTTGGGTCACACTGGAGATAGAACTTTAAGGAGGATTTCAAAAAGCCACGTCTCTCCTCTCAAACCTTTCAGAATATATAAACTCCAAGTCAAGAGTCAGAGAGAGAGAAAAAAAAACTCCTAATGTCTCAGGAGAGGACAGAAGAAGAGTTCATTCAAACACTTATAAACATCCCTAATAACAAGCCTTTATACTTTCATGAAAGATAAAAAAGAGGCAACAATTGTGTCAACTAGACAGGGTAAAGCTGTATTTAGATTAATATTTAATGGTGACAGACAAAGAGAATAAAATGTACAGTGTATTTTACCTACCTGTTAAGGAATTTGCTCAGTTTTTAGGCTTCTTAGTGTCTGGCAAGATAAATTACGTATACCTCAAGTATATTCAAATAAATTTTTCATCATGACAGGATCTTTTTTGTTAAATGATGTAAGTATTCCCTGAAAAAGGATCCTGCAAAGAAGTAAACACTTTGTTCCGACAGTCAGACAGTTTTTTTCTGCCTTTGCAGCACTTGTGATCTGCAGGAATTTATAAGAGCTAAACTAAATCCTGTAAGAAAACATTTTCAAAAGAACATTCATTTGACTGATGTACATCCAGACAGACAAGTTAATGCAAATGACACTTCAAATCAGACAATAACAATATGGATGTCTCTACATTTGCTGTTTAGAAAAAAAAAATCTAAATGGTTTTGTGGTTTTATTTGTCTGGGAGGCTCTTGAAGGTTTCAGCTATTCCGAGACATATTTTATGTAATATTAGTGGATTACAGCTGAAAATATGTGGCACATTTTGTCCTAACAGGCTCATCCCTTCTCAGTGCCTCTGAAGCTGTCCCCCCTCCTTAAAACCACTCTGAATTATGTTATAAGAACTTGAGGGAAGAAGTATCTAGAGGAGGGGTTTTTTTGTACAAAAAGCTTATGGAAGCTTATTAGCCCAATGAAAACATTTAGTTTCCAAAGCAAATGTAGGCAGACCATCTCCTGGAGTATGTTATCCTGGAAGCTCAGAGCAGGGAAAGGCAAATAATCAAGATTGAAGCATTGTAACACGACTCAAGTTTCAAATCCATGCAGACATAAGCTTGGTTTGCACAGGATGTGCCATCATTTCTGCAAAACAGGTGCACAGTGTATTTGTGAGGAAGAGGAGGAGAAGGTCAAGAGGGAATCCAGGCAAAACAGAGAGTGAGAAGAAACAGGAAGCAAAGACGGAAGAGGTGAAGGAAGGAAAGAAACAAGGAAAGAGTGCATACTCCCTTATGGTCCATGCTGAGTTTCTTTATTTACATTTCAGACGTTTGGTCAGATCCCACATCAGTGCAATCCACCATCCTGCATTCTGTCTTTGAAAAAGTATGGAAGTATGCAGAGGTCTCAATGGGTTTTAACTTTCAGCTGGGAGGAAGCCAGCCATTAATGATACAGTTTACAGTGATCCCAGAGCCAAATGTTTTTGTCTCTGCCATCTTTTATGTCTCTCTCTGTCTTTCTCTGCCACTTTCTCCTTCTGTCTTTATCTACTTGTCTCCTGTCACACCAACTTCTCTGTTAGTGTTTCTATGTTTCCATCCACCTTTATAACTACCTTTCCCCCAGATTTTTCTCTGCTCCTCTCCTTCCTGCTCTTTCAGATCTTTCTGGTTGCCTCACTCTCTCCACTTCTTCCTCCTTCTGCTCTTGTTCTTCCTGCATCCCCTCCTCCTCCTCACTCACAGTGGTGCAATTGTTCAATATGTATCCACTTTATAATTTCATCAAGCAGTGACCCGTGCATGAACATCCCATAGATGATGTGCTCTGTGTTTCAGTTAGATTTTTGGAGTGGATTTGTATAGGAAAAGGGGAAGTTGGTATGAGTTGATCTTGGCAAAAGCTATGAAAGTGTCCTTGCACAGACAGCAATGGTACTCAAATACAAACACACAGTCTAATTTGTTCTAATTTTGCAGCTTTTTTACTGCATTTTATTTCCCCCAAATGTGAGCTAAGCTTACTACAACTCAGTTTGATCCCCGGACTTGCGTAATAGAAGAGCAGCAACCTTATTACTACCTCTTAGGCTTCCTGACTTCAATTTTGAACTGTGTGACCTCCTCTTTTCGCACATACAGACTGAGGGCTTTTTTTTTTAAAGATATATTTTGGGGGCATTTTTGCTTTAAATGGATAGCTGATAGTAGGTAAGCAAACAGGAAACAAGGGAAGAGAGAGGGGCAAGACATGCAATGCAGGTCCCTAGCCGGAGTCAAACTAGCAACATTGCGGTTGCATGGCATGCTCAGTAAGCACTCAGCTACCACAGCACAACTGAGGGCATTTTCAAACCTGTGTTGTTTTGTCCTGTTGAATTGGACTTGTTTGTTTATCCCCTTGGTATGATTCTTAGACAGATCTGAACACAGCATCGTACTTATCTACAGACCAAAACAACTGAACCGAGACCCTTCAGTTGAAATGGTGTCTGTTGGATCACACTGAATTCTGGAGCAGTTCTTTTTTCTTAAGAACATGAACTGACCTTGAGCTGACCCAACAATCAATAATTGCTAGTAGCTAGCGGTCTTACCTAGACAGCAAATTTATGCAGATAGGACCTTCTTCAGGACCTTCTTCCTGTTTTTTGGTTCTCGCTCCAACCCAGATACATGTACCCTATGAGAGGTGTGAACATTATCATGCAGCTTTTAGTGATGTATTGTGGCTCACTTGAGTTAACTGGATCCAGGTGAAAATGCAACAAGATTAGCAACTCATACTCTAATTTGAACAAGATCAAACAAACTGTTAGTTTAAAAATGCCCTTAGAGAATGGAGAAGTGACAGGATGGCAGTCATTGTGAAATGCTACCTGCTGAGTCTCAAAGACTCAAAACAGTTATGGCTCACCTTAGCATGACTCAGAAAAACCCGTTAGCCGAGAAAGTTTAAACCACCAGTGCTTGTTTTGATTTATGACAACAAAGGACCAGGAAAAACTCAAGTACACATACAGGACTGCAATCTTATATAATTTCAACAGCACATATTGGAAGGTAAATATAGTCTACAGCAAAGCAGAGCTAGTGTGTACATAAGTTAAAAACCATCAGGAAAGGAACTACAGTAAGTTTGAACAGGGTGTTCCTCAAGAAGAGAACATTGCTCTCAGTAAAACTACCTTAAAGGTTAAAAAAAAGAAAGATCAGCAATTAAGCAATCCCAGCTGCTTTCTGTTTTTTTGCCCATGTTTCTGTCCCTCGCTTTGACAGCTTTCTGAAGGTACAGTAACATGTTGGCAATGCAGGTCTTGGCAACAATGCTGCTACACAGACAGATAGAATAATGTTAACACCATCTGTAGACTACAGCGAGTTATCATGGGTTGTTCCTGATAAGCCCAGTCCATATGGGAAAGGACACGCTACAGTTTATTTATCTCTTTCTTAATTTCCAACATGCTGTATTGCATCAAGCCTTCTCTTGCACTGGGTAAGCTGGTGGGTGGAGTTGGAGTTGAGCATCTTCATCTATCTATAACGTTACATACAAAAAGCACTCAGCAATTCTATGAATTATAGACAAAACTTTTATGCTAAATCACTACTATCATTTAGTATTAGTAAATTAGTGAATTACACAGATATTTGTTGGTCTGGCTCTGTCTACATCTCTCTGGACAACTGAGGCAGACAGATATAGAGAATTTAAAGTGTATCAGTGTGGGAAATACAGATGCACAGTCAGTGAAATTGCTGTCAGATGACCTCCAAGCTGCTTGTTCACACAGTCCCTTGGATCTTTCTCTCTCTCACACACACGCACACACAAACACAGCAACTTTTTTGTTACTTTGGAGGACATTGTGTTGACTTGAATCAGTTACTTGGAGGTTAACCCTCACTATTCCTTTAACGACTACATACATACCTACTCCTAAGCCTACGCTTATTCAACATCAATCAATTGTGATTGCGTAAAGTTTCTGTATTACTGACACGGAAGAAATTGTGCCTTTCTCCTCCTCCTCCATTTTCCATCCTCTCTACCATCTTTCATGTTGTCACATTCACCTCCCAGATCCTGTTTAGGTCCTCCTGTCCCCGGATCATGCTGCCTTCTTCATCTTCGTCCTTCTGTTCGCCTCCTCCTCCATGGTGCTCTGATTTGCCTGCTTTTTCCCTCCTTTCCCTAGCCTTCTTCTCTACCCCCCCTCTTTGCCTCCCCTCTCCTCCTATTTTGTGGTCAGGAAAACTGAAGAAAACCATTGCGTTACGGAAACCGCTGCCAAATAAAAAAAAAAAAAAACAACTTGTTACCCTTAGAGTTTAAGCCCCTGCCAAATAAAAGCCCCTGCTCACAGGCCTGTAGGCAGTAAAATGCGGTAACAGAAACCCAGGTTTGTAAATTACATCTTGATTGAAGGCTTGCTGAGATGGGATGTGACGTATGCACATGCACACACTTACACACACTTTTAATGTCTGTGTCCATTCTTATTTTTCAAGCTATGTTTTAGATTTTCTCTCTTTCTCCTGCTTGACTTCTTTCATAGCTTCCTTCTGCTACCGTTCATTCTGCTCCTATAGTCAGTCTTCTCTGATGTTGTCCTGCCTTTTACCCTCCTGTATCCCCATTTATACATTTCTTTCTTTACATTATCTCTGTCTAGAAATCCAGGTTTCTTTAAAGCTAGATCACACAAGGGATTTGCCAACTGTAAACCAGACTGGACCATCTTGACCATCAGGTCACTTCAGGATGGGGAAGAGGGAGGACAACTGGTCAGAATATTTTCTATTTGTCAAGCGAAAAGACGTCCAAAAAAAAAGTTGGCCTCTAGTTTTACTCTGATGATCTTGTTTTCAAGATGTCAGGCCATACCATCTACCACAAAATCCAAATCATTTGTCACCAAGACTAAAATCTAACTGTCAACAGCAAATTGGAAAGGAAAGAGATAAAATACCACAAAGAATTATAACAGCTTCTATTCATATTTAACTAACATGCTTTATGACACTGTAAGTACGCATTTGTTTTACAGGGCTACATTTTATATTTGTATTTTATCTGAAAAGCATCCACTGAAAACTGATCTAATCAGCCAACCTCAGGAAATGGTTTAGATGATGACATTACTCACAGCCTGACAAACAATTTAAATTAGGCATCGAGATACAAAATGAAGAATAAATGACATATTATTTGCCTTAAACTTATTCAAAAACCAAAAGCAATGCTCTAAATTTACTCAAAAAAAAAAAGAAAAACTGCCACCATGTATTTCTGGTTTGAAGATTAGAAAGATCAAAGACAATCCAGGACATGGCATTTTCATCCAATCAGGTGCATGAAAGGTTTATATTATGTTCCAGCAAAGTAGAGCACATGTCAATCATTTATTATACAGTCTGTTTAAATTAGACCTTTCCCATGAATGCCTGTTGAGCTTTGCCAAACCACAATGAGTATTCGTGGGCTCTCTTTGAAAGGAAAAAAAGGAGATGTGTTCCCCAGGACTCTAAGGCAATTGAGAGTACTGTACAGGACTGAAAGGTTTTGCTTGAGCGTGACATGGCCCAATTCATTCCAGCCCGACTCTGACAGCTAACAACATTTTTCAGCCCGAACCTGCTGACAATAGCGCCAATATTTTTACATTAGAAAAACAGCAGGGTAGACCTGTTATGCTGTTGAATGTTCATCTCCTCTCAGGTTTGAACTTGTAAGACACACATTGGCCAATATTTTAATGTCAAAACTATAAACTAGATGTCATCCCTGAATCCAACCCACAGTTTTCACATATAAATATGCTCAAACTCGGTCAGATTGTAACCATGATGTTGTGGGTTTAAAAATAAATGCAAATGTGTTAAATTACAATACTGTTTTATATTCATGTGTGTGATGCCCTTTCTCAGCTTTGTTGCCAAATATGAGCACTTCTCTAGCAGTAAATTGGATATTTACTTAATTCCACAAATTTAGCCTTTACAATTATTTCTCTCTTTGTCTTTGCCTTTCTGTCTTTCTTCACTGTCTCTCAGGCACACAAGGGTGGGGACAGCATATATTGAGGGAAAAAAAAAACAGGTGAGAAACAATCTTGTGAAAATATGGTCACTGTTTCTAATCCCTCAAGTGACTGGAGAATCTGGGAATAAGGGGAGAGAAAGAGCTTTTTTTTTCCTCAATTTTACCAGTGAGCTGCTCTTGAGGGAAGTGCTTAATCCCTAACTGCTCCAAGTGGAGCCATTCAGAGCCAACAGTATAATACTGCGGTTGTACTCGGTAGCTCCCAGGTGTGAAAAGTGTGTAACTGAGTGATTGTGAAGGAGTTGCTGAAAAAGAGAGTAAGAACTCAGCTCATCTTCTCTGGGCAAAGAGAAGTAAAAAGGAAATGACATACACACCTTTCCCCCCCCCCCCGCCTTCTCTCACTTGCAAGTGTCAAGAGTCTCTTCTCACTTTACCTGAAGCCTTCTCTCTTTGCTGACACACACACACATGCACACTTTTCTCCTTCATTCATTCCTACTATGCCAACCATTCCAGTTTTTCCAGAGGCTGCCCTATTTCATCTTATATCATGTATCATCTCATTTTTCCGTGACAACAACTTTGCCACATTTGAATTAGAAAGCAGACTTGTTTCAGCAAACCAAGCGCTCCTAATTTCTCCCTAAATTGCAGCAACAATGACTAGGCCATTACACCAGTTGATGAGCTGTGCACAAGCAGAGGTGGCAGAAACAAAGAACACATCTAATGTGAGAGAGAGAGAGATGGAAGCGTAATATGGTGAGAGTAAATTTTTAGGGACAGCAAAAATGTGAAGAAAATAAGTCAAGGATGCCCCACTGGTGATGAAAAGATTAGCCTTTTAGATTAACTCTAGCTCATTTACATCTATCATATATCTAATGATAATGAACTAATAAAATAGAGAGAACGTATTATGCTTCTTATGGTTTTCTGTTATCTATATGCTGTTATGATGTCAGATACCTATGTTAAACATGGTTAAAGTTCCAAAACTTGAGGTTAATATATGTAGAAATGCTCCCTGCAGGTCAAAAGCCCAGGCTTCAGCCTGCTCCGAACACTGGATTGGATTTCAGCTAAAACATGTAGATGTACTTGAGAAGTTGACATTTCAAGTAAAGAATGAGAAAAAGAAGTGAAATCCTACTACTACTGTTTGTTTACGTAGCCTCCCGAGCCGTCGCTTGAGGCGCAGCTTCTGGAAGCTAACCAATCAGAATAAAGTGGGCTCCTGTCATCTAAAGAGACAGGAGCTAAAACGGCCTGTTTCAGACGGAGGCTGAACTGAGGGGCTGCGTAAAGGGTCAGTATGAGTTGAAAAAGGAGTTTTTTGATCTATAAACCATGCAAAGATATTCCAGTAGAGCCCCAGAATAAAAATAAAAAGGTGTCGACGTGCATAATATGTCCCCTTCAAATTAAATGTGTTCAAACATACTGACATTTACATGCACAAAATATTCCAGTTTTGGAAAGGACGATATTCCTATTAAGCTGTTTACATGGCTAATGAAAATGACTATTCCACTAATATTCCCATTTACATGCAGAGGGTTTTCAGGGTTTCCCTCTGTTCCAGTGGGAACGGCAATCACAAGATCTCTACAGGCAGTGAAGTAAACCAGCGAGGTGAAAAACATTAGTGAACTGCTGCCTGATATTCATAAGTGATATTGATATGACTGCCTCAACAAATATAGATACAAATACAAATACTTGGCTCTCTGCACATCCCTTATACATACACAAGCGCACACACACACACACACATATACACACTCCTTTCATCACTCTTTTGGTTTCTTCACCCTAACCAAGGCCCCCTGTCTTTACATCCTGGTCGCTCTAACCAAAATATTGACGTCCATTAGTCAGATGCATGTCAAAGGAAGCCAAAGGATTAGATTCAGATGGCGGAGGGGAAGCCAGAGGGCTGCTAATGAAATCTGGACCACAGAACCGAGGCTGAGGCATCAGAGGGAGGGAAGTGTGGTGAGACGCACACATAACGCTCATGGGATTCAAGCGCACACACACACACACACACACACACAGAAAGAATCCATACGAACACACACACACACTTAAGAATTCATTCAGATGTGCACACAAAAGGGATCAGTATATGCACACGGACTCACACATGCATGCACACATTATGATAGTTTCCCAGAGACATACAGGGACAAATGCGTTAACACAGACACACACACACACACACACACACCCATTCACACGAGCAAAGTGAGGCAGAAGACCGCAAGGCTCTGTGGTGAGGTTAGGCTTCGTTTCATCTCTGGCTGAGGCCTAAATCTCCTCAGACAGGGGCCTCGCTTTGACACATTCCCCCAGCAGCAAAGCTCTCACCCTGGCATGTGTGAAGCTCTGAAGTTGTGGTTGACTCTGGGCTTTTTCTACATTTTACTATTTTTGTCCCATCCTTTTTATCCTCTTTTCTCTAATGAAAGGGCTCTTTTTTTTATTTATTTTTGCTTAAGTGTTTCATCTACATGTCTCTAGTGTATCTTCTAGTGTGTGGTTGTGAGGACCTGTATGCACTGTATGCATGTATCTGAACATGTGTCTCTTTATGGTGAGCAATGTATGTCTTAACATTTCTCCCTCTTATTGTTCTTCTGTCTTCTCTTAGTCTCTGATTCGTCCCCTAACACACAGCAGGATATTGAACTGTGGTGCTGGCTTAGAGAGCAGGCAAACTGATATTCATCTGGGATAAATATAGAAAACAGACCCCAAACTATGAAAGTTTATAAGAACAAGAAGGCTTTGAAGCAGATGGGCTTTGATTGTGACGGCTGATAGCATTGTGCTGTTGTGTTTTGTTCATGGCTTCATAATGTGGGTTCTCTCTTTTTTTTTTTTTTTTTTTTCTTGCGTCGTGCAGATGAAGTCATAAGATAAACCACCCTCTTGTGTAGTTTTGGTTAAATTGTTGACAATGTGTGCCATCAGTAATCACACTGCTTGGTCTAGTAAACACTTGAGACAAATTAACTTATGTGTTCCCAGACTTCAAGGGTCAGATCACCCAAATGAAAAGAGAAAAACGTCATGGGATTAAAACTGAATCAAAAAAAAAAGAAAACAGAAAAGTAATTTGAAGTTGGAAAACTAATTATTGAACAATTAAGGGATGTAAAAGATAACACAACTTTGTAAAATATATCCACACATCTCCATCCAACAATAAACTGCATTAAAAACAAGTGGCTCATTTAGATGAGATGGCCCATGGCCTGACAACTTTCACTGTTAATTTTATAGTGCATTAGGCTACACAATAATATCATACTGACAGAAAATAGCTGAAGCTGACCAGCACTGCTGAAATTACAAGGACAAACGTAACGAATGCAATAACTTAAGAATACTAGTGTGATGAATTTTAAGCACATCAATACCAAGACACATCTGTCTGCCCGTAGCTAACATTCTGGGTGTACAGTGTCTGCTTTTAAAGTAACAACATGAAGTCAAAAGCCCAAATGACTAATTTGTGTCCTCAAATTCAGTATATCTGTTGTATCTAGCCATGCAGATAGTTTGGGTCTCATTGCCCAAGTTTTGAGATACCTAACTGTCAAAAATGTTTGTGGGGGCTATTTCTTCAGGCACTGAAAACTGTTCACAATGAAGTCTAGGGACTTATCAGAATTACGGAGACAGTGTTTATGGAAAGACATGTTGTCTGATTCCTTTAAAGTAGATGTTTTTAGATGCTGTGTCCACTACAACTGAAATTCTATTCACCAACATTGTATCACAGTGGAGGCAGGATACCTCATAGATGGTTATCTCCAAATCTGGACAGATAAAACCCAAAATATTTGGAAAGCGAGGTAAGTGAAAAATACAGGAGTTGATAAAGAACAGACAGC
This sequence comes from Thunnus albacares, assembly GCF_914725855.1. Taxonomy (NCBI): domain Eukaryota; kingdom Metazoa; phylum Chordata; class Actinopteri; order Scombriformes; family Scombridae; genus Thunnus; species Thunnus albacares. Next base: position 21,292,508 of record NC_058123.1, on the reverse strand, counting down.
AAATCAATTACAGTATGGTTGTAATTCAGCTCTGATCCAGTGAATCTGGAATCAACTCTGCATATCAGAGTTTCTGTGTAAGCAAAATCCATATTTTAACAAAACACCAGCTTCATTATGCTGAGTGTTGAAAAGAAAGCTTATAAGAAAATGCATGTATTAACTGTTTATCAGATTAGTTATCAAGGCCAGATAATGAGATGAAAATGAAGTTTGCAGTGATTGCGTTGCTATCTAAAATATGCTAATGCAATCATCCTTATCCAATTACTTCATTTGTGAAATCAATGTACCCTTATTTATCCAACATTACACCGCTAATGGTAATTGCATATGCATTGAGCATTTTATATTCCAAGATGATTCCTGCTGCTATTGTACACAGTGCTGTATGTCCTCCTACTGCAACTCAGAGTGCTGACAATGTATAGTAGGCCAATATTTACCAAGCCCTCTTCCTGCTCTGTGTGTCTGGATGTTTTTTTTTTTTTTCATTCTAATTGGAATTTTAATTGCAATGAGGATTAAGACTGAGTGTTATGGATAATTGAAGCAGACAAACAGAGCATGTGGCAGACGACACACACTGCACTAATCTTGTTCGTTGTTTTGCTTCAACTTCAATGAGCTTGCTTCCTTTATGGAGACATATTCAGTATTTAGGAGCTAATATGAAGTTTTAATCTTTAGTGGTTTAGTGGTGGTAGGAATGGAGTTTGTGGAGAAGCTCCTCATTAGTTTGCTGATACAAAAAAGGACTGTTCTTCCCTCCTGAAACACAGCAATAATTAGGAGTGAAGAGGACATTGCGGAGAAATGGAAAAATAAATCAATAAAAGTGAATTGGAGTTCAGTGTTATACATGTTTCAAGTTTTAAGCAGTCATAGTTTGACTCTGCAAATCTGGATTTTGTTTAGGAGAAAAATGTTGAAATGTAACCCCTCATTTTGCATGGTACACTAGAACCAAATGCCCCACTTTCTCTCTTCTATTTTCTAAAAGGAGAATGTGCAATACCTGTGATTATAGTCTACTCAAACGAGTTTAAAGGAATACCCAGGCAGCATGATATATACTAATATCATAACCTGCTTAGACTACCACTGCAAAAGGTGAATGTCACGGCCATACATTGCAGGTTTCTTTTTTGCACAGGTAGGTGAAGTTGCCAAACATGTCAAGTCGACAACGATCTGCAAAAAGTGCAATGGATTTTTTTTTTTTTTTTTTACAACTAATCAATTAAATTCTATGTATTTACAAGGTATGTTTTATAGTTTAACAGTATTACAGAGATAATGGATAATTCTTGTGACTCCTGTAACTCACTGTACCATCTGTTGATGTAGACCTGAAATGAGGTAATGAAAAAGACATTCACTTGAATTACAATAGGTAATGGAGCTTAGCGATAGTTTCGATTGCATTCACTGCTTCATTCATGCTTGACCATCATTCATCTGCTGCTTGGACACCCGCTGACTTGGAGCATCCAATCATATGCATACAGGTGTACAGAGCAGCCATTATAACCTGACACTTCTTACATGCTATTCTGTCGACGTCTTCATGCCGGTGCCATGTGCCACTGCAGCTCCTTCCTCCATATGTGTTGAGCTTTTGGTATAATTGATTTTGCTAAGATGTAATGTTCATGTATGTGTTTGAGGGGGGATTACTGCAGTTCTCCCAGCAGGATCCCCATTGCTGCTCAGATTCTTTGACCCCTCCCTCAAAGAACAGAGCCTTTTCTGCCAAATCTAACTGTACAACCATTTGCTATTAATGGTCCATTCCTGCGGTAAAATAAGCCATATTTATGCTTTAACTTTCCCTGTGCTTCAGAGTTTTAGAGCTCAGATGGGAAGACGTTACAGAGCCAAGTCTAAATACTTTTAAGCCACATGTTGTGGCTCTCACCGGAGAGTTGAACTACCCATGATGATGTTAATCGTTTGACTGACTCACACAAAATAAGCATATTACATAAACACACCAGAAGAAACATTATGCAGCCAATTGGCTTCCACTTTACTGTCTAAAAAATGTTGTCACATCATCCATTCTTCCTGCGCTTGTCACGCTGATGGATAGGGGGTCAAGATCATCATGAATGAGTTGTTGATTTTGGTTCAATAAAGATACTTTCTCGGTAATTAAATGTGTCAGGACTGCTGAAGCTACAATACTTCATTATCACCATGAATTTAAGTGTATTTGGTGACATTGCAGAAAGGTCACTGCCTGAAAATGTTCCAAACTTATGGTGATGCTGTCCCATGACTTATTATTTAAAAGCCAGATATACAACAACAGTTAGATGACTCACCTGACATTATTCTATTAGTTAATAATGTCACTGCCTCTACCACAGCTGTGATATGTCTCTCAGGTTCTATAACCGCAGATTTCTAGAAAAAAAAACAACGACTGGGCGCCTGTGTCAGCCTTCTCTTTGATTGGCAGTAATCACCTTAGTCATCAAAAAGATTACTGTCGACAAAATGTTCTGTCAGGAATATTAGTCTGTTTGAGGTGCAATTAACCACAGCTTCAGCATTTCTGTCACTCAAATCAAGTATGCAAAAGATTCAGATTTCAGAGAAACAGAGCACACTTGCCCCAATTTTGCTTGTTTTTCCTCTCTCTGCCCTGTTGGTGCCTTCCTAATTTAAAAGACTCACAGCAGGGTGTCTGATATGCTGCCAGTGTCACATGAAGTGATTTTTTTTTTTTTTCATGTCTTACATGAGGATGTCACCTCACTGATAAGCCGATGACCGTGCTGTATTGCTGGCAGATTTGAAGCACTCTGTTGTGATGTATTCAACTGTCAGAGAAGAGACAACTCGATTGCATGTAAATCCTCTTGGTAATGGACCTGACTGAAGACATTTGGGTTGGAATCAAATCACGTTGGATGCAATGATGGTTTAAAAAAGAAGGCACATGGTGAGAGCAATCAAAAATGATCCTTAATCCGGTTAGTATTCAACAGACTGCTGATTAGACGGGTGTCTTGTCAGGAACATGGGCATCAGAAGAAACTTGTCAACGCTTATCAAAACAAAATGACAACCCTCAACGGGAGATGAAAAGGCATAAAACCCACATCTAAAATTACATCACCTTGGGGCAAATATTTATACATGACTAAAAGAAGGCTGCTTCATAAGCTCACTCCTATGCTTGGCTTTTTATGTAACTTGTGGACTGCTTGTCTGTTTAGTGTAAGATCTACATATTCCTATTTATTTAAAATACTCTGATGTGTGTGTGCTTTTGTACTTTTACCTTCTTCTATCTTTCTTTAGGACCACTTTGCATTTTAGACCTTGAGAGTGAGGACATTTTTGGAAAGAAAGCACCCTTGGCTAGTCTTTGCTTCCTCAAAAGGCTGTTTGAGGGTTAAGACTTGGTTTCAGGGTTAATGTTACAATTAGGTTTAGGGGAACAGGTTAAGGCCACTCACAAGAGTCCACACAAATACAACTACAAGCACTAGTGTACCAGTTTTGAGGTTAGGGTGAGGATAACCCTTATACCCTAATACACACATTATCAGGATTGATGTTCACATAGTCACACTGTTTAGATTCTCCGTCTGGCTACGAAAAAGCTGGTCCCCACAAGGCTAACCATATGTTTTAGGGTTAAGGCCTTGTTTTATAGTCAAAGTTACTACAAGGAACTTTTAACTGTTTATTAAACAGTCTCATGATGCCTCTATATGACCTACATAAGCAAACAAGACCATCAGCAATATTTGCTGTTCCTATATAGTTATTCTAAATGCCTGTCACCGGGTCAGATTCCCCACGAAATCAGATGAAACAATTTATGGCAAGCAGACAGAGTACATTACATGTAGCATTGTAGCATGAGGGAGTAGCTACAAAGACATTACTAGGACGAGGGGATAACGTTAAAAGTAAATTTAGACTGGTTGTCTGCTTCCTGACCCATTTTTTAAAAAATGAGAGGAAAAAAAGAGAGTGCGAGCAAGTTAGAGAGTGAATGAAGAGAGTGAGCGATGGCGTAGCAAGAACAAAGGAGTGAATCAGAGAAATTAAACGTTATTTTCTGATTGTTTCACAGCAGTTACATTCTAAAGCACAAATAAACACGCCCACATCTCTGCACAAACCTGTAGGATGGTGCTGCATTGCCAGATTTGGTATGAATGCAGCCTTACATGTAAGGTACTAAAACAAAGTTTACTTTCCTTCACCATCGTCATATTACAATTATTAATCTTACAGAGCCACAAACAGATACATTACTACATTGCTATGTGTCCTGCAAACAGCTGTGTTTAAAAAAGAAAAATAGTACGAATGCGTTAACACACACACACTCTCACACACATGCATAGTTCACTGACAGTGTCTTCCTAACATACTCCCTCGCTGTATGTTAGAGCACAAAAAATTGTGCAGATATACTATGCGCAATATTGCATCGCTGAGTCTGAGTGTGTGAAGTGTTTATAAATGCACCGGACAGAGCAGAGGGACAGACAGCTGCTGAGTGCCAGGAGAGAGCTGGGAGCAGAGCCGGAGCTTCGGGACGAATAACACCAGCGAGTCATACAGCATTCTGCTCTGATCCGGAGACGTTTACTGGTCGGAGGAGAGCTCAGAGTTTATTTTCTTAAACTTTGAGCAGCAACAGTGAGTAATGTGTCTGTGTGTTTCTGTTTCTGTGTGTCTGTTAGCATGTTTAGCAGAGCAGCAGCAACAGTGAGTGCTCAGTCCATCTCTGTGGCCACTGGCTAGGCGGGTTAGGGGGTTTATATGGGACGTCATCATACAGAAACCTTTTTTAGAAGGGCTTGGGAAAATGGCATTTTGACCCTAAATCATACGTACTTCAACCAAAATTTGAATTTTCAGATTGAAATACATATGGAACAGAACTGGGAAGCTACAGAATGAAATAAAAAACTCAACAAAAAAATAATAATAATAATGGACCCGCCCTTTAAAGGCGTCCAGTGTCCACAGATCTTAAGTCCGAAGGCAAGGAGTTCCCAAGTTTAAAAGCCAAAACCTCAAAGGTTCAGTCTCCTTTACTTTTCACCCTAAAGCAAGGTACAACCAACCAGCCCTGATGAGGAGACTTCAGTCATGATGTGAGGCTGTAGTAGCTCACTACTGCAGATAGATGCCTGACCGTACAGCACTCTGAAAGTGATCACATGAATCTCAAAGTTGACCCTAAATTTGATACAGAGCCAGAGTAAAGAAATCAAGATGATGAGATCCTTTTATTGTAAAGTGTCACAGTTATTTTGTTCACCTGCCAGCTCAGTTGTTTTCCTCCTCTTCTCCCTGGATCTTTAATGAGCACAGAGCCTGTAAGATATCAACCATTGGAATATGAGAACACAGAAAAACCTTTAGCGGGCTGGATTATCCTCTGACGCTTTTTACATTCTATGTTTTGACAATATTCTCATCAGATAAGACATGAAATGTTGCTGGGAAATTCATCCTGCTGCTTTGTCAGCAGGGAGCAACAGAAAGACCAACAGAGAGAGAAGAAGACAGAGTATGAGGAACAGAGAACGAGAGTCATAGAGAAAGTGAGGGAAATAATGATAAGGAGAGAGGAAGAAATTAATAAAGAGAGGGAGTGGGGGGGGGGGGGGGGGGGGGTAAAAAGACAGGGGTGGGAGGAAAAATTAGATTGCAAAAGAGAAAGGACCGAGCAAACAAAAAGAGTGAGGGACAGATTGAACTGGAAGTATTATTTGTCACTGAGTGAGTGATAGTCAAGAGCCACGTTCAATATATTTGCAGTGCATTCAATATATTTATAAGTCAAAGGAAATGTCAAGCATACCACATTGTGAGAATAACATTTTTTGGTTATATAAAAGAAAAAAAAAAGTTTTATTGTGGCCCTGAATGACAAATGAAAATGCAACCTGGCACAGTTTCACTGAAAGAGAGAGGGAGAGGAATATAAAATATCCATATTCTATTGGACAAAATAAAGAGATATAAGCACACAGAAAACTGACATCCTTTATCTGGTTTCAAAATGTGGCAAGGATTTCTTGGTCTGTCAAGTAAAGTACCACAAACAAATATTAGCACAAAAAATAAACTATATATTCAAAATAAAAATGTATGTTTGAAATAATGTAGATTCACAGTGGACCAAAAGTTTGACTCCCCAGTTGTCAGTAGAACAAATGAAACCTGTTAAGACCGAACAGCAGGTCCAGCTGATACTTCTGGGTGACTGTGGTTTTGTTCACGCTGTGTTTCATTTAGTCTGAACCAAATTAGAAAATGATACATTGTTGAAACATAACGTCATATGACCTGACAGGAAACTCATTTAGTAGTTAGGTTACTTTTATTTCCCTGTCATCCTTTCCATCCTTTCATCAGTGGTGCGTGGTCTCTTAAAGGGGACATGTTGTGCACATTGCCAGGTCTATATTTTGAATGTGGGGCTCTATTAGTTTATCTTTGCATATCCTCCTCCTCCAAACCATGAAACAAACTATAGTAATAGGATTTCACGACTTCTCATTCATTACTCAAAATGTCAACTTCTCAAATACAACTGTGGAGGAAAAAATGACATTGGATTTGGTCTTTTGGAGAAATTACTATATTATTCTATTAATATATTGATGATCGCTAATCCAGTGTAGAGTGTATTCAACTGATCAATTTTGCCTTTGAAAGAGCATGATGTACTCTTGATCTATGACGTTTTATATGCTGTAACCACATTGTTCTGTTTTAAATGTCTCGCACCTTGTTTGTGTAGGTGAAGTGAATGTCTTGTCTGTTAGGAAAGAGGAAATAGAAAAAGTTATCTGACGTGCATGATACACAGTGACCCTGATTATAAAGAAGTGATCAGTGGAAAGGGGAATTAAATGCAAGAACTTGAAACTGTACAAGACAGTCATGACTCCATATATGGAATTTTTATTGATTGTCTTGCAGGAAACGGGTGTCTGCAGACAGAGGAGTGTGACTGTACAGGAGGTGCTTGTGTTGACGGTTTTGTTGGGCAGAAGCTGAAAGTATAAAGTGTTTGTGTGAGTTGTTCAAGGTGCTCCTCATGCTGCAGAGCTTTGGGAGCCCATATGCATACACTTCAATGATTTACTAAAGGCAGTTGGACTGCAGGAAAAATACCCTGTCTCTGGCATTTAATTACCTTTCTCACCTAACTAGACAAGCTGACTTTTCAGCAGCACGGACACATCTGTACATGTTCAATCTGGAATCCAATCAAAATAGGAGAGTGGACAACGCACATGGGAAAACTTAGCAACAAAGGCTACGGAACGGACGACCTTTTATGAGCATGCGCAACAAGCTGACATTAGCTCGTCGGCAAGCTTGTTTGGAACTTTGACCATGTTTAACACAGGTATCCAAAATCACAACAGTATATAAATAACAGAAAACCAAAAAAAGCAAAATATGTCCCCTTTAAAGGTATCCTGTTGAGTTTTTTACCACTAGTGGTGCTATTTGGCAGTGTTTTGATATGTATTTTGTGAGCACGTGGGTGACAGTTAACAGTTTCACACAAATCCACTAGTCAACAGGTGGTGGCGGAAAAGAGCCAAGAAATCCACCAGCAAAAAGTCCAGAGAAGAAGAAAAGTGCTACCTAACAAATGTGAATTCAAACTGTTTGCTACAGTTCATCTCCAGGATACACACAATGCATTTTGACAAAAACAACAACAACAACAAAAAAAAAATGTAGTGCAGAGGCTGGGTTTGTGGCGATGAACCCTACCTGAAAAGGTAGTTATGTATGTGTGTCCAGGTAAGGTGTGAACAAAGCTTTAAACTCAACATTGATTGATTGATTGATTGAGTGATCCAATTGAGATTCATTTCAAATGCTGAATCTTTTAACCAACAAGATAATGATTGGAGCTTTGCCTTAGTGTTCTGAACATTCATATCAACACTTTTGTTCTCTGAAAGTAAATCAATAAAAATCACATATCATGTCATATCATAATCATATCATGCCTTTCCCTGCATTGTCTCTGTGGGTTAACTCGTAAGTTAATAGGAAGATACGGACAGACATTTGACATAATGACACCGGCACAGCCTGCAGTGATATCACAGCTAAAGAGTTCCAATTTTAGGAAGGCAAACAATCCAACAGGCAAACATACCGTCCATGGTGAACAATGACATTTTGTGTTCGTCTTATCAGTGCAAGTAAATATTGGCTTAGCGCTGATGGAGGCTTGTGGGCTAGATTCAAGTGCCGCAGGGGCCCAAAGGCGTGTTGTTGCTTTCCATCTGCAGTCTCCCAATGAGGAGGAATCTATCTCCCTGACCTCAGCTAACACCCCCAGACATGCTGATAAACACTGAATATTTATCGTACACTCTCTCGCTCTGTCTCTCTCTCTCTCTCTCTCTCCCACACACACATACAGTCTCCATCTATCTTTCCCTATCTCACCCTCGCACATGCTCTTTGTCTCACACGCATATTGTCAAAGTAAGACACATAAATAGTGTCACCCATGCACACATGCTTTTTCACCCTAACACAAACACATACAGTCAAACACACACCCCAGTGAAATGTAATATTTAGCAAAAAGATGAGGCAAGTGTGTTGAAACCTTCTAGGACTGCAACAAAAGATGGACATTAGTTTTTTTTTTGTTTTGTTTGTTTGTTGTTGTTGTGTAGTCTTTTTTGGTGGTGAAACTTTCAAGAACAATATGTTGCACTGTAATAAGATGTACTCTGCAGTGGACTGATGAAACCACACAGTCCTCAGCTGATGCTCACACAGGATTGAATTGTTAAGATGACTACCAGCCTTAACAAGCTGGAAAGACACGACACATGAATAAGTAAAACTCAACAAAACTGAAATTGAACTCATAACATTTCAATCGTAAAATAAGCTGATTAAAAAAGAACATCCCAAATTTTTGGTCTCCTCATGAATCAAAGTGGCCACCATGATAAGAAACCTTCCTTTGGTTTCTGTCTCCACTCTTCTTTCGATTACTGGAGCTTATGAACATAAGAAAGGCCTGGAATAATGATTGAGTGGTAAATCTTCCAATGAGCAGTTCAAACTCCTGTTCCTCCTGATGTTGCATTATTTTGTTGTCTGTTTAGTGTTAGGAGAGAGTTATTAAAGAAAAAAAAAGAAACCAGAAAGAAACCAGTGAAGTAAATAATTCAAACAACCAGAATTGTGAACGTATGTGCCATAAATGTATAATGTAGCTGAAGGGCAAGAGCTCTAGTATCCAGATTCCAATAAGTCCCCCAAATTAAAACAATAAATGCACCGCTTGTAATCACCCTCCAGAACTACATGTGTTTTCTGATCTGATCTCCCACTATTTTTGGGTTTGGTTTAGTTTGGGCACAAAATTGGTCAGGGTTAGGGGAAGATCATGGTTTGGGTTCAAATTCTTTGTAGAGGTTAAGGAATGATTGTAGTCATACAAGAAACAATGACTATTGACAGATAAAAGAATATGATCTCCGGTGTCGAAGTCCAGCATGTTGTTGACCCATCCAAGCAGACCTTGTGGGTCTGATAACCTCATACTACATCCTCCTCTGCTCTCAACGGACAGGTCAATGGACCTCATGCAAGAAGCACTCATACAAACAGATTCATTCTTAAAATGCATGTATGAGTGATTTAAGAATGTTTGTGACATTCATCAATTTTCTTGTACTTACTTACTTATTTTCTTGTACGAACAAAATTAACGAGTGCTCCAGACCTTTCATACAAGTCATGAATAGATCATCTCTGCTTTTCTTCACTAGGGAGAAACACTTGTTTCACCTACAATTATAATGTCCTAATCTGAATTCATTTTGAGTTTAAATATAATATCAAATTATTTCAAAATGTATATTCTGTTTACCATATTTTCATCATCAAGGCTGCCAGTTTTTTAGATTTTATGATTTTTATGGCCATATTTTTGCGCAGCAGCTTCTACATTACAGTAGTTGTTGGAAACTTCTCTCACTCCAACAGTTGCCTCTGTGGGTCTCTGCAGCTCTCTGTCCAGTGTCATCTTGTGTTGCAGCTGACAGTGTGACATCACCTGTAGACTATTATATTCTCTTCTAATGTCTCTGTGACTGTCACGTCCCTCGACCGCCTCCCATCACAGAGTATTTTGCTTTAGAAAGATGTTTTTTAGCATCTAACTTCACGTCAAAGCATTCCCTCTTTGTTTCTGTCACAGTGTAGAGCTGCTCTGATGACATGTTAGCTGGATTCATATTTTCTAGTGGTATCGGGTCTCTTACTGTCACTCCTAAATTTGTTATGTGTTTGTCTTGAACACACACTCCTCATGAACAGGTGGCATTCACCAGGCTGAAACGAGTGATTTACGACAAGTTCAGGCAGTTAAGTTTGTTGAATCCCACGTAGGATTTTCTTATTTTCCTCTTATTGCTTTATGCAAGAACAAATATAAGAGAAAGATAAGAAAACATTCATGCATGAGGCCCATTATGCCTGCGTTGCTAGAGGTCATTGTCTCTTGAATGTTAACATGTTGATATGGGACATTTTCTGAAATGACTGATGCTGTCATTTTTCTTGGGAGGACAAGCTGTTC